>NC_139699.1:52675995-53025995 GCF_964188405.1 Protomyctophum parallelum | reverse complement strand
ATGGATGATTTTTGGAAAATGATACATGATCAGATACAAAAGATATTGGGATAAGAGAGTGCAAAGTTTTGGATTTAGGAAACTTGATGGAGGGAAAGATACAAGGAGAGGATAGATATCTGGTAAACATTTTATTGGCAGCAGGAAATAAAGCTATCAATCACAAGGAAATGGAGACAGATGGAACCTCCAACATAGGTACAAGGTTTCTTAACAGCAACCAGAACAAACCTGCTCATTCACTCACCTGATAATCAAATGCTCAAGAGGTCATGGTTTCAGGTGATTGCTAATTTGCTTTGTTGCTTTGTTTAAAGAAATGCTTTAATGTGGCGTTCTCATTTTTGGTAAGGAAGCAACGGCCAGACGGTGGCAGTCTTCCATAGTTAACATTTATATATTCATACATTTCCTATTGGTTCTCTGACATAGATTGATAGATTTCATTTTAGCTCAGTGGAGTTAATTACATTTCACCAAAGGCCATTCTCAAACCTTTACTTCACTGCAGTGCTGGCAGATTAAAAGCAAGAGCTCAAAGGCGATGATGACATTATTTAATAAAAAGTATAATTAATTTTCTTTGTCAACCAACATTTTGGCTTCATGCCTTCCTTAAAGATGGAGTACCAGGCCCTTACGGTTAGCTCAACCGTCTGGGCACCTAGGCTGCTGAGCCAGCCTGATGGCGTGCCGCGTGTCTTTCCCCCATCTCTCTCCCCATTTCCTGTCAGTCTACTTTCATTCTACTAATAGTGCCACAATTTTTCCAGTTTTTCATGTGTCTATGAGGTGACAGTACTTCATTAGACACCCTGGAGTCATTTTTATGTGCAATGATGTATTCCTTTTGTATTTAGGGTTTCTTCCTGGAGGCTGAACCCTTTACAGTCAAACGTGCCAATGAAAAAAACAGTAATCACACAATCAGCCCCTCCCCTAACCCCTCCCCCTTTATCATACACTGTGGGTGTGGCTTCAGTTCAGGTGGATCACCACCCATCACCACCCACCAGGCAAACCAGGCATACTTCATGAACTGGTGGGGGTGCCCACATAAAAAGATAAGACCTGATAATCATGTTTTAAATTTTGTTTTAAGTTTTAAATTTTGATCCCACGATTTTGTAACCCATTTTTCACCCCTGCGTCAATTATCTAATGTGATCCTGGGCTTCATGCCTTTTGATTACTGTAGGAGCCATAATGTGACTTATATGCCATAATGTGACTCAAGTCTCATGTATTATTATTATTGACGTATGGTATGCACACTTCATTGACAGATTGGACACTGCACTGGTAGTAGGTGGTGGCCATAATCAACAGGGCTGCGGTGCTGCCACGCTGATAATGAATGACGGCGTTGGTGCCATTCTGTTGACCACAATTAACGTACCGTAACCACAACATCCCCGCTTAGTTAAAGATGGAGTGCCGCGATTTTTGTACTGTTTTGCATGTGTCTATGGAGTTAACATTACTCTAATAAACCCCCAGGTGTGGTTGTAATATTCAAATATGTATTCCCTGTGTATTTTTGGTTTCTTCCTGAAAGCTGAAAGCCTTTGAGTTAAAAGGCCCAATCGAAATAACACCATTTTAGTGACATCATAACCCTAACCCCTCCCACATTATCATACAACAACAGCTGTGGGTGGTGCTAAGGTGAAAACCAGGCATACTTAATGAACCGGTGGGTGTGGCCACATAAAAACATAATTTTAACACTTTCTGTACACTTTATTGAAATAAATCTTCCTCCTAGTATAATCATAGTACCTGATGATCATGTTTTAGGGGGGGGGGGGGGGGGAAACCACGGCACGCCATCTGTAATAGTTTGCTGGGAACTGTTGTAACTGTACGTGTGGAGAAGAATCAATGGTCCAATGGTCAAAGCAAGGATTGGACTGGACTTGAATTATTTGTGCGTGCATGTCATGCAAGTGTCTCTTTAACTCCCATGTTTAGCTCCTTGCTTTTGTACAGCCTAAAACAGCCACAACTAAAACATCTGTCACAATTTACAAATTTATTTTATTTATAATTATTTTTTAATGCTCTTTTTGTCAGCTGAGATCGGTGACTATGACCCTGGGAAACATCCAGAGGGCTACAGCTCCAAGTTCCAGTTCTTCCCAAAGCACTCTGAGAGGCTGGAGCGACGGATTTCTGACATCCACAAGACTGAGCTGATGTAAGCTGACACCTGTCCTGTTCACGTCCGTGCAGGGTGTACTGGCACACCTGACCGTCCACGTACTACTGTATGGTTGTCCTGTCTCCTATTAGTGGATTTTTCATTAGGGATAAATGATGTGTCAGTAATTGTAACTGGTTATAGGCCTGTTCATGATACAGTACATCTTAGTCTCATGGTGTCACATCCATCGTCGTACGTCATCACTTCCAGCGACAAAGGAGGCCTTAAACCCAATCTGGGAACCCATTCGGTAAAAAGGGAAAAAAGTGGAATCTGTTTTAAGAGATTACATTAAAGCTGCTATAAGCAATATTTCTCTAAATTTCAATGACATTTCTTTATTATTATTTGTTGGTATTCAGACAGCCAGCAATGAGTAAAACGCTCCAAAAAGAAGTCTCTGTGACACATCTGTGACACATCTAGGGGCCAAAATCTGCATTCAAAGATTTTCCTAGAAGCTTTGTCATTGGTCGAAACCAATCAGGAAGTAGACAGGCAAATCAACCAATGACAAAGCTTCCAGGAACATCTTTGAATGCAGATTGCGGCCCCTAGATGTGTCACAGAGACTCGATTTTTGGGGAGCGTTTACCCATCTGAATACCAATTTTTTTGGACCAGGATGAGTAACAAGAGATTATAAGAATTGCAGTCTCGCATTAGCCAGATGCGAGATTTGATCGATTTGCTTTGGTTCTGTGATGCTTTGTTTTAAAATCTCAGTTTTAGCCCCCACATTGAATACAGTGACATTCTGTCACCAGATGTTTCAGCAATCGTCTGGCTAGTAACCACAGCCTCCATTAGATTCCTAGCTGGAGAGTTGTGTTGCGTTGCGTGTCTATCCTTACCTTCCTGTGTCCTACCTAAAACATGCATATCCCATGTGGCTCCACCACTGCTTCTAGGGTTTCACTCATCAGTGTGATGTGTGAATGATAGTGTGGAGTGGGTTGTGCATGATGACACATTGAACACTGTGTGTAGCAGTGTCTTGTCATTATAGTGTCACTGTGTGACATGAGCTGTGAAAGCAGTCGTGATGACACCTTCTCTAGGAAAGAAAACAAACATTGTACAAACAGAGATGGCAGTCAACTTATTAGCTTTTTTCTCCGTCTGAAATTAACCGCTTGAACCCTAGCTTCCCTATTCTGGGGCTTGTGAGATTTGGTGAAGAGTGAAATTCTACTGGACCAATATAGAGCCCTGGGAGACCACTGACCATGGCAACTAGGTATATAGGTTTTAGAAAAGAAGGACATTCTCAGGTTTCTCAGACTCAACTTAATGCCTCACGGTTGAATCGGCCGAATTATTCAGCATGATTATACTAAAGAAGCAGCCAAGGGCGTTAGAGCACCGATGGCTGTATCATCACAATTAATTTCACACTGAAAACCATGCATGCCTTATATACCTGTGAAGTGTCATACAGTATAGAATAGAGTGCAAACTGCTGAGATGTTTTAGTGGAGGCCTTAGCCTCCGACCAACACAATAGCGCTCATCCAAGATATGCATTCACTCTTGGCCAGGGGAGATATTGTGCGTATGAGCTTTATATTGTGTGTATTGTATTAACATACTCTACCATGCAGATGCACTAGTTATATTGTATTAACATACTCTGCCATACAGATGTAGTCTACTAGTTATATTGTATTCAAATACTGTACCATATAGATTGGTTAAAATAACGTTTTATTTA
This sequence comes from Protomyctophum parallelum, assembly GCF_964188405.1. Classification (NCBI taxonomy): domain Eukaryota; kingdom Metazoa; phylum Chordata; class Actinopteri; order Myctophiformes; family Myctophidae; genus Protomyctophum; species Protomyctophum parallelum. Next base: position 53,022,075 of record NC_139699.1, on the reverse strand, counting down.
TTAAAACTAGTCCCAGGGTTTAGCTTTAACATTGTCTGACCATCTAGTCAAAAGCTGAAACTGTGCAGCCAAAGGCTGACTAGCCTACTGACTAAGTATTTATTCAGCAATTTTGTTCTTTATTTTTTGTCCAACCGCCAACTGCGCCAAGGTCATGAACATTGTGCTCCTTAAGGAAAGAACATATTGAGACTGATATTGTGATGAGATATGCAAGGACACGCATATGTAATTTCATAGCTTCACTTTATATGCTGAGTACTCGCTCTATTCCTAGATGTCCGTTCATCTCTTCCTGGACTTTGGCTTGCTGTATTACATGGTGTGTGAGTGTGTGTGTGTGCGTGTGTGTGCGTGTGTGTGTGTGTGCGTGTGTGTGTGTGTGTGTTTGTGTGTGTGTGTGTGTGTGCGCGCGCGCGCGGATGCGCGTACGTGCGAGCGTGCGTGCATGCACACTCGTGCGTGATTTGTCTTGATACTGCTGTGACATTGTTGTGTGATTAACCTTAGGTCATCCTTGCCTGTAAAAAGAGGGTGTCTCTCTCTCTCTCTCTCTCTCTCTCTCTCTCTCTCTCTTGCATGCACACACAAAAGCATGGCCACACACGCACACAGCAAATAGGCAAATGCGTGCTTATATAGAATATCATCTACTGCCCTCTAATGGTAGAGTATGTTAATACAATATCCTATAAGTAGTACAGTACTCTAACCACAAGGCCAGCCAGCTCATTTGACTTGTGGTTAGATTGCCGCGTTGGGAGGTCTCTTCTCTTCTATCCCCGGCTGGGTCATACCAAGTGATACCAAGTGCCTCCCTGCTTGGCACTCAGTGCCTCCCTGCTTGGCACTCAGCATCAAGGGTGGGATTGGAGGTATGTCCCTGCGCCTGCGACATACTAGCGTCATGTCCAGGGGGCTGTACTTGTACATCATGGCTGGGGGAGCTTGTACATCAAGCCGCATTACGCTATACAGAAACAGGAGATAGGCTCCGTCTCTGCAAAGCTTTACATTTGTATGGTAGTAGAGTATATGTAATATAACTACTATGGTAGATCTGCAGTTGTTGGAGGTGCATGAAAATGGAGACATTTCGATTTTAGACCATGGTATCAGGTAGGTAGGACACCACTGCTTGACAAGTAGCCTGCCTGAAGCTCATAACGCAATATCTGCCCTGGCCAAGTGGAAATTAGCATATCTATTATAGCCGAGGGCTTGTTAGTTAATGCCCATGTTAACAAAACAAAACAAAAAATACTTGTGTCTGAGCTGCCATGGTTCCTTGCAGAGGACAGTCTCCTGATACATCAGAGCTCAACTTCCTGCAGAAGGCCCAGATGCTGGAGACCTACGGAGTGGACCCTCATCCATGCAAGGTCAGAGGATGCTGAAAAAAAAACAAATTCAGTGCTATTGATTGATTGAAGTATTTATTAACAGATTGGAGAATTACAGTACATTTCAAGTGCCACTCAGTACAAAACTGTTAACAGTGGACGACACCATGAAGCATTACACTTATTTACAATAGGGTCTACCATGTTCAATTCATCATAACATTTTGAAACGTACAGATATACACTTCTATATAGCCAAAAACAGGAAATCATCAAAAAAAAACATATACAGTGAGGGGAAAAAGGGGTGGGTGGGGGATTCAGATTTTACGGGGGCCAGTTTCGAATTGCAGCCGTCCGTAGGTGCCCTTTGAGAGTGGTTTTGAAGGAGTCAAGTGCATGTCTTAATGACTGTTGGTAGGGTGTTCCACATTTTGGTGGCATAGATTGTACTAGATTGTACTACAGATTTACTACAGATTTTTGTCATCCATGGCACTCCTATTTGCATTGTTACTTCGTTCTCACTCTAGCATCTTATATTCACAGCATATTTTATATATTTCAGTTGAAATAAGTGCAATTATATCTTCCCTGGCCGGCCGGCTGGGTGGCTGGCTGGCTGGCTGGCTCTTGCATGAATGTCAGCTATGGCTATGGATTATAGCTTTCACCTGTGAATTGATTGTGGGTTTCTTACTTGTACTGCAAAACCGTGTGTGTGTGTGTGTGTGTGTGTGTGTGTGTGTGTGTGTGTGTGTGTGTGTGTGTGTGTGTGTGTGTGTGTGTGTGTGTGTGTGTGTGTGTGTGTGTGTGTGTGTGTGTGTGTGTGTGTGTGTGTGTGTGTGTGTGTGTGTGTGTGTGTGTGTGTGTGTGTGTGTGTGTGTGTGTGTGTGTGTGTGTGTGTGTGTTTCAGGATGTATCTGGCAATCCTGCCTTCCTGGCGTTTACTCCATTTGGTTTCACGGTGCTCCAGGGAAACAGGAGGGTCCATTTCCTCAAATGGTGAGCACACATTTGGTTGAAACCCAGTATCGATTGGGCCGATCTGTATGAAACTTTGCACGCACTGTCCGAGTTGGCCAAGACAGAACCTCTGTCCCAAATCTTTCAAATTGCCTGCATGGCGGTGCTATAACAGTATCACAATTTGGCCTATACTCTTGATCCGTAGGTGGTAAAATGACACTTTTCCCCTTGAATTCCTTGGCTCTAGGGATGTCACGTTTTATTGCTCCCGATCCGATTTCGATCATTTGATTTTGAGCATCTGCCGATACCGATTCTTCCCGATCCGATATTTATATTTTTTATATCGTTGCTGTCGGGCAGAATCTCCATGTTTCAACTTTTTAGGATTTATTCATAAATGAATGACCTCCTTCATCATACAAGAGTGTGACACAAAAGCAGATCGGCTGTTTTCACTATTTAAATTGAACCCTAGAACACTAAACATATTTTTTAGGGGCGCCAGCCCCTTCTATATACAGCTTTTTGTCATAACTCGTGTCACATTTGCTATTGACAATGAAAGGAGAATTCACGTCATATGTGTCTGAGAAAATCGGTTTTTGTGCCAACACAAACATTAAATGCCAGTGACAATGAAAGGATACTTTTTACGTCATGTGTCTGAGCAAATCGGCTAATTGGCTATGTACATCATTCTCGTTAATATTATTATCATTAAGATATATGGTTAGAATAGATGGTGAATTATTATGGAGAGGTTCTGCAGGTTGGGTGATGTATGATGATAAGAGCGCCCGCCCCTCACTTCACATGGGTGTGATTTTTACACCATCACTAAATACGGGTATATTTTACCCAATGTATATATTCCATAAAAAATATTTCTCGTGAAAATATATTGAAGTACAGCAATACATGGAAACTTGAGCTACTCTACTTAATATTTCATCATGACTTTTCACAAAATCTGTGAAAAATGTGCATATTATTTTAAAAATAGTAAAAAATAAAATAAAAGGAAATGGAGCTGGGAACTTCTCCTTTGGTCCACCCATTCCTAGTGAGAATGGTCCAGTGAAGAAAGAAATATATATACTGTATTTCTCTATCAATCTATCACTAAACAGTAAACACGGGTGAAATTCACACAAACACCTGCCTGTAGAAAAAAAAAACATGGATGTGGGCAGGGAAACAAACGTACCTTCTATGATGTCACTGAGCATCAGTGGAGTGGAGTGCCAGTTCAAACCCGGGCTCCCCCAGAGTCAGTGTCGAAGTGTCCTTCAGCAAGACAATGAACCCCTAATTGTGCAGGTTGCATGATTGTCTCCACCAGGCCGAAGGCATGGGGAGAGAGTATGTTTTGCACTCCGTCCGTCCGTCCGTGTGTCCGTGTGTCCGTGTGTCCGTCCGTGAACAGCTAATCTCGGCCACCGTTAACCCGGTCGATGCCAAATTTTGCACACACACTCCCTGGATGCCAACGATGAACCTCTGCCCCAAACTTTCCAGAACGGCCTGTTATAGCGCCACCAGGAGGCCGCTTTGTGCAAAACAAGTTTTTGCACAGTACACCTACAGATTTTGTCCAAACATCACGCAAATTGGTACACAGTCTCTCTAGAGCCATTCAACGAAACCGGTCTTTCACATTTCTCAGACTCCATCCTGATTGGTTAAGATTGGCTTCCAAAGTTCACAGGAATGCTCACTTTCAAACAAAATGCTGCAAATCATGAACACATCGCGTGATTTCCGTGAAATTGTGCACCCACATTCCCACTAGGCCGAGGACGAAATGCCACATGAACAATTTCAACTCAGCCTCAAGGTGGCGCTATAACTGGCCGAAAAGTGTTTTTACCTCTATCTGCACGGATCTGTGGATAACTTTGTATGCCAACTCCCTAGAGGCCAAGGAAAAACCTTTGCCTGGAATTTTTCACATCTGCTCTTTATAGCGCCACCAGGAGGCCGACATATGTAAAACACATTTTCTATTATTACTCCTTCAGATTTTATCCAAATTTCACGCAAATCGGTACACATGATCTCCATAGTCATGCCATGTCCTACATTCCTATCCTGGTGGAGACCTGTGCCCAGAAGGGCACTTTTTCTAGTTTCCTCTGTCATCGGTGTATGAATGGGTGCTCCCGATGTGCAGGTTGGTGCCCTGCATGGTTTCCTCTGTCATCGGTGTATGAATGGGTATTGCTATGGATAAAGGCGCTATATAAATGCACCATTTATCATGAAGGTACTGAAAGACCCACCCGCCAGGAACATTATGAAAATTACAAAAATACAATTTACCGGGTGAAAATCACATACTGGCCAATCATAATGCCTGTTGCCACAAATGTACGTCATATTTGGCGAACATTTGACCTAATATCTCCTTTCATTGTCACGTGTGGGGTCAAAAGATCCCCTCAAAAATCACACCGGTGTGAAGTGAGGGGCGCTCTTATGATACATGATATACATCATACATCCGTGATCAACCAATCAAATCATCACAAATGTCATTCCGGCCAATCACAATTTGCATCTTTACTTTTCTGTCCTCACTTTTGGCTTCAATGTTTGTGTATACAGAGACACCAAAAACCTACCAGGTTTTCACCCGACACCAAAACTACCTTTTTCACCCCTCTCTCTCTCTCTCTCTCTCTCTCTCTCTCTCTCTCTCTCAGGGAAGAGGTGACCAAACTGAAGTTTGAAGCAAAGACATTCCATATATATGCAAATCAGAGCGAGGTGGGTGACTGTGGGTACCCGTCTGCAGTGAAATGCGTACAGTCTTGTTTTATGCATGGGGGAGCTGACACTGGGGAGATGATGTAATCTATCGTTAACACATGCAGACCCAAATGTGCAACGACTGTACTAAAATGTGTGTTAAGCTGCGTTCAGACCTGAATATATGTATTCGCCTCGGTTCGCCCCGCTTGTGCCGTGCCCGTTTGTGCAACTTCTCGTCTTTGCATTGACTTTGTATGTAATCGCGCCATCCAAGTCTGAACGCACCTTTAGGCCCTGGTTTTCAGAAACAAATTCACTTAGTCAGCAGAGGTGGAAGAAGTACTCTGATTTGATAGGACATGACATCAAAGCCTCATTACCATGCAGATTGGTGGAAGGCTTAAAAACCACACCAAGACAAAATGTAGAGCCTTACAAAACCCACCATGACCCACCTTAAAAAAACAAGAAAACAAGAAAAGAAGATGTGCATCACAAGCCACTGAGTAGGAAATTACATCATAATTGGTTCAGCACGTGACCAGAAATGAGGATAATCAAGCAAAAAGGTCTTGTTAGTTTTGCTAGGCGGACTGGGTTTTGAGGTCACATTCAGTGTTTGTGAGGTTAGGGTTAAGTTTGGGCATTGCTTTAGTGAAGTTAGGTTTAGGGTTAGAGTCCCCAACAAAATACATCAACAATAGCATCTCTAACAGTACAGTGGCTGTGGCTCGGGAGGTAGAGCAGGTCGTCCAATGATCCATGGGTCGGCGGTTCGAATCCCGGCTCCTCCTGTCTACATGTCGAAGTGTCCTTGGGCAAGACACTGAACCCCAAATTGCTCCCGATGTGCTGGTTGGTACCTTGCATGGCTTCTGCCACAATCGGTGTATGAATGGGTGAATCTATGTAAAGCGCCTTGGATAAAGGCGCTATATAAATGCACCATTTAGCAATGCATTTTACCATTTACAGTACATTACTATAGGAGTGCAATAACTCCAATCCACCCCTTAGCAGAAAAGAACAATTATTATTTAAAAAAAAGTGAAGTGAAATCCAAAGGGAATGGGAGCTGTACAGTATTGAAATTAAACGTAACAAAGGGGAATATAGGTAGTCACTGTCATACGATGTACACATTACAGGAAAAGAAGATCATACTGACATACTTTGCACCTACACCTGAGGCCTGTAAACACCTATGGAAGTGCGGAGTCGAGAACCAGTCCTTCTTCAAGTAAGTCACTAGTTCTCAAACACCCCTGCTGGGGGTCCAAGGATCCTCAGTGGTCCATACAAGTTGAAGAGAAAAATCAACCTTGTTTCAAATGATAATTACGCTTTTTCAGCTTAATATTCACATTCTATGTGGAAGTCCTCGTGACACAAACAGCAGTTTAAAATAATGTGAATGAATTAAACAAAATACTGTAATGCTTTATTTTGTACTCATCCTAGCATGGTGTCATGTGATTGTTTTTGTGCAGTATTTCTTCTATACATACAGTGTAGCACAATCCGATACATAGTTGTGGTTGTCGTGGTTGTTCTTATGCTGCATGTACAGTATGCATCTGTTTGTTTTCTCTAAGGTTGGAGAAGTCCAGCCAGGTCCGTACGGTGTCCAGTAGTAACCTCTTCTTCAAGGGCAGTCGCTTTAGATTCAGGTATGACTGAAATGATAGAAGGTTGTTGAAGGTGTTGAAAATCAATGCAAATCTCATTGTATGTGTTGTGGGCTTGTGGCTAAACTAAATTTGGCCCAATACCGCGTTCAGCTTTCGCGGTGGCGTTTTTCTGTCTTTTCTGACACGCTCACACACGACCAGCCTGGTTCCTTGGCATCCATCAGCAATTGTTTTTGTACATTAATACAGTGTCAAATACAGACACATTAACCACTTAAGTCACATATAGCCGATCTCTAGTCTACGTGAATGTGCGTATCCACAGTGCTTTGGATATCATGTCCAGAGTGCTTCTTTCTAAACGCATGGATCATTTATTGACAACTGAAAGGTTTAGAAACATATCAACCATTGCTATGCTTAAATGTTGTGTCATCTGCTTGATTAGCAAATAGCCTAGCTGAAATAACAGTTAACATGGACTAATATTTGCCTGTACTTGGTTGGAGTGTCTTGGAAGAGCCACCCATCGACTAATCTAATATACGGCAACCTTCCCCGTGTTTCTTCACTAGTCCGATCCAGAAGAACACAGTTTGCCGGCCACTGCTACAGAGCTGACAATGAGGTTATATCTTCCCTTCTTCTCTGGAGTCCTGCCTCAAAGCAGACCAGAGGTAGAAAACTGTCGTTCCCTGATGTCATCGCTAGGGACACATGCATCAGTAACCAGGAACTGGGGATAGCAATGAAGGACCGGAAAGTCTGGCGTGGCATTGTGAAATCCATGATCTCGACCGCGGTCGAAAAATGATGATGATGATGGTTGGAGTGTGTGAATTGTTGCCTTAGTATTTCTGGTTTTAATCAGATGAGGGTGTATACTGTTTTATACATGCTATTGTTCATTATTGATAGTGTTTCTTTTGTGTGTGATGTTTTTACCCTGCTGTATCTACAGTACTGATGTGCTCCCTCTGGCGACTGAATTGCCCCCATGGTCTGCGGGATAAAGGTCTTGAAATTAAATTGAAAATATTTTCCCCCTTATATGTTTGTTTTTGTTCGTCCAGTGGCAGAGTTGCAAAAGAGGTCATGGAGCAAAGTGCCAAAATTAAACGTGACCCCCCCGAGATTCACAGGTGAGACCCCCTATATGCAACCACCTTTCAGTTGTGTACATGTGATTATTATGTGTGTTTCAGACACGTAAAACAGTATATGTGTACACAACTGTGTGCGTGCGTGTGTGTGTGTGTGTGTGTGTGTGTGTGTGTGTGTGTGTGTGTGTGTTCAGAGCTGGCCTGGTGCCCAGTAGGAGCTGTCCGTCAATCACTCACGGTCCCAGACTAACCAGCGTGCCTAGGACGAGACGGAGAGCTGTACACATCTCTATCATGGAGGGTAAGAATCAATCAATCAATTAATCAATCATTCAAAAAAAGTGTAGTATCTCCGTCTTTCAACTTCCCCCCCCGTAAATGTTCTTCGTCACAAAAGTAGAAAAATAGTCTATACTACATCGAATTGTGATGTGTGGTGTTGTAGATCTGCTATTTTTGGCTTTTAATTTATATTTAACCAATGAAAAGTACTGACTAGAGCTTGTGTCTAAATAATAACTATCCATTGGAAAACAGGTTCCAATAGATGTAATGTAGAGTACAGAAGAAAACAGGTTCCAATAGATCTAATGTACGGTACAGAAAACAGGTTCCAATAGATCTAATGTACGGTACAGAAAACAGGTTCCAATAGATCTAATGTAGAGTACAGAAGAAAACAGGTTCCAATAGATCTAATGTAGAGTACAGAAGACAGAAAACAGGTTCCAATAGATCTAATGTAGAGTACAGAAAACAGAAAACAGGTTCCAATAGATCTAATGTAGAGTACAGAAGACAGAAAACAGGTTCCAATAGATCTAATGTAGAGTACAGAAGAAAACAGGTTCCAATAGATCTAATGTAGAGTACAGAAGACAGAAAACAGGTTCCAATAGATCTAATGTAGAGTACAGAAGACAGAAAACAGGTTCCAATAGATCTAATGTAGAGTACAGAAGACAGAAAACAGGTTCCAATAGATCTAATGTACGGTACAGAAGAAAACAGGTTCCAATAGATCTAATGTAGAGTACAGAAGAAAACAGGTTCCAATAGATCTAATGTAGAGTACAGAAGAAAACAGGTTCCAATAGATCTAATGTAGAGTACAGAAGAAAACAGGTTCCAATAGATCTAATGTAGAGTACAGAAGACAGAAAACAGGTTCCAATAGATGTAATGTAGAGTACAGAAGAAAACAGGTTCCAATAGATCTAATGTAGAGTACAGAAGACAGAAAACAGGTTCCAATAGATCTAATGTACGGTACAGAAAACAGGTTCCAATAGATCTAATGTACGGTACAGAAAACAGGTTCCAATAGATCTAATGTAGAGTACAGAAGAAAACAGGTTCCAATAGATCTAATGTAGAGTACAGAAGACAGAAAACAGGTTCCAATAGATCTAATGTAGAGTACAGAAAACAGAAAACAGGTTCCAATAGATCTAATGTAGAGTACAGAAGACAGAAAACAGGTTCCAATAGATCTAATGTAGAGTACAGAAGAAAACAGGTTCCAATAGATCTAATGTAGAGTACAGAAGACAGAAAACAGGTTCCAATAGATCTAATGTAGAGTACAGAAGACAGAAAACAGGTTCCAATAGATCTAATGTACGGTACAGAAGAAAACAGGTTCCAATAGATCTAATGTAGAGTACAGAAGAAAACAGGTTCCAATAGATCTAATGTAGAGTACAGAAGACAGAAAACAGGTTCCAATAGATCTAATGTAGAGTACAGAAGAAAACAGGTTCCAATAGATCTAATGTAGAGTACAGAAGAAAACAGGTTCCAATAGATCTAATGTAGAGTACAGAAGACAGAAAACAGGTTCCAATAGATCTAATGTAGAGTACAGAAGAAAACAGGTTCCAATAGATCTAATGTAGAGTACAGAAGAAAACAGGTTCCAATAGATCTAATGTAGAGTACAGAAGAAAACAGGTTCCAATAGATCTAATGTAGAGTACAGAAGACAGAAAACAGGTTCCAATAGATCTAATGTAGAGTACAGAAGACAGAAAACAGGTTCCAATAGATGTAATGTAGAGTACAGAAGAAAACAGGTTCCAATAGATCTAATGTAGAGTACAGAAGAAAACAGGTTCCAATAGATCTAATGTACGGTACAGAAAACAGGTTCCAATAGATCTAATGTAGAGTACAGAAGAAAACAGGTTCCAATAGATCTAATGTAGAGTACAGAAGACAGAAAACAGGTTCCAATAGATCTAATGTAGAGTACAGAAGACAGAAAACAGGTTCCAATAGATCTAATGTAGAGTACAGAAGACAGAAAACAGGTTCCAATAGATCTAATGTAGAGTACAGAAGACAGAAAACAGGTTCCAATAGATCTAATGTAGAGTACAGAAGAAAACAGGTTCCAATAGATCTAATGTAGAGTACAGAAGACAGAAAACAGGTTCCAATAGATCTAATGTACGGTACAGAAAACAGGTTCCAATAGATCTAATGTACGGTACAGAAAACAGGTTCCAATAGATGTAATGTAGAGTACAGAAGAAAACAGGTTCCAATAGATCTAATGTAGAGTACAGAAGACAGAAAACAGGTTCCAATAGATCTAATGTACGGTACAGAAAACAGGTTCCAATAGATCTAATGTACGGTACAGAAAACAGGTTCCAATAGATCTAATGTAGAGTACAGAAGAAAACAGGTTCCAATAGATCTAATGTAGAGTACAGAAGACAGAAAACAGGTTCCAATAGATCTAATGTACGGTACAGAAAACAGGTTCCAATAGATCTAATGTACGGTACAGAAAACAGGTTCCAATAGATGTAATGTACGGTACAGAAAACAGGTTCCAATAGATGTAATGTAGAGTACAGAAGAAAACAGGTTCCAATAGATCAGGGGTGCCCAAAAGTACCAGTAGATCACAAAGGCTGTGTAGGTGACTTGATTGATTGACATCAAAAAGCTCCTGTCAGCTCAAATCAACAATGCAACATTTTGTTTTCAGTGTTGCTGTGCACAAACATCGGTAGCATTATAAATTAAATACAAAAGACCCTACTTATTCCATCTCTCCTCCTCTATTTCCCATTCCAAGTCCATTTGTCTTATATGTAATGCCAGCACCGCTATTCTAAAGCACCCTCAGGTACATATTTTAACTATTTTCAGGTGGGTAGATCTTGTTGAGCTGGTCATTTTGAAAGTACAGAAGTCCTGATGTCAAGACTGCCCACCACCATGGAGTCTATAGGGGTTCGAATCCACTGATGTGCATCCGGCTTGTGGAGCGTCTATATGAATACAACTGGTCTGTTTTGTTTCTATATGAATACAACTGGTCTGTTTTGTTTCTATATGAATACAACTGGTCTGTTTTGTTTCTATATGAATACAACTGGCCTGTTTAGCGTCTATATGAATACAACTGGCCTGTTTTGTTTCTATATGAATACAACTGGCCTGTTTTCATGGGAGGGAAGACGGGCGGGGAGGATCACATATCACTGCACATACTCCAACACTGTACCTACAGGCTAGGGCGGCACCTGTAAGAAGGGAATGTTGAGTGGTTGGAGTAGGATTAGGGCGATACGTCCTGCCGATGGGGGTTCCTCACCGGCAGGTGAGCCAGTAGGGTCAACACAAGTGGCAAGCAGTGGGAGGAATCAATTGGTATAATGACAACATTGGGGAGAAAGGGGAACAAAAAAAAAGGTTTACCATTTAAGATGGTTGGCACCCGGAATGTAGACGGGAGCAGTGCCAACCCTCACCCCAGAGTGTGTCTTCCGTGAGTCCAACATCCCACGGTAAGGCCTTTTAGGAGGGCCATTCAAGCCGCAAGTGGAGCCTGCAGTACCACCGTTTCCCTGCCGGTGGAGCCTGCGGAACAATTGCGGCTCAATAATCCGACACTCCTGAATGTGGAAGTATCTGGTGCTGGGAGCCTGGTGCAACGCACAGGTCCATGGCTGCACCTTCCACGCGCCAGACCTCCCAGTCCCAGCAGAGTAGTTCGGGAGCGGCAGACTGTGTGACCCTAGCTGTCCCTGTCTTTCCCTAATGGGACTGATTGTGGGTAGCTACTGGGACGTAAGTCCGGCCATGATCACCCCGGCTGGGTCACCTGAGTGAGGGGTATGATGTTGCGAGACCTGAAACCCCCGATGACCTTGGGATACATCACTGAGGATACGTCCCAGGTGCATCCATGCAATGTTTTTTGTTTGTTCTAAAAACGTATATTGAAATTAAAAAGAAGAACTGCTTTCCAAAAAAAGAAAAGAAGACATTTAAGTCATAGTTACAAAGCATCAACTGATGTTGACATTTATCCAAAGAGAAGAATATAAAAGGCATGTACAGATTGAATACAAATCTCTGTCTTGCAGCATTAGATTTGTTCTTTCTGTAGGAGAGTAGTATTTCTTAGCTGTTTCCTTTCCAAACCATTCTATTTCTACACTTTCAGAAGTAACAATTCTCCCTTTGTGTAGTCAATGTGCTTGGTTGAATATACGCACACACGCAAACACGCACGCTCACACCCACACACACACACACACACACACACACACACACACACACACACACACACACACACACACACACACACACACACACACACACACACACACCAGTAAATGGTAAATGGTGCATTTACCGTATATAGCACCTTTATCCAAGGCGTTTTACAATGTGCATTACATTCACCCATTAACACACACGGACGGCGTGTCTTTCTCAAGGACACTTCGATACTAACTCTGGGGGAGCCTAAGATCGGACTGTTCAAGCTCCTGAGCCACTGCTGCCCCAGTGGCAACATTCACAGAATTGTTGTGCTTCACTGTATAGACCGATTCACAGAGGGTTTCCTGGGTGCGGCCATTACTGAGGTGTACCATTGAGTGCAGCAGCACTGATTAGCTACACCTGGCCTACGGAGCACCTGCTCCATGGATTACCCCTCAGTAATGGCCGCGCCCAGGGCACCCCTCTGTGAATCGGTCTATAGTGTAGGACTAGGTGTGGATTTTTCAGTGTGGTGTTCCCATGTTGCTTCAAAGGGAGTATTTGGATTGGCAGCAAGGTTTAGTCATTGGTCACAGTGAAGAGGCAGCAAGGTTCACTGATTAGGTCACAGTGAAGAGGCAGTGAGGGTCATTGATTGGTCACAGCACAGCTGTGAGGGTCAGTGATTGGTCACAGCACAGAGGTCTATTTCAGTATGTTGATCGTCATCCAGTATGTGTGGCATCGCATGCTTTGTTTCTATGGTACAGGAACTCTATGGAAAATACAGGATCAACCTCAAACTAATTTCAAAAGAACCAAACTCAGCTGATTTTGTATCTTCAATATATCCTAAATAAAGTTGCCTGGAATTGTCTGAGGGGAAAGTGTTGAAAATGGTCATCACAAATGTGATGAGGTCAGCACATTTGGGCAAGTGGCTAAGGCCGTTATTAGCCCAAGGAGTGTTTCTATGCTAAACTAATGCTTGGAATGGATTCAGCATCATGAAAACACCCTAGTTTACACGTCACATGCTACTTAAAGCAAACGGAAATTTTGAAAATATTTGCCTTATATAGGATGTCTATGGTGGCCATACTGTACAGGCCATTTTCAACACTTTCCCCTCAGACAATTCCAGGCAAGTCTTTTTCTGTTATTCAGGATATATTGAAGATATAAAATCAGCTGAGTTTGGCTCTTTTGCAATTAGTTTGAGGTCAAATTACATTATTACTGAACTAATTAGAGAACTACAATTCACTCTTTCCCTCTCACACGTGTGCACACACACACACACACACACACACACACACACACACACACACACACACACACACACACACACACACACACACACACACATGCTCATTCATCATCTGTACTGTACTGTGTGCGGAGTGCAAAGGAAACATTTTGACGAGGAAATGTCACCCTGCCGGTCAGGCTGGTTTTGCAGTTTGGGTTCAGGTTTAGGACTTTAACCTTTTAACTTTAACCTTAATGGGTGTATTAGATTTAGGTGCCAATGCTTGCACATTATAATAATTTGACATGCTCACATCTAGAGAGCACGCCACATGTCTATGGTACGATCTGAGTGAGACACTCACACACAAACCGTAGGCTACATTTTGAATTTTGAATTTATCTTTGGTTTGATGAAAGAACGGTTTTCATTCAATTACATCAGGCGATTGTCTCAATACATTCATACATATTAATCATAGTGAATTCTCCACCTACAACATCTTCTGTCATAGCCTAATGTCTATTATCTATACTTTTTTGTGGCAGACTGGCAGTGTCATGCGCCAACAATACTGGCATACATTGCCAGTAACGCTCAACACGCAGCGATGAGACTCCTTTGCTATTTTCAGCACACAAACCTATCAACCCTAAAAGAATTCAGGCACCGTGTCTTTCTATTGGCTTGTAATTGTAATGCTGCTGCTCTGCAACACGTGGCTGGTTGGTAAAGTCAAGCCCTGCTCTAATAATACCTGTTTTATTGTCTGGTCAATCTGTTTCAACTGGTTTACCATACCGGTATGTAGAACATTAGAAATATTGTTTAGAACAAATAATTGTACCAGGAAACAGAGTGCTCTAAATATAAACAAGGCGTTAAGAATTCAGGCTGTGGTATCACACTGCACTGTAGCAACAGTGAAACAAGCCCCATGTGTGTTCTTTGTGTGTTGTTATTTCCACTGGTAATAATATCACTACCCTGAAAATAGCCTCCAGTGTCAGGGTCATATGTGTCTCCATGGTGGGAGGACCACATACCAGCCTTGTCTCTCACTCCCTGGAAGACTGTCTGTCCTTCTGGCTGCCTGCCTAGGGGGTCTCACTGCCACAGCCTGGGACAAGGACACAGCGCTGAGCAAGTTTGTGAAATAAAGACATGGTGAGAGAGGGAGAGACTGGGTGCCTGTAGAAGACACGACAGTAGAAGTCGGACTCAAGGTTGTTCATTCTCCTTGAGCCACCATGGTGAAGTGTCTGATCCGGATCACAACCAAGGTGAATGTGCACCTGCGCATGATCAACCACTGCTTCCGCGATGTGAAGGTGCGCGTGCTGTGCCTGGGGCCCCGGCTCCTGGGGAAGGCTTTGGGGTTCCTGCCTCTCCTCCCATCTCTCCCTGGGGCCTCAGGGTCAGGGGACACCTCCGGGGCCCCGTCCAGGCTAGCTGTCTCTGGTGCTGGGAATGGCTACAGCCAACCAGGTATGGATTATAGAAGCTTGAGGGATTATTTTTTATAATAATGCAGAATTATTGACTCAACCTTGATGATGTTTCAATAGATTTTATGAATAAGACATTGGATTTCATATTTTAGTGGAATGCAACATTTTTAATTCATGAAATGTAATTTTGTCCAATTTGTATGGTAGAGTATCTTAATACAATATAATGTATACAATTCGGGTGGTTGTATCTTGTCTCCCTGCTCTTCTATTGAGAATGATATTTAAATTGTGTCAAAGGTCATGTGAGTCTCACCACAGGATCAAGATTCACTTTATAATAATAATAATAAATAATACAACTTTAAAATTGTATAGCACTTTCATGACATGAAATTCAGCTCAAAGTGCTTTACAGAACAATGGAGAAAAAAAAGAAAAGAAAAGAAAGGCATAAAACATTTAAATAATAGCAGTAATGCAATACAGTGAGGACATGAATAACAACAAAGAATTTAAAAGATCAACTAAAAGCAGTGAGTAGGTCTGTGTAGGTCTTGAGCTGTGAATGAAGCTATAAACTGGAGTAATATGTCCTCTCATCTTAGTTTTAGTTAAAACTCTGGCTGCCACATTGTTTTTGTTGTAATCTGTCAGTTCAAGTTGTTTTCTTTGGCAGAAAAAAAGTGCAATGCAGTAGTCAAGCCGAGAAAAAACAAGGTTTTTGCATTGTCACAGGCTCTGATTTGTGCAATATTTCTAAGATGAAAACAGACAATCTTGGTAACATGATTAATGTGTGAATTAAAATTCAATTCAGAATCAATAATGACTTTATCACCAGGCTCTATTTTTGCTCAATGGTAAACAATTCAGTACTTGCACAAGAAACTGTTCAAATCCTGGGTAGAAGAGGAAAGTTTACATTAATTAATTAAACAGAACAGAAACAGAAAGAAAAGTAAACAGAATAACATTAGTGCCTCAGTCACGAGGCCTGTATGTTTTTTACATTTAAAATGTCAACATGGCTTTGTTATATCTAACGTCTGCATTCCGTCAACAGTCACATGACTCGAATGACTGAATGAATGGGTTTACATGCAACTGCAAGCCTTAAGATGATCAGCTCTATTGTTAACGTAATGCAATGCGAGAGTGCGGTCTAGCAAACACCAACTCGGGACTCTGAATCGCTGCCCTCCACACACTCCTATAGTAAAGGAATCCACAGAGGGTTGTCCTGGGTGTACCATTAAGCGCAGCTTCACACCACAGCACTGATTAGCTACACCTGGCCTATAGGGCACTGCTCCATGGATTCATCTATAGCATCAGGGTCTTGAGCTATACAGTGTTATATTGGCTGTCGTGCCACAGTACATCTACGTATTGCGCTTCTTGCCTTTCCTGGCTTTGCCCTGGGTTGGCTGACTTGGCTCCCACAGTTCCGGGTGCCAGCCTATTACTTCACTCTCTGACTTTGTCTGTGATCCATGCGGGGACAATATTTCTGATGTGGTCCGTCCATATGACACCTACCGGTAATGCCATTGGTAATATTCTTGTGTAGTCCAGGGCCCTTTCCTGTTGTGCTGTGAGGGTCCATGGGGTCGATTAAGGACTTCTATGTTACTTACTTCTATATTACTAATCTAATTACAGTATTATGATCTGGGGGCGTGTAGTATGTCATATTGCAATTTTGGGCATGTTAAGAAGCGCTTTTGACACCCCGCGGAGTGCGCAAAACGGCCTTGAATTAGTCATGGGTGTGTTTAAGGCGTGTTTGAGACGTACCCAATCAACATGTCCGTACTATTCTCTTTACCAGTCAGCTGATGTCACATACGGAATGCGCACTTTGGGGGTCGTGGTATGACATTTCTTCAGGCTGGCACCATAGAAGACATGACATGCCTTTGTCACATTTGGGTTAATTATTCCTATTGCACTGCATGCTGTCACCTTTATGCCTCAAAAGAACAGACCCACCTTTCAGATCGGAATGGAATTGCGAGTAGATAGCAGCATATTGGCAAATTGCCAATCCATGCGTAATTAATTAATTCGATAACGATAGAACCATGTACCATACAGCGAATGAAAGCAAGATTCCTAAGGAATATGGAGATTTTTACATTTAATAAAACGGTTGAGAAATGAGAGAACCATGAGTGTTTATAGGCTAATATCAACGTTTTTTTATGAAAGACCAAACGGGCTGTGAACTTGAAGAGCTCAATCACCATCCCGACACGGAAGAAATATAGCCTAGTGCATGCATGTATATGCACTGTTGCACTTGCACACAGTAGCCTACACACGCTCTTTATTTGTTTCTATTGAAAAACACCAGTAAAATAACGTTTATTATATTTTATTTCATTCAAGTCACGACGAAGGAATGAGTTGAATGCGTGCTGCGTAATGCTGTGGCCCTGATGGTATGGTCTTCGCTGAGTTCGCTCGTAGCATTTTATTGAAGAAGACTTGAATCGGGTGTGATACAGCATATGAAAGCACATTTCCCACGGATTATGGAGATGTTTTTATTTATTTTTAAGGTTGAGAAATGAAAGAATTATGGCCGTTTCTAATCTCAACATTTTTTTTAAATAGACGCAAAACGGCCATGTCTCATAGAAACAAGTAAATGGGTCTATAAAAATAAGCGCATATAACAGGGGTCTGTAACCTATTTTAAATGAAGTGCCATGTTTTTATTTTCTAAATAGTGAGTCTGCCATATCCAGATTAATTTGAATGACACCACATTAAAATAAAAAAACATATTTTGATTGTCCACAAATATAAATGTCTTCCTTCTTTTTAAATATGTTCTTGCACATTGTTATAATGATCATTATATATCCCCCTGCAGTCAGAGTTCATAGTTTTAATGAATGAATGTGATGCATTGTGAGCTGGTATAGATCTGCTATTTTCAAAAGTAATCTTTTTATTTAATTTTTGGATTAGCTGTCCTTAGTTGGGCAAATGCATTCATCTGGGGATCCTTGACATGGGAATGTGCTTGTTTTGCACTGGTTTAAACAACATTAGGAGAAAAGCCCAAATAACCACTTTAGAAACAAGAAAAGCAATCACACAGAAAGCAACTTTACAGAAAAATAAGCCGCTTATAATAAACAGACATGGCAACACTCTACCAGCTTCCCAGAGCCGCTCAAGTGTCAAATCAAACAGTGCTTTTTGCGTTTATGAGGTGGTCAGACCCACGTCTAATCGTTATGCGCTGAGTGTCTTTAGGTCAAGGGGCTTAATAGCAAATTGCGCAAAGCGAGAATAATTAACATATGGACACTCCCACAATGCTAAAATATTCAGGGACGCGGTATGCCAAATGTGTGTGCGTTCAACACGGGCCGAGTGCGTTCAACACGGGCCGATATGCCTTTCATAATATGAATGTGCGCAGAGCGAGGCCAATTTATGTATTTCCATTGGTAAACCGCACCTTCAAAATCGACCTGCATGTCTCAGCCCCACTGACTCCACTGTAGCTACGAACTGCCGCCTTGTTGTCTTCTCCCATGTCTATTTCCACACTCTCCTCATCCCATGCAGGCCATGTTAACTTGTCGTAATGTCCTCCATAAAGATCTGGCTGCATAGCAGCTGGATCTAACCATAATTATGTTAGTTAATGATGTTGTTCTTTGCTATTGTACTTGTCTGGTTCATTGAAAATGTATGTTGTATGAATATTTTATTCATTTTATTTCTCTGTACAGTAGCCTATATGTCTCTACTATCCCCCAATTTCTTTTTAAACAAACAAACAATGCACTCGATGTACACACATTTGCAGTCAAGGGACAACAAGCTCAATAAGCTTACAAAGAGGTTGCAGAGGTTGCTTGCTATTTTCCCTATTCGGTATGTCTGTCTCTGTTCTCAGGCTTAATCGTTTTTCAAGTCACAAATCTTGTGATATGGGGGTCCAATCAATTTGGGGGTCATTGGCAAGAAAATGTTTGAGAACCACTGACACAGGTTTTTCTGTGTCTCTGTTCTCAGGTCTGGAGTCCCTCAGAGACAGTGCTCACTCCACGCCTGTCCGATCCGTTTCTCATAGTGACTTCATGCCTCGCTCCCGTGGGCAGACGGTGGACCGAGGTGAAACCGCCGCATCTGCCGTCATTTCGGACGAGTCGTACTGCCCGTCGGACAGCGTACTGCCCACCCCGGTGGCAGAGCATGGCATGGAGCTGGCTGTGGCGCGCCACCTCAACGGCGCCCCCTGTAGCATCGACGAGGAGAGGCGTTCGGAGGCCAGGATGACGGCGGAGGGTCCCGGTGGCAGGAAAGCGCTGCGGCTGGGAGGAAGGAGCAAATCATCGCCCCCCGGCGATGTGGAGGAGGTGAACAAGTTCATCTTGAGCGTGTTGCGCCTCCTCCTGGTCACCGTGGGACTGTTGTTCACGCTGCTGCTGCTCCTCATCATGCTGACGGAGTCGGAGCTGGATATCACCTTCCTGAGGGACATCCGCAAGACGCCCGAGTTTCAACAGTTCCACGTGGAGTACTTCTGCCCGCTGCGGCGCTGGTTCGCCTGTAGGTTCCGCTGGATGGGGAGTCTCCTCGTCAATAAATGAAAGGACCTCCTCTGCGTGGGGGAGGGAGGCTGGACACAGGACAGGGAAGTGGGGGGAGT
This sequence comes from Protomyctophum parallelum, assembly GCF_964188405.1. Lineage (NCBI taxonomy): Eukaryota > Metazoa > Chordata > Actinopteri > Myctophiformes > Myctophidae > Protomyctophum > Protomyctophum parallelum. The sequence goes on along the minus strand of NC_139699.1, from coordinate 53,002,376 downwards.
GGGTGGGACAGGGGTCCTGATTCAAGCCACGGACTGGGTGACTGGCCTTCTCTCCCCAGATTTATTTGTTTGTTTGTTTCTTTTCGTGACCATCACTGCGAGGACATTATTCAACAATCATGTTTTACTTTGGAAATTCAGGTCATTATGAGGTACTTTATTTTTTACACATAAAAGGCAACAGGGTAATTAAACACCTAAAAGGGTCATGACAATTTGTTCAACCACAGACAACAGTTGCCTTTATTTTTTATTAATTTGTATGTTGTAACATTAATACCAGAAAAAAGGTGGATGGGAGATATGTTTGATATGAGTGATGGTTGCATAGTGTGACTGTAGATGAAGGATTGAGGAAGGTTTGGAGAGGGACATGGCTGGGACATGGCTCGTTGTGGGGAGAGGAAAGTGACGTGAGCAATTAAGACACTTTTTTGAATGTAGACTGTCTTTAAAGATGGTTCTGAAAGATTATTTTTCTAATGACTGTGACTGGTTCATTGTAAGGCATTAAAACCACTTCAGCTCCAATTGGAACCTCTCCCTCCGCTGTATAGCTCCATGATGACCTCTCACATTCTCGGGTGCCGGCAGAGTGTGACGCGGTGAATATGGGCCAATATGCTTGATTCGTACTTTGTACCGCACATCGTATCCAAAACGTAAAGGTCCTCATCTCAGAGCTATACAGCGGAGAGAAAGATTCCAAATGGTGCTATAACCACTTAAACCCTATATTCTTTGCCTGGGGTCCCCCAGGGTTCTGTACTGGCCACTCCACCCCCCATCTACTCCAAATCACTTCGGTGGAAATATTCGATCTTGTCGTTTGGCTGTTTTCGCCGAATGTTCGCCTATTATTAAGATGTGGCAAGAATGGGGACGTAGGGTTGATGTGGTTACGCTTACATCAGCAGTGCAATGACCATGTCACTATTTGTCTGAAGCACCAAACAACAACACCATCTTGTGTCGTCCAACGACTAGAAGTTAAGCTTTAGTGGGGATTAATCTGAAGGGACTGCTATGTTTGCAAAATGGCAGCACAAAAATAATAATATTTGGAATAACTGTGTGTGTGTGTGCGCATACAGGGCCTCTTGCGTCACCCCTTTTATCTCTAAACTTATTTACCTTTTTTTTACTATTTTAAAACATTTTAAAATAGTTAGCCGATCTACATCGATACGTTGTGAGCTTGTAGATCAGCTATTTGAACTATTTCAAAAGGTTTTTCAAAATAGTAAAAAAAAGAGAAAAGGCAAAGAAGTTTAGGGGTAAGGGGTGGCGCAAGATATAGCCCACGGTGTGTTTTCTGTAGTTATTTTACAATCTTGCAAAGCTAGATCTTGTAAAGGTAATGGGACGGTAGTGCTGCAGACGTGTCCGTGACAGTAGAAGGATCTTAACATTGATGTGCAGTATTGTTTAATATTAAAAATCATGATCCTTTTCATAATGGTACATTTGTTGTTTGCCATTATGAAGTGCTGCACTCCAAAACTGATTTCCTTAGCATTACACATACAAGAGTTAATTTTCTTGCTTTAGTCCCATGCTGCGTGTAGCTCAGTTAAACTAATATCTAAACTATCTGTTGTTGAATATATTGAAAACTTACTGAACTATTTTGTACAAATTAGTGTTTCTATGTTGAGAATTTTCCGTATAACCTATTTCAATGGAATTGAAATGTTATTTTTAACAGTGGATATGTAGTTTTTAGCTCCGTTGGGTCAGGTTATAGCAGCACTTGCTCATGACAGAGAAGCGAACTTAGAGATAAAGTCATGTTTACGTCCAGATGTGTTCTGTTGATCTGACATCGTCACGTCTACCAAAGAAAACCTCTGTTGTATGGGTTTCGGGGCAGAAGATGGAACCTTCCATAGACAGCTACCATTCTAATCTCTAGCCTTACTGTGTGTCATTTCACCACTCGCTGATGTTGTCTTAGACAGAAGTTACAGTACAATCAGTTAAAGGAATATCTCCATTTGAATCAAGATTTGAAATTTAAACATTGATGCAACAACTTTGGTTCTGTTTCAGTATACCAACTTTCCAGGAAGACAAGACAAGTGGCTAATTTCCATTAGCTTTGCAATTCCAGCAGATGATGTCATTGGTAGGCAGGCTTCTGAACTGTCCACAGCCCTTCTCTGAGACACAGAGTGAGTAGGCAGAAATGGTCCCATCTTATATTGAACACTAGCGAGGAGAGGACCAGTTATATAAGATACGGTTGGAAATGGGTAACATGTTCCTTTAAGATGATGCTTTGATATGGTATTTTCTGTGACATCTCTCAGTGATAATTTAGCTAAGAGCTAGTGTGCAAATGTGTACAAATGTGTACTGTGTAGTTGTGTACACTGTCACACTGTTACAATCGGATAAATGAACATTGTGTGGTACGTATTCCAACCGTGGCATACATCTCTATAACCCGTGGACACCACCAGGCATTTTGTAGACATTTTGCATTTTGTTCATGAGAAAGGTGGATCTTCTGTACACAACGAGAGAGTAGTTCAGACATGGTGATTGGTTGGAGGTTTGGCAATAAAACACTGTCCTCCGAATAGTAAACTGCATTTAAATTTGTTTAAGTTTAAAATGGACCGTTCTTTATTCCCTTAGAATCGTTTTGGTGTGTTTCTGAGAATGAGAATGGGTTTGCTATACCGTAACTAGGTGTATTATAGGCATCCCTCATATTTTATGGTTGCATTTTAGATTTGATATGTACGTATACACTTCAAATCGTCGATGCATTTTTCAGATGGTGCTAGGTGGCTTTCAAATGACAAAAAAGGAGAAACAAAACAAAATACAAAAACAAAATGAGATTGTGCTGTGAAAGTGTGGAATTGGCCAGTTTCAAGGCATAAAACTGACATTAGTACAGTATTATGCACCTGTTCAGTGACTTAACATGTAAAACAATGCAGCATACATTCAGCAATAACTACCCAAATCACTGAATATGAAGTGTATATGATGTGATAGTGTTCTCCATCTTTGCGCTAGACCTGATTTATAATTTGCTGTACAACAGCATCACTCAACAAAAATAGCTGGGCAGTCCCCATCATAATGTTTTAGCAGTTTAACCACTTTAACCATAGTGTATACGATTCGGAACTCACAATGGAAACATGTTCATTTCTATAAAATGTAGGCCTATACACATAAATATGAGCTGTTCATTTCTGTAAAATGTTAGAATATGAGCAGTTTATTTCTACAAAATGTACACAGGAATATGAGAGGTTCATTTCTATAAAATAATAGAATATGAGCTGTTCATTGCTACAAAATGTACACAGGAATAATGAGCTGGACTGTACGGTTGTACTGTACCTGGTCATGTGTATGGATACTGTATGTCTCAGTAAGCATGTGTTCTGCATTTTGTTACCTCTAACCAAGACTGATTATTTCCATTCACAAACTGAAGACTGGTGTAGTAAATTGTCAATAAAATATAATAATATATTCTTAAATTCTGACTGGGGTTTTTTAATTTGTTTGGCACAAAACAAATGTATTTAATCTCCAATGACCAATGATAAATTGTAACATTTTCTCAAGCACACCTGACAATGTTATGTTACTAACATCTACAGCAGACATGTCACTGCCACTTCTTTGGCAGGTAAATTTAAGTTTAGTTTCATGTTATAAATACCGGGTATGGTATGGAGTTGGGACCATATATATCTATGTCTGGGACTCACCAGAGCCAAATTCTAATACCCCAAATCTCGGCCACTCGCTCACTCACACTTGCTCACTACAGCTCATGGTGGTGTTACAGTGAAATTGGTGACCTGCTGAAATATGTGACAATCGTGTAGACGTCACATAATAGAGGGTATGTGCGTGACATCATCATCAAAAAAAGTGGCAAAAAACGACTTTCTGGCATCGACTGCCCATACATCCAAACAGAAAAGTCCAATATGATTGCATTAAATTACGCTAAACAATGTTAAACTCACTTTGCCACTCACTTTGCCACTCGATTTGCCACTCGATTTGCCATTCACTTCATGCATGTGCATACCCTCTATAATGTTGTCAGTGTCTGAATGTGAATCATTGCAGTTTGTTTAGAGTTCAGGCCACGTTTTTAAAGACTTTGTAAGTTCATGTATGAAGTCCACAATGTTCACATATTTCACAATTTCACCGCAATTTGCCATGCTGGAGTGTGAGTGAGCGAGTGGCCGAGATTTGGGGTATTGGAATTTGGCTTAAAGGACACTTTAGTTTTTTTCCAACCAAGGTTCATGCTTTAGGTTGTTATTAGAGAAAGTAAAAGATGAGTGTTCATTTTTTTTTCATTTGCTGCTTTCTTTCGTTTTAGGGATTTTAGCTCTTTTTGACAGGGGGCGGGGGCATTCGAGCATGGGGCTAAATATGTATTTTTTTAACAAAATTGTATGGTGATTTATTTTTTTATTATTTACTATAGTCCTAATAAACCCCAGGAAGTTACATCTGGCCACAGAAGATCACAGGATCTACTGAATGTGAAGGTAGCCTACTGGGGGAATACTGTGTGTAATGTGTATACTCTCAATATGTCAGTTTGTCACATTCAATAGATCCTGTGATATTTTGTGGCCAGATGTAATTTCTTGGGGTCTTGTATGACTATAGTAAATAATAAATAAATAAAATCGCCATAAAATTTTGTAAAAAAAATACATATTTAGCCCCATGCTCGAATGCCCCTGTCAAAAACTGCGAAAATTCCTAAAACGAAAGAAAGCAGCAAATGAAAGAAAATTTACATTCACCTTTTAGTTTCTCTAATAACAAGTTACAACCTAAAACATGAACCTTGGTTGAAAAAAACTAAAGCTCTGGGACCTCATACTCTCACTGGCATTACCACGTGACTTCATTTGTCACGTGACCGACATAGAAGTGATTTTAGAGCTTTGTTTAGAGTTCCGTTCAGTGCACTGTGCACTCCACAGCCTCACTCAGGAAGAATGGTGCCTTGTGCGCTTTTAGTTGTTATAACCTTTCTACACACAGTTAACTTAACACCACTCACTTCATTTAAAGGTAAGTCAAGCTGATTATTCATTGTCTAGAGTTTCTGTTGCTTTAAAATGGATTTAATTTAACCAAAAGGTGACTTCAGATGAACCTGTTTATGGTCACATCTTGTTTATGCGAAACTTGACTCTAGGGTCTCTTTTGGAGTTGTGACTCTCAAGGAACTGTTTTTCTTTCATTGATTGACACGTATCACCAACGCAATGAAATCTGTAGCCCTCCAAGCAGAACCCAATGGTACTGAAGTTTCTGACATTTTTGACACAGACCATGGGGTCCTGTTCCAGCAGTAGCTGCCACCTGGTACGCGGACATACATAAAACATAAACACGTGAATAACGCCTGTCTGCGCTCTTTTACGGCTTTTTTTCCTCTGAGGGCTTCTGAATCTGTGAACTTTAAGTACATATACATACCGCTGCGAATATCTCCTGTGGCGTGGAAGCCGTTAAGTATTTTTAATCTTTGTTTGACCGATTTGGTCGCTTTGATTCTTCTCTTCCTTCCTTGTTTATTGACACCTCATTGTACCGCCTATCTGGCTAGCTAGTGGCGCTATAGCTATGACAGAGCAGATCAGAGGCAGGGACGTAGCCGCGCACAAGCCAACCGCACACCTAGCCCCTCTCGGAACCCTACATAAAGCTTTTCTGAAATTTTGATGAGTTTTATGTAGGGTCCCTGTTCATGACTATATTTTCGTATGGGAATTCTGGAACGCGGATGATAAACATGCTCTCTAAGATCGAATCTGCGGGGTTTGACGGCCTTTTTTTGTTTGCGTTATTCTGAATTCGGGAACTTTAAGTACCTATACATTCCGCTGCGAATATCTCCTGTGGCGCGGAAGCCGTTAAGTATTTTTCTTTGTTTGACCGATTTGGTCGCTTTATTTCTTGTTTGTTTACCGTTTATTGTACCGCCTCCCGGTGTGCGGTTGGCTTGTGCGGCTACGTCCCTGCCTCTGATCTGCTCTGTCATAGCTATAGCGCCACTAGCTAGCCAGATAGGCGGTACAATGAGGTGTCAATAAACAAGGAAGGAAGAGAAGAATCAAAGCGACCAAATCGGTCAAACAAAGATTAAAAATACTTAACGGCTTCCGCGCCACAGGAGATATTCGCAGCGGCATGTATGGGTACTTATACTTCACATATTCAGAAACCCTCACATGAAAAAATGTCGTCAAAGAGCGCAGACAGGTGTTATCCACGTTGTTTATGTTTTATGAATGTCCGTGTACCAGGTGGCAGGATACTGCTGCAACAGGACCCAATGGACTGTGTCGTCAAAAAGTCAGAAACTTCAGTACCATTGGGTTCTGCTTGGAGGGCTACCGCACACCGGGCTGCGGTACAATAAACGGTAAACAAACAAGAAGAAATAAAGCGACCAAATCGGTCAAACAAAGATTATTATTAAAAATTAAAAATACTTAACGGCTTCCGCGCCACAGGAGATATTCGCAGCGGTATGTATAGGTACTTATAGTTCACGAATTCAGAAGCCCTCAAAGGAAAACAGGCCGTCAAACGGCGCAGATACGATGTTAGTGAGCATATTTATGTCCGCGTTCCAAAATTCCCATACGAAAATATAAATATGAACAGGGACCCTACACAAAGCGACATCCACATTTCAGAAAAGCTTTATGGAGGGTTCCGAGAGGGGCTATTTTAGTGTTAATTGAAGAATGATAGTCTTTCTTTTTCTTTTCAGTAACTATGGGTCTCGCCGTGTCTTCAGCTCTTTTTAAAGCAAAATATACAATTATACAGGCTTTAGTATTTGTAGCCTGCCCTATACAATATTGTAAATAGTGTTACAGTCTGCTGTGTTTTTTGTTTCATCACTTCCCATTTTGTTTATCCTGTGGTGTAGGTGTAGTACTATAGTAAGCTATCCTCTCTCCTGAATGGAAATGTATACTGTAACTAATGTCCTATACCAATGATTTAAGTTAGTAATGATAAAACTGTTTCCTTCTTTCCTATTAGAGGAGTACCTTTTCAGAGAATGGATATCACAGGTATGTATGTGTACACATGACAATGACATTACACAATAATTAATAGACACGTTCACTTTGAATCTTTAAAAGTACACTGATGAAGTCTGATGAAGTGAAAATGGTGGACCCTGTTGTAAACAAGTGTAAATGCTTTATCATGTTCGTCCACTAGTAACAGTTTTTGTATTGACTTGTGCTTTCGTTTGAAATGTACCCATTCTAGATAGGCTACTGTGAAATAAAAAAATAAAAAAATCAGACGCCAAAGTGGGTAAAATTACAAAAAAGCCATAGGCTTGTTTCCATTGTGAAACAATTTAAAACATTCAACAATCACAATAAGATTTTTTTATTGGTGCATTACACAGAATCAACAAGTAGCCTATAGACATGTTATTTAAAGATATTTACTCAAGATAACCGAAAAATAAGCTAGAAATGATACTACTACATAATTATCTATAGGATATATTCCATATACGATATGCACAAGGCTGGTATAACAGCATAGGCATTGTGTGCAAGACTGAAAGTGTATTCACACAGTGTATCAGTTTGTACATTAGTGCATATTGTACATTCACTTGTATATTGTAGCCTACTGTCCTGGAGGCGTGGGGATGGGGGGAGGTTAATACCAGACTGTGAAATGCATTCCTGTATGTATTATGTTCCCTTGTACTGTATATTATATACATTGTGATTGGTTCATGACCCCCAAAATCATCATTTACGGTATATTGTTCTAGACTTTTATTTTTTATGATTTTTTTGTGCTGTGTAAAGTAACTAAGTACCTAAACTGAAGTAGTTAGTGTAAAGTAACTAAGTACCTAAATTGAAGTATTGTACTTGAGTACAATTTTGAGGCATTTTTTAGTTTACTTGAGCATTTCCAGTTGTCAATACTTTATTTTACTACTCCGCTCCACTACATCTCAGGAGCAAATTTTGCACTTTTTCTCCACGACTCCAACTCCACTACACAATACTTTATAGTTACTAGTTACTTTGTAGATTTTGATAACTATCACAAAAACATACATTAACCACTTCAAAAAATATTTCGCTTCTCGCTTCTTAAGGCGTCTTACTGGTCACGTCTACTGTCTACTATTACTACTAGAATAATGCGTCATTGTAGGCTATACAGTAGGTTTGGCACTATGCTGCACCAGCTTGGCGTACGTTCAAAAGAATGCATGGTTAGTGTGGACTAAAATCAATCTTACATCTTTGGTGCAACCAAACATACACAGTTGTAGTATTTTAATATAATATTTTAATAGTTTAAAACATCATTTACAGTAGATGTTTTGTTTTGTTTGTTTTTTTTTCCAGCACAATTTAGGCTACTGTAATATTCTGAATGAACTCTCTGTTTCACCGTTCTATATGCAGCACAACAAAGTGTATGCCTTTGAGGAGGAGTTCTACCACCGCCTGCACATATTCACAGAGAATAGGAAGACCATCGATCATCATAATGCCGGGAACCACTCCTATACAAGTAAGAACCCATAGGACTAGTCCTATACAAGTAAGAACCCATAGGACTACTCCTATACAAGTAAGAACCCATAGGACTACTCCTATACAAGTAAGAACCCATAGGACTACTCCTATACAAGTAAGAACCCATATGACTAGACCTACAGTATACAAGTAAGAACCCATAGGACTAGTCCTATACAAGTACATAGAATATATAGAACCGACAGGACCACTCTTATACAAGTACATGTAGTGTATTTGCTTGTTCTGTGCTAATGTGCATTATCAGCTAATATATATTGTTTCAGATACAGTTAAGTGTGGATATATGAGTAGAGTATGGTACTCCACCTCTACATGATTTTCAGTGTTGTTCCACTGCACATAAGTATTATAAATATAGTATAGTATAATATAGTATAGTATAGTACTGACTGAGACATGAGGGAACTAAATTGATCTCTTCTTTTCCATTAGTTATGAATGTAATATACAGTATATGGTAACAGTTTTTTCTTTTGCTTTCTTAGTGGGGCTGAATCAGTTTTCTGACATGTCCTTTGGAGAATTCCGGAAGTCCTTCCTTTTGAGAGAGCCACAGGTACATCATTCTTAGATTTGGCACTGATCTATTGAGACGAAAGCTGTTTTAATCGTTACTTGAAGTTCATGAGTTTGTAATTCGGTTGTTTGCCACAGAACTGCTCGGCCACCAAAGGGAATCACATGAGCAGCAGTGGGCCTTACCCTGAGGCTGTGGACTGGAGGAAGAAGGGAAACTTTGTGTCTCCAGTGAAGTATCAGGTATCTGATCGTCTCCACTTCAATAACACTTGATGCCAATAGTGCACTGGTTGTCAATGTGGGGTACAGGACTCCTTGAGGCAGGTTCCAAATGGACCCTTACAGGTCTGTAACTTTAAGAATGTACAGATTTGTACACTCCCAGAGCTCTCTATCAGCCTCTGTTTCTAAACATCTCCTGCGGTATAGTTATACTGTATGTATTTTCTCTTCTGTCAGAACTCATTATGGGCTATTAAATGAAACTGATAACTGAAACTGGGAGTTATGTGGGTCCTTAAATTAAAACAAGTTTGAGAACCACTGCAATGGTGGATAAACTCATATACTGTAGTAGCCTAACTACTGTAGTATTTGTGACTACTGCCACCTGCTGGTATAGAGATGTATTTACTGTAACTCAAGACAGAACTGTACCGCTGACTAGCTGACTGTCAGCTGTGTGCTCCAGGGTACATGACCCAAAGAAAATGTTCAGTGACCGTTGTCACAGTTAGATCTCACAGAACCTTATGACCACAGCAAAAACAATTTATTAACTCCCACCTGGAGGATGAATTCAGTTGATATAATGTAGTTTAGATATCCTTACAGGGCTTTCTGGATTGACATACCTAAAACATAAAAAAATAATGACATCACTGTGAATTAAGTTTAAAAGATAGGCCCACAACTTACTTTTTTATTGCTCTCTATAAATATATTTATTAGCCACATTATGATCATTGGGATTGAATCATTGCTAATAAAGATATGGTGAAGAACCAGGGAATGTCCGCACAAGGAACTGCTCTCCTGTCTTTTCAAGTCCATGTAGGGCTTCATCAAGTCCATGGGCAAAACGTTGTTCACTTTTGGTTAAACAAATAAAACATACGGGTGAGCTGTTTATCGTGTGCGGACATTTTTCTTCACTTGATTATTTTGGAGTCCAGAACCGTGTTTAAAGGTGGAGAAGTGCATATCCCACCTTTTTTTTCATAATAAAGATATGGAGCATTACATCATTTTGTTGTAATCCTTCCGTTTTCTAAATGACTATGCACACTTAAAAACCCCTAATGGTATACCAGAATAGCAGTGAAAAGACATTGCTGCAGGCTGTGTGTTGACTTCTGTTTTGTTCTTCAGGGTCACTGTGGGAGCTGTTGGACCTTCTCCACTACCGGCTGTCTGGAGTCCGTCACTGCTATCGCTACCGGGAAGCTGTTACTTCTGGTGAGAGCTGTGCAAATGTACAACGTCAATGCTTTTGTTTGGCGACCAAATCCAGCCATTGATAATCGAATGGGCTACGCCTACACCCATACCATAATACAGTACGCTTAAAGGTATTTACATTTTTATTTTTTCAGTCTGAACAGCAGTTGGTAGACTGTGCACAGGACTTCAACAACCATGGATGCATGGGGTTAGTAACAATGATGAAATCCCATAATCATGCATGTTATCAACCAATTTAACAATAACAAACTCACAAGTATAATAGTCTTTAATAAATAAAAATTGTGACCACAACTGTAATGTAATGAGCATACTGGTTTGTTACAGCGGACTGCCCAGCCAGGCGTTTGAATATATCAAGTACAACAGAGGACTTATGACTGAACTTGACTATCCATACACAGGCCATGTATGTTTTTTTGTGTGACAAATCCTGCACTTGCCTGTTCTATTTCTATTTCTTGATTAATTACTTTTGTCCGTCTTCCTATTTTAGGATGGCATTTGTAGTTTCAAGCCTAAGCTGGCAGCTGCTTTTGTCAAAGAAGTTGTCAACATAACAAGTGTGAGTACATAGCAGTATGTATGTAACAACCTGCCCCCAACATTCTGAATACATCCAGTAAATAGCTTTGTACAGTATAAATTCAATATTGAATTTCATATAGTAGACTGTAGAGACTAGGCCTCCAGAGCAGTAAATATTTTACTCGATTAAGATCAATGAATGATTATAAAGAATGTGGGCTAAATTAAAATAGCAGACCTGCAAGCTCACAACAGGTCACAATTTTAACCTACATGCGCAAGATTAAATCGATTAGGTTAATTGCCAATCCCTAGTGTTGTCTCTCAATATCGGGTATGCACATGCACAAGTGAGTGTCAAATCGAGTGGCAACGTGAGTTTAATGTTGCTTAACGTCGTTTAATGCAATCAGATGGGACTTTTCTGTTTGGATGTATGGGCACTCAGTAAGCTCCATAACGTCCGGTTATGATGATGATGATGATGATGTCACAGTCATACACATACTCTATATTTCTGACTGAGCCATTAATCGTCATCAAATGACATTTGTGTATTCCTGAAAGGACAGTATGATGAAATGGAGATGGTTGATGCCGTGGCCAGACTGAACCCTGTAAGTTTTGGCTACCAGGTCACGGCTGATTTCATGCACTACAAGGAGGGTGTCTATAGTAGGTGAGTGAAGACTGAAGAGTCTCTTGTTATTTATCATTTATGATCACAACTAGGCATTGGTCAGAGCACAGATACATTTGCATCAACGGTCGTATTAAGCCAGTAATTGAGGTTTTTGACTGTTATTTTATGAAAAGAAAATCAGAATTCCCTCTGGACACTAAATAAATAAACAAAAGCACTGCAATTTATCATCATTATAACGCAAACATTTTCAAATAAATCTGTTCCCCCATACAGTAGCTTGCAGTGATGTAACCCATTGGTTCTAAAACAATTTCTAAATATATATACTGCAAGTATTTGGCCACAGACCCCCATCTGAAAATAATTTGAGATTTAAAAAATCTGATAATTCTTTCACGTCAATACGTTTATCCATCCATCCATCCATCTTCAACCGCTTATCCGTCGTCGGGTCGTGGGGACAACAGCTCCACCAGAGTGTTCCAGACGTCCCTCTCCAGAGCAATTAGTTAGCTCCTCCTGGGGGATCCCGAGACGTTCCAAGGCCAGTGAGTCGATGTGTTTCCTCCAACTGCGCCTTGGTCTGCCACGGGGTCTTCTCCCAGTGAGACGTGCCTCGAGGACCCCCCTAGGGAGACGCCCGAGAGGCATCCTAACCAATATGTTGGTTAGGATGCCTACTATTTGATTAATCCAAAAAGTAATCGATAGAATAATTGCTAAGAAAATTATAGAAAGTGTTTGCCCTGAATCATCAGCATTGTCCTCTCTCTATAGCACTCACTGTAAGAACGACACAGAGTCAGTAAATCACGCAGTTCTGGCTGTGGGTTACGCCACTGATGACAGTGCTACACCATACTGGATAGTGAAGAACTCATGGGGCACAGGCTGGGGAATGGATGGGTAAATATAAATACACTTTACACACTGTGGGGTCGATTAAGGACTTCTATGTTACTTACTTCTATATTACTAATCTAATTACAGTATTATGATCTGGGGGCGTGTAGTATGTCATATTGCAATTTTGGGCATGTTAAGAAGCGCTTTTGACACCCCGCGGAGTGCGCAAAACGGCCTTGAATTAGTCATGGGTGTGTTTAAGGCGTGTTTGAGACGTACCCAATCAACATGTCCGTACTATTCTCTTTACCAGTCAGCTGATGTCACATACGGAATGCGCACTTTGGGGGTCGTGGTATGACATTTCTTCAGGCTGGCACCATAGAAGACATGACATGCCTTTGTCACATTTGGGTTAATTATTCCTATTGCACTGCATGCTGTCACCTTTATGCCTCAAAAGAACAGACCCACCTTTCAGATCGGAATGGAATTGCGAGTAGATAGCAGCATATTGGCAAATTGCCAATCCATGCGTAATTAATTAATTCGATAACGATAGAACCATGTACCATACAGCGAATGAAAGCAAGATTCCTAAGGAATATGGAGATTTTTACATTTAATAAAACGGTTGAGAAATGAGAGAACCATGAGTGTTTATAGGCTAATATCAACGTTTTTTTATGAAAGACCAAACGGGCTGTGAACTTGAAGAGCTCAATCACCATCCCGACACGGAAGAAATATAGCCTAGTGCATGCATGTATATGCACTGTTGCACTTGCACACAGTAGCCTACACACGCTCTTTATTTGTTTCTATTGAAAAACACCAGTAAAATAACGTTTATTATATTTTATTTCATTCAAGTCACGACGAAGGAATGAGTTGAATGCGTGCTGCGTAATGCTGTGGCCCTGATGGTATGGTCTTCGCTGAGTTCGCTCGTAGCATTTTATTGAAGAAGACTTGAATCGGGTGTGATACAGCATATGAAAGCACATTTCCCACGGATTATGGAGATGTTTTTATTTATTTTTAAGGTTGAGAAATGAAAGAATTATGGCCGTTTCTAATCTCAACATTTTTTTTAAATAGACGCAAAACGGCCATGTCTCATAGAAACAAGTAAATGGGTCTATAAAAATAAGCGCATATAACAGGGGTCTGTAACCTATTTTAAATGAAGTGCCATGTTTTTATTTTCTAAATAGTGAGTCTGCCATATCCAGATTAATTTGAATGACACCACATTAAAATAAAAAAACATATTTTGATTGTCCACAAATATAAATGTCTTCCTTCTTTTTAAATATGTTCTTGCACATTGTTATAATGATCATTATATATCCCCCTGCAGTCAGAGTTCATAGTTTTAATGAATGAATGTGATGCATTGTGAGCTGGTATAGATCTGCTATTTTCAAAAGTAATCTTTTTATTTAATTTTTGGATTAGCTGTCCTTAGTTGGGCAAATGCATTCATCTGGGGATCCTTGACATGGGAATGTGCTTGTTTTGCACTGGTTTAAACAACATTAGGAGAAAAGCCCAAATAACCACTTTAGAAACAAGAAAAGCAATCACACAGAAAGCAACTTTACAGAAAAATAAGCCGCTTATAATAAACAGACATGGCAACACTCTACCAGCTTCCCAGAGCCGCTCAAGTGTCAAATCAAACAGTGCTTTTTGCGTTTATGAGGTGGTCAGACCCACGTCTAATCGTTATGCGCTGAGTGTCTTTAGGTCAAGGGGCTTAATAGCAAATTGCGCAAAGCGAGAATAATTAACATATGGACACTCCCACAATGCTAAAATATTCAGGGACGCGGTATGCCAAATGTGTGTGCGTTCAACACGGGCCGAGTGCGTTCAACACGGGCCGATATGCCTTTCATAATATGAATGTGCGCAGAGCGAGGCCAATTTATGTATTTCCATTGGTAAACCGCACCTTCAAAATCGACCTGTGTGTGTGTGTGTGTGTGTGTGTGTGTGTGTGTGTGTGTGTGTGTGTGTGTGACTACAGTATACTCGTGAGGGCCAAAGGTCGCCACAAGTATTGTATAAATTTAGAAATAGACATGTGTACAGAATTTTTAGGTTAGTTTAATTAGAATTCTGGTTAGGATTTGGATTAATTGAATACTTAGTGGTACAATTTAAATTATGCTAAAAGGATAACTTAAAAAACCCTGAAGGCTTGTTTCCATTGTGGTCCTATTCATGTCATTTTTTCAATTAATCAAGTCATAAAAAATAAATATTATGAATTTATAGAGGGACAGACAGTAGGCTGACAGGAAATGGGGAGAGAGAGGACATGCAGTAAAGGCTGTCGGGATCGGGAGTCGAACCCGCGGCACACTGCCAGACTGGATTACCAGCCAAGGTGCCTGGACCACTGAGCCCCGTGGCCTGGGCCTCTCCTTTTTTAAATTTAGAATTTGTTGTGTTTTCTTCACTCAGATACTTTCTGATTGAGCGAGGGAAGAATATGTGTGGCCTGGCGGCGTGTTCCTCCTACCCCCTGCCTCTGGTTTGAGCTACAACAATACAACCAAACAACAACAAGAAGAAGACGACGCCAGGATGACTTCACCCTTAAGCCCTAACCACACCAAACTCCTTGGGTCCAAACGGTTGCAAGGAGTTGCATGGTGACCCTTTGGTGTGGTTTGGGCCATTGAATTCCCTGCATTGAATCACTTGGAACGACATGCGTCAACGTGCAACAAGACATATCACACCGCTGAGACAACGCTAAAACCGTCTCGACCCTTTGGTGTGGTTAGGGTTTAAGCGTAATCTATAATCTAATCTAGTGTGTGAAAAATGGCTGATCTGAAAGCTATTTTTGCCACGTGGCATGTATTATGTGCACTATTCTTGATTTTAATTTGATCACCCTGTACATAGGACTGTAATTCTTAAGATGCTTTCTGGAAGTACCTTTTTTTAACAATGTTTAAATCATATTTTTATGTCGCAGAGTTTTATAAGAATATACTGTAGGCCTACTATAGCTGGAAATGTTGAGGAAATAAGTTTAAGTGGAAGAAATTAATTTAAATCAATTTCCAGGTTTGTTTTCATATCAGTGTTGTATATTTTTATTTTTGGATCGCATCCCATACTTACTGAAAAGTAAGCAATACATTTGAAAATGTATTCCAAAAAACAAATATAATGCTGATTTTTATTTTATGGGATTAAAACATGGCACGTTGATCTGGAAACACAGGACATCTGCCTGAACATTCTTTTTTTTTTTATGGGTTTTTTTGTGGCTTTCGCCTTAGGTAGATCGATAATAAAGTCTTTCTCGTATTTTTATAGATAGAAAGATATGGATGTAGAGAGAGATGAGATGGATTCAATAACATAAGACTATAAGTGCCTCATCATCGTCATCTGTGTCATTGTTCTGTTATTACAGGTATTTGTTATTCAATTGGATGTTTAGAGGTGGGTCACTATAACGCGGGCCAATCATCTCATCATGACAACCAAGCTATGGAAGTAATCGCCTCGGAAATAACACCTGGCAATACTGTACTGTACACAATCTGGGTCTTATTTGTCACTGTTTTCAGTAGGCTACATGATATAACAACTACAAAGTTGGACCCCAATGGAAAGTGATTTATTGGGTAGATGGAGAGATGGATAGCTGGATATACCAGGCAGGCAGGCAGCCGTGGATATGCACGGCTTGAGATATCTGTGGATATGCACGGCTTGGGATATCCGTGGATATGCACGGCTTGGGATATCCGTGGATATGCACGGCTTGGGATATCCGTGGATATGCACGGCTTGGGAAGCCGTGGATATGCACGGCTTGGGATACACTGCCTTGTCTTCCTTCTCAGAATGCATGTGGATTCCAAGGGATTCGATTTCCCAAAAGTTGCATAACTGATCTCAGTGATCTGACAGTGCCTGAATTCCTCTCAGACGCTGATGTGCATCACTTCAATGTCCACAACTTCAGTTATGATATTTAGCGTGGTGACTTCTCCTTGCACCAGCCATCCAAATACACTTTCCAGTGCAACTAGTCCTTCATTCAGTCTCCATTTTTCCTGTGACCATTTTCCAATATTGGTCTCCGCCAATTAGGCCCCAGAAACAGAATACCAGACACCCTTAGCAGACACCACGCCACCCTGGGTGTTTTTGTTTCACCAGACCTCCCCAGACTGGCTAGCCGCTAGACCGGTCCCCCCCACCAGGAAATTGAAGTTGAAATCCACTGCTCCCTCATTGGTTGTTTTTTTTTAAAGTTTGAGCCTTCCCCTTTTGTAATCCCTTGGTCATCCATATCAGCCAATGGGTTCGAGGTTCCTGTGCGACGTCATCCTACGGAGCCTTGTGATTGGTGGAAGTGATTTTATAGAGAGCAGTTGAAAACTTCCAGTATTTTCAGCGGCAGGCGGCAGCTGAGCTCAGTTTTGTTTGAGAAGAGGAAGGCAACCATAACAGATTTAAAACCAAACTTTTTATTATTTTATCATCTACTTTAAGAGGTTTCCCAACCAGGTAAAGCACGTTTTCATTCACCTTTACTTTATTTTATATCGTTTTTAAAGAGATGAGCGGTTAGATAACTGGTGCTAACATGGGTGTTCATCCTACGACGGAAAGAAACGAGAGAGAAAAACATCCGGCAGATCTACAAGCTCACAACGCGACGCTTTGCTACGCGCTGTGGTCTGGTACATCTGCTAAAAACTCCTAAAGCGTGTCATGTTGTCGATGGAGAAACGTTTGTAGGAAAACAAAACTATATGGTATTTCGTCAACGACCTTTATAAATGATAAACTTTTCTTTTTGTACCAAATGATTAATCTCTACAACGAACAACTTGTGAAAGCTGCTTTTGTAGTTTTGTTTTCGACTATAGGAGATAGCCTAAATCACTATTAATGATTGTGTTTATAATATACATTGATATTGTGTTATGTGTATTGTACCTGGATCATTGGACGGGGGTGTTGGATATAGCGTGTATTTGTCATAGTTCCGTTTGGAACCCATATCTACGCACGCTTTAGCTCCGAGATAAGTGCAGAATAAATTGCAGATATTGACTTGTTGAGGCACTACAGTGTTTTTAGCAGTGGTGGGAACTAAGTACATTTACATAAGTGCTGTACTACTTGTAGCACACCCCTCCATCCCAGAGACGAATATTGTGCCATTACTACTCTACAATTATTTTAAATCTTTAGTCACTTTATAGATTTTGATTATTTTCTTTAAAAAAAAAACTGTCTATTGGATTTTAGTTTTTCCCCCAAAGAAATTGGCAGCTTGTGTATCTGCTAATTTTAAATACCCAAAGTATAAAATAAGACTAAAATGACACGGATGCTTCCCCAGCTTTAATGTGTTTTAATGTTCCATAGTTTTTAGTCTGCATCCATCATGGCCTTCCTGGAAGCCACTCAGACCATCTCCAGGATGATGATGCAGAAACTGGATGACTTTGTGTCTGAGATAGACAATGTCCACATGGTGTGGCTGAAGGAGATTGAGCAGGAGGCATACCGCATGTTCTCTGGGTAGGTTTTAAACCTTTTTGGGGTCCTCTTTAATACAAGAAATGTTCATCGATTAAAAAAAAAGAGGTGCTGTTGTAACGTAATGAATGGCTCCATTCGTATAGTTGTTCAATTCTTCATTGGCATGATGAGAAGACAATGACATGTGTTTACATTGCCAGCTACTTATTGTGCTTGTTCTATACCAGGGGTCTCCCTGTTCATTAACAGGGGTCTCTCCAGTCGCTCGTAAATACAAATTTGCCGAAAATGGCAGTAAACATCTGTACGTGTGCAAGGTTTCTCAATCTACAAGGGAGGGGGGCAAGTATAGAACCCTGGGGGAAGTATATAGTGGCACCAGATCGACTATGAATCACCCCATTTAATGGAAAGGAATTGACTCATAGACTGGGGATATTTGAATGTAATTCCTTTCCATTGAATGGGGTGATTCATAGATTGTGTCATAGGTACTGAGGTGGTGAAATATAGTGGTCCATGTGAATCCAGCACTGACCTACAGTTGATGCTACTTGTCTTTATTGCAGTGACTCTAGCACAGAGCCGGAGCTTATGCCAAAAACACCATCCCAGAAAAGAATCCCACGCAAGAAGCGGATTTCTATGGGACTGCAAGAGGAGGCTCGTACCAGGAGGAGGTTGGTTGCTTACGTTGGCATGGATTAATGTCAGTCGCCATTTCATTTATTTGGATTCCATAGAAGGCAGACTTCTATGAAAGCAAGTTGCACAACAAATGGCCGATCTACAAGCTCTCGTAAGAGCTTGTAGATCTTACGTGTCATAAGAGCTTGTAGATTGGCTATTTTCTGTTTAAGATTGGAGCTTTTGAAGTTGTCAAACTGACAGTCTTCACTGACACATCTTCCATAAAATCTTAATGGTCTTGGATATTTTCATATAATAGCAAAGGCTTACATATTGTATTAATTGTTTAGGAGTCCACGCTGGTGTGGAGGGCTCCTTTCATACTGTTACACCAAACGCATAGTCCATCCATTCTCTTCTTTTTCACTTTTTTTTTAATTAACTTTGTATAAATACTGTGTCACTTTATAAAAGTGTCAAAGCAAACAAAATGGTAGGAGCGCAGCGCAGCGCAAACCAAGAGTAGGGAGTTGCTGAACATGGGAGACAAACTTTAAAATGGAAAGGAGAGGTCGCATAGCTTGTTGTCCTGATGCCAAAAATATTTTATTGTTACCAACGTTTCGACAAACCCTTCTTCAGGGTACCTGATATTTTTGCCATCGGGACTACGAGCTGTGCGACTTTATGAAAGTGTACAAATAACTTGCCTTTTTTGTAGGTTTCATGGAGTAAAGTTAATATCAGTATTCTATGGAAGCATATTGCATGTTTTCACAAATCACATAAAAGGATTTGGTCATACACATTATTTCAGTTGTGAGATTTATTTTTGCTTTATTTAATCTATGAGGTTTTCCAAGGGGAGGCGCAGCAACCTGGCTGCCTCCTCTGTGAAGAAGCTGGACCTGGTCTTCGAGGAGGAGATGGAGCCCAAGCCTTCCACTTCCTCTGTGGAGCCCCAGCCTCCCACCTCCTCTCTAGGCATGGTCTTTCAGGAGATGGCAGATGAGGAGCAGCCGCCACAGTGCACTGTCAAAGCAGAGCCAGTAGAGCAAGACACCTATATGAACGGTAGGCCCTAAAATAAAGTGACCTGCTCACAGTCTGCACTTTCCTCCTTCATGCATCTGGTTATTTAAGAAATGTTCCTTTTCCGTGATCTGGTGGCAGAGTAGTAGAATAATTTTCCTGTGTTTCTACTTTCTATGAGTTGTACGTACTACCAACCAGATCATGGTTGCACCCTCTAGCGGTCTGGGTGTCACTCACTTTGGAGAAGTAGTTAGTCAGGTATGCTGGTACAGAGCGTCGCAGTCCCGCCCCCTTTCATGATGACGCCAGGCCCAGGAAATAGTTCCCAATGCATTTCCCATAGACATTTCAAAATGTATTTATTTAAAGACCTTATAAGCGTTGTCCAAAGCCAATTCTTGTTGTGACAAATCATGACAACAAACACAATATTTTGGACCAAACAAATAATTACAAAGAAGAAACAACAAAAAAAGTGTTGTAACCTGCCGTTTTCTTCTTTCTGATTATTTGTTCAGCCCGATATATTGTGTTGTCATGATTTGTCACAAGATTTGGCTTTGTATGAGGCTTAAAAGGTCTTTAAATAAATACTTTTTGAAATGTGAGGAAAATGAACAGAGAATAATTTCCTGGGCCCTGGTAGGGGGCGGGACTGCGACGCTTTATAGAGGTCGAGGACACTGTCCCTTAATCATGTTAAATACCAAGCGTGATCAGTTAATGGTTGGGACAAATGTCATCAGATGGTGGTTCGGTCCCTAGTGAACGCTTCCCTTCCACGTTCTGCCCACAGAGCATCCTCCATGTCTGGTGTCAACCATGCTGCCGGAATCCCAGGTGAATATCTCTGCCAACGACCGGCGCTCTGCCGAGGCAGCCAGGCCTTCACAGCTGGTGGCTGTTGTAGAGCCACAGGCCTCCCCAGGCCGTACGGCCACCAAGGTGGCCATAGCGGGAAAGCCCACCAGGCCGCGCGTCTCTCTGATGCTGCGTCACTCGGCAGCAGGCCTGCGGGGGAGCCAGACCCTGGAGTCTGTCCGCAGAGCCTCCAGGAGGTCACTCTTGAAGAAGGTCATCGCTCACGCCTCCAACTTCAGTGGCACTGGTAAGTGCCCAGTAGCTCAAAGTGTTCACATGAAATGTTCATTAGCTCGAAGTGTTCACACATAATGTTCAGTAGTAGAATGCAGTGCTACTTTAAGTGTAGATTTATTTTCATTTTCACATCACAGGTTTACAGTTTTTGTGTAATGTTGTATAGTTTATTTCCATAGAAAAGGAGAGTAGGGGGGTTTATCAAAGAAATTATTTACATAGTACCTGGGTGCATGAGCACTCAGCATAGCAGCAGATGTATTCTATACATGATATACTATGGTGTGTGTGTATGTATGTATGTATATATATATATATATATATATATATATATATATATATATATATATATATATATATATATGCGCATACACACCGCCATCAGTTTGGAGTGTTGGATCCTTTAGGTTGAATGGTGAATAATTTTCTTTCCATTGTAGAAGATTCTTCTGCAGAGATGGATGATGAGGATGAACACCAACCAGAGTGAGTCTTTATTCTAATTAAATGTGTAATGTTTACTTCACTCTGTGACGGATGGATCACTTGCCTTTCCTCCACTTTTTTCCTATCCCACCAGGACTTGTGTATTAATTACTTCCCTATTCAACTGTGTTGTTGAGTGTAATCCTACTATTTAAAGCAGGGGTTCTCAGTTTTTGGCTGGGGACCCACACATTCTTTGGCCATGTCTCGCGACCCCGGCACAGACCCCCTCCAACAATACAAATTGGCCACTATTAATAACCTTAATGGAGAGAAAATACATCACAAATAAATACTGAAACCAGATATAATCATTAAGGAAAGTTTATGCATGCAATGTGTATTATGTACTCTAAATTTCCATTTTCCAGCCATTCAGTTGCAAAAACTTTTCCCTGAGGGGTCACGACCCATAGGATAGTTGAGCCAAAATTCCCTCATCAATTACTCGCACCATGGAGACTTGAGTTCATGGATATTTGGATTTTGTCACATTCCCAAACCAATAATTTCATAACCTGCTGTGCAGAGGCTGCACTTCTGGTAGGAGAGACAAAGGAGACTCTTTGTGTCTCCATAGGGGAACCACTGCTGGTCATCAAATTATTGGCTTAGGAATGTGACAATACTTTCAGAAACACAAATGCATATCATTTTGGGGTTCCTTTATGTTCCTAAAGCTTTGCAAACGTTTGTCTTTCAGGAAACAGTCGGAGGCTGCGGAGGTTTTCACTGAGACTGGGCAACCAGAGGTCTGTCTATGAACATTAAATTACCGTATGTCTACTAGGGCCATACCCGTTCTAATGCGATATAATAGATCACATTGATTGGGATGGAATTGTTAACAGATGATCTTGGGAAGTTTGGTTGAACTTGGCCACAAAATGTATGTTATATAAGATAGATATATTGTCATAAATAAATGACTGTCATTGCATCTCTGTATGTATTTATCATTTTATTTTACCAACGGCACGGGATGGCGGTCATTGCGCTGTCACAGTAATGTAACTTTGGGAGTGTATAGCCAAATGGAACCGCGCATTCCATGTTGTGGTCTCGAAACACCACATGACGGTGCATGTGTTGGTGCCAATGCACCTAACGTTGTTTCGGAGTCAGAAAAACAATGCTTTTCCAATGGGATTCACATGGTTTGACCAACCATTTGTGTTCTGTAGGTGTGTATGCGACCTCAGACATTCTGACTTTCAGACAGACTTTCTGACATCCGGCGGGCAGCGTTTCTTAAATTTAGAATAGATTGTACATTTCATTAACATTTTATCTATAGATATCGCGTGATATTATTTTCATAATGGATGTTTGACTGGAAGAGTGGTGTAGCGTTTACTAAATTAGTTTTCTGTCTTGTGGTAACGGTGTTTTCTCTTCAGCAGGTGGTAACGGTTAGGGCTGTCACGATTACACATTTAAGTTGACGATTAATTGCACTTTATGATTTAATTTGAATAGAATTATTTTTTTCTTAAGTTTGGCTTTTTAGGCTTGGTAATAAAAGTGCACAGGGCAGATACACTATTACTGGCATTTTTATAAATTAAAAAAAATTGTGGAAAAGGCTGATTTTAAGTTTACGTGTAAACTTGTAGATCAGCTATTTCCACCTTCTGTATGAGCATTTTTCAACATCGACACAATTATGACAAATTGTGATTCTCTCAAATTGCCATTAGACGATGTAGTAATTGTGACAACCCTAGTAACAGTGTTTTCTCTCCAACAGCAGGTGACTGTCAGTGGCAGCAGTAGTGTCTCTGCTGCTGGGAGCTCAAGATCACACACGGGTAAGGCCTGAGGGGAAATGTTAGGGTCTACATTTCCCAAAAGGAGAAAAATGCACGCATTTCAGTGTAAAGCGGGGATAAAAGTATCCACCGGACATAAAAACTATTGACCAAAGGGGCAGCAGATCCCCACAAACTGAACTCTAGGAGTTTGTACATTTAAATCAAATGTATTGTACAAATTAATGATTTTAAATGTCCTTTCTGTTTGTAGACCAAGCAGTTGTTCAGTCACCTGTGAGGTAAGTACTGCTTTTGATTCATGTGTTAACTGTGCTGGCTTTTGTTTAGTCAATTTATGATGTTTGAACACCGGCAAAAAGTAAATGGCATTTTAATTTGTCAGTCAAACGGGTTACATGGTGTCCAAAATGTCAATAACATAATGATTTATGCCCAGTATGAGCCGATGAATCATGGATTGTATGTTAATTTAAACTTCATCGTCTCTAGTAGAGCTAGGAGTTCCAAACGAAAGGCTGAAGAACACACAGACAGCAGCCAGAAGAAGACTAGCCAGAAGAACACTGTGGTAAGATAAACGTGTTCATCATTGAATAAGTTATAACTGTTCTTGACGTATTGGTAGATTTTATTTTATCTGCACAGGCTGTTATAAAACTGCTTTAAACAAGGTGATTAAAGCTAAGTGATAAGTGCAGCTTTAAGGTAAAGCCCTGCATGGGACAAAATCGGTGGACTGGTCCTGTGGAGCCCCGCTCAGCCCCAACCTGTCTGCAGGTTATGGGCATAAAGCTGTGCAGTAGACTAGCACAGCAGTTTCCAAACCTTTTTGGCTATGCACCCACTGTTGCCTCCAGACCTAGCTGATGCACCCCCCACATGGAAATATAAATTGCAACTATATAGAGACATACATTTCCTTTTTTTATCCACATTATGTGAACCTGAATATGGCATAATATATGCAGCATAGGCTATATTCTGCATTACTTGCCATATATTGGATTAATGTTAATATATATATTTAAAATTAAACCATAGGACCACCATTAGACTTCATGTCGCACACCGCACCGCAGCAGTTTGGGAACCAGTGGACTAGAGAATAAAGCCACACACTAACAACATTGTTTCGGAAGGGGCTTTATAAATAAAATGTAAACAACTAAGGTGCTTTAATACAAGTTAAAAACGGTGGAAAATGACACTATGGTAGTGTAATACTACAAAATACGGTACAAGGATTAAAGCTAAACATTGACCTGTACAGGTGAGTTGGATTAAAAACTCCATTGGGGAAAAATCTTAGAACAGACTAGAGAATGAAGCCATACAGTAGAGCATGGGTCCCCAATAGGCGGCCTGCGGGCCATTTGCGGCCCACAGAGCGCCCCCTTGTGGCCCATGAAAGAATTTCAAAAAAAAAAAAAATGTTTTTGTTTTTTTTAAGGGTCCCAGATATAAATGGCATTAAATGGGGGTCAGTAGCCTATGCATGTCAAACTGGGCATCCTTTTCAAATGGGGTCTTGCCCTGAAAATGAATTTTCAGGGCAAGACCTCGACCTCGCGCGTGCAGACTCGGCCCCCAGCCTGGTACGCTAGTCAAAATATGGCCCTTGAGGAAAATTAATTGGGGAACCCTGCAGTAGAGCATAAAGCCACGTAGTAGACTTGTCACGAGACTAGAGAATGAAGCCAAGTTATGGTTATGAAAACAAATGGTGACTGTTCTGTTTTTTCCCCCCCAGGTGAGACCCAACATGAAGGCCTTCTTCCAGACTGTCCACAGGAACCAGATGTTAATGATGACTCCCAGCTCTCTGGGTCGCACAGGTGTCATGAAGTCCTTCATTAAACCTGCCACTCCTCTGAAGGTGGACACAGTGGTACGTCAACACACTGTAGTAATGGCTACTGTTGGGATTCTGCTCATCAAGTCCAGTTCTTGGCAATCAGTGGCCTTGGCTCAGCCACTAGTGGGAAAGCAGTTATAGAAGTTGTTTAGATGGGACGGTACTGTACAAGAGGCCTGGGTTGTTCTCAAGTCTGATCTTTAGGACTGAATGTCCACACTATTAAATCTGATCTTTAGGACTGACTGTCCACACTATTAAATCTGATCTTTAGGACTGACTGTCCACACTATTAAATCTGATCTTTAGGACTGACTGTCCACTTATAGATTTATTAAATTGGATCTAGGTAGAACTATGAATGTTGGGTAATGCAGTGTTGTAGTCTAGAGTTAGAACTATGCATATTTTCTCAAAGATTCTAGAACAAGAGATGAACCTCTGTGATTTTGGATCACCACTAGGTGGCACATCACTCCAAGATGGCTGCAGTGCCTTCTACAGTATGTAACACTTCAAACGTGCTTGCACATGCACCCTGACATTCTGAATGAATGTTACAAATGTCTGCTTTGATCCATTCATAAATATGAGTAAACCAATACGAGAATAGGATAAAAACAAGTTTATTTTGAACAGCATGACTTTTAGAGCTGTGGGCACACCTTCTCCATCATGTAGCTTTGTGTGTCCATATGTCTGTTTAGAGTACCAAAATGGTGCTGTTGAGCTTCACTCTGTGCACAGGTGCATGATGGGAAGCTGAGTGTTTATGTGCAACATCAGTTATTTTCAGTGTCCCGGAGTTCAGTACAGTATAACTACATTCTAGTTCCACCGCTCACTTCACACTGGTGTGATTGTAATGTCTTTTAAAGCAACCGGAAGTTGCGTCATCACTCCAAAATAGCGGAGGTGCTGGTTGTTCCTATGGGACTTAATGGGAGCTTCGTTTCTTGTTCTAGAATCTCTTTGGTGTTAGAACTATCAATGCTGTTTAATGTTGTTTTAGTCCAGAGCTAGAACTATGAATGTTGCAGGGGTAATGTAGTATGTGTTGTCTCCTTTCCAGCAGACTAGGGGTGTTGTGGTAAGTGTGATGTCACAACGTTGTTGCTACTGGACAACTGCTCTCATTGGTTCTACTACTTCACTAATTAATGTGTTGGTGTTACAGCAACTCTTTACACCAGGGCTGTCAAAACTCATTTCAATTTATTAATGTGACTCTTGACAGTCCAGGCTGTCTATTGTGCACGCTTTTTGACTAATTGCCTTGTTTTACACCATTCAAAAGGGATTTTTCACTTTTGTAACATCCATTCAGGCTTTTGTGTGTATCCCGGGCACCTTTTTTGTTTTAAGTTGCTTGATTCTGTATTTGGATACTAGATATCCATTTAATTAGACGCGCCACCGGCACATTCCTATACAAACTCATTCTAACTTCAAACACTATATTTAGACTCTTAATGTCATTGGTTCTGGTAGTGACTGATATTGTCCTTCTAATGTGTGCGGTGGCTTTTTATTATTTATTTTCTTTTGTGTGGCACATTTTGAAAGGTAAAGTTGAACTCTCTGGATTGGAACATTACTGATGGAACACCTTCATCTTTTACCTAGAAACCATTAACTCTTCAATAACATTGAAACGATCACAAAGTTCAATGTTTTCATGTTGTGATATTGTCCTTTTTTATTTCCACCTGGGAAGCTGGGAGTTGCGACAGTATTACTAAAACCCAATCAGTCCACACCAATGATGCAGAATGCAACCACTTGAAACAAAATCCCCCAAAACTATTCAGCAATTTCTGTCTGAAACGCATTGTAACAGTTTGGGTGCAATGTGAACCGTTGGTGAAGGACTGTCTTCAGGATGACTTGACCTGCAGTGCATTTTCGTTATCTTTTAGGACTGGGTTAATGGGTTGAAGGACTTAATTTCTTCAGGATGGATTGAACTGCATTGCATTCGTTTGTCTCGTTTTAGGCAAAAGAACGCCAGAAACTGGAAGCGCTCAAGAAGAAGCAGGAGCAGGAAGAAGAGAGGATACAGAAAATAGAAGATGAGAAGAAGAAGAAACAGGAGGAACTGAAGAGGTACATGAATTGTAGAAGACGTTTATAGAATCTGCCTCAGGGCGAAATTAGTTCACTTTATAACTGTGTTCGGGTTTGTTTGGTACATTATATTTGTTATAACACAGCTCAGTCACACACACATTGTTTCATCCTTATTAATGATCAAATAAGTTCTTTGGCAGAGAAGACTGTCATTCTTCATGGGCTTATTTGCTTAACCCATTTCCTGGTCATGTTGTGACCTTGATGTTTGTAGGAAGAGGGAGGAGAGGCTGAGGAAAGCGGTGGAAATCAGAGCCAAAGAGGAGCAGAAGGAGGAGGAAAAGAAGAAAAAGATGGAACAGAAACGAGCTCAGTTTGAGGAGAAGAACGACAAGGTGACAAACTCTCCTTCATGTCTTTCCTGATGACATAAAAAATTATCCTCATTTCATTGACTCTTATTTATGTTTAATTATTTTTTGTTTTGTTCCCAGCTTCGTGTTGAGCGCTTGGCGGAGGAGAAGCTGAAGAAACAGCTGTCGTTAAAACACCAGGAGGAGATTGACAGCAGGAGGAAACTAGAGGAGGAGACGAGGCTGAGGAGGATTCAACAGGCTGTGAGTTCACTGCAGATCACCTGACGACATTTATAATTACTAACTTTTGTTACTTTAATATTTGTTGGTCATTGTAATTTATTCGGTCACAAATTAATCACCTGGTCATTGAATCATTTCTATTGCCAGTACCCATTTTAATTTGTAATATTTGTAGGTCATTGCTTATCATCGACTAACCCTCCCTGGCCGGCCTTACTTACTACTTGTTAACTGATTCAGTCATTAAAATCAGCCTTTTCATTCTAAATAAATCAAATCTTCATATAGAAATACTCGCAACAAAATAATTGCTAGTTTACTGCAGTGTTCCCCTTCACTGTTTCATAGAAACAAATTAATCCAAAACAAGTCTCTCGTTTTGCACGTTTTTCAGGAAATGTTTGAGCCTCCAGACTCTTCCTCATACCTTCGACATAGGAGGGGCTAGCGCCCCTCAAAAATGTGTTCATAAATTTCATTTCCATGTGGGGGAGGTAATTGGATGCATGGCCAAAAACGTTTGGGAACCACTGATTTAGCTTAATGTTTTGTGCATTTTCTCCCCAGGAGGAGGAGGAGGAGAAGCGTCAGCAGGCCCTGCAGGCCAAGAGGAGAGCAGAGGAGGAGGCGCACAGAGCTCACAAGCTGGCAGAGTTGCGCAGAGCTCAGGAGTTGAAGGAGCAGGAGAGGGCTGAACGGTACGAACTGCACCCTGAGGGGAATACCACTAATTTTCAACATTTTACTATAAAGGTATATTAATGACATAGTAAAATGTTGAAAATGAGTCGTATGCCTTCAAGTATATATTTGTATTGATTGAATGCTTTTTTGTGATAAATGTGAACGGCACATGGTACAGTTCGATATTTAAAGCTAAAAGGATAACAATCCTGGGGACTTGGGTCTGCTACTTTAGTGTGACCCTGTGGTGTGTGTGTGTGTGTGTGTGTGTGTGTGTATATATATATATATATATATATATATATATATGATCAAGTAGGGTGTTCATCACACCTGTGTGAATTGAGGGGTGCTCTTTTGATCATACATACTTTTGTCTTCAATGTGTGTGTGTTTACACAGACCCTTGAAGCTGGACATGGAAGGGGCTAGCGCCCCTCAAAAAGAAAAACACAAATGGAGAAAATGGGTTTCTGCGTGACACAAACAATTGTGTTTTTTGGGCTGTACTTTGTGGTTCAGTACTAAAGACAACAGGGCATTTCACTTACGTTTTATCATCTACTCGGGTATATGTGAGCAACTGAGCACCCCAGACAGTTTTTAAGTTACTTGATTCAGTATTTAGATACGTGAGGCGGTCGTGGTTTGTCCGATTTTTCATTTTTAATATATATTTTTTTATTCTTTAGTCTCCGTCGCACAGCAGAGTCTGCCACATTTTCCAAGATAAATGAAAAACCATGGCCCCCTCATGTATTAGGAGGACAGTATCATCAGTCAGAAAAAAGACTGTTTTCAATTAATCTATCATGGTTAAAATAGTTTCAAGTTGTAATAGGTTTGTATAGGAAGGCGTGGGGCAGCTAAAATGAATATCTAAATACTGAAGTGAAATACCTTTTTAACAACAATGTGTAATAGTGTTGCAAATAGTTTGTTCAAAGTTGTATTGTTTGTCTTCAGGGAGCGAGCAGAGGCTCTTCAGAAGGAAGTAGAGAAAGCTGCCAGGGAGAAGGAGAGGAAAGAGGCTGAGAAAAGAAAGGAGCTGGAAGACCAGAGAAAGAAGGTAAACAAACAAGTTGTGAGTAATGGTTTAGTTTTAACCTGCCATTGACGTAAAATTGCGTCCTCTCCAACACTTGACCATTTACTTAAAATTACTATTTACTGTTGCTGCTGCCTCCCACAATTTTCTAATGTTTCCGGTCCTCCAGTCGGGACTCGGGAGCAACAGAAGCTCCGATCGGAACAAGAACAAAAAGTGGAAGTGAAGCCTCCTCCCCACTTCTGTTTCGTCTTTACAGTCATGCAAATTTATCCTAATGTAAAGCAAAATCTAACCATATGTTTCTTAGCAGAAATGAAAAAATACATTTTAAAGATATTTTTAAATATATTTTCGGGAATAAATTATTAACGGATGCCAGCTTCTGTGTTCGGATTTCGGGAGGTGTAGTTCCATACTCTAGCATTTGGAGATTGTCGAATAGTTGTCTGGCTATGCTGAGACATTATTGACACTCATCTACTGCTGTAGGAAGAGCAGCAGAGATTGGCTGAAGAAGATCGGGCAGCTCAACGATTGGCTGAAGAAGAGCAGGCTGCTAAACAGAAACTGGCTGAAGCATCAGCTAAGATACAGGTCAGTTTGCAGAGAATCTCATCTGTTAATCATGTATTCTACCATTAATTATCTAGACTTTAGTTACCCCCCCACACACAATCATTGTACAGTTGTGGCCTCCTGACTAATCTACTTGAATACCCCTGCCATATAGGATGATGAACAGGTATTTAATATACCATGTAATTAGTGATGGGAGCTTAATCGGCAAACACATCGGTATCGGACGATTTGAGTTGTTTTCAGATTAATCGGCATTGGTTCCATTAATCAATCAGACAATTTAGGATTAATTAATCAGTCCGATTAATCTGTCTGTCTTTACAGATGAACAAGCCCAAAGTAACTGATCTACAAGCAAATCTGACTTGCCTAAGCCTGCAGTGCCTGTTACGCTACCCTGTTACGTGTATTTTTCATAATGGACAAAATTATTATTTTTCAATACAGAATGAGATATCGACATTGGTAATTATATGGTTGGCCATAACTGCAATTAATTATATCTATATCGGCCAAAATGTCTCATCAGCACATCCCTACATCCCTACATCCCTAATATCAAGTTCATATTTGTGTTTCCTCCAGCAGCCTTTAGGAAAGTCTGCTGGCCTCAATGTGACGGTGGATGTGGAGGTAAAAAACACTATTTATTTAATGTATACAGTTATTCATTTATTTTTACACTTTATGTGGAGGTAAACGACATCCTGTTGACGACAACCTGTTTTTACAACGTTCAGCCATTGAAATTAGTCCTTCATTCCATCTTGGACAATATTAATAATTGACACAAATGTTTTTAGTTTTTTTTATCTACCGGTAATTGTAACAAAAGCTAAACATTCACTTAATGGCAAATGGTTGTCGTTTTGTGTGGTTGTTTAATGTAAAGTGTCCTTTGGGTTCATGAATGGCACTGTATAAATTCAAGCTATGATTGTGTTTGTTCAGAGTTCCATCATGAAGACTCCCACAGGGAAGGACAGACCTGGACTCAACGTTACTGTGGATGTTGAGGTACACTGTACACACGCGTTCTTTGGCATACGTCTTATCTAATTGGTGTAATTTTAACGAGCAACAGCTACAGAGATGTCTGGTGCTCAATGGGAGCAGAGTGCTTCTGACCCTCTTTTAGACGTTGTAAACTCGGGGAAAGTAAACATGGTCGGCCCAAACAGTAATCTGTACAAATGAATGGAAGGTTCGTACAGAGTCAAATCAAATGTGTGTCACAGATCTGCCCTGTTCTAAAGTGATAGCCTGGAAACCAGACAAATCTGCCACAGGAAAATAATCCCTGCTGAGATTGGGCTGGCACTCTGGCAGAGTGGCAGTTTGATTATTCAAAGTCAGTGAGACGTTTTTGCTGTGACGTTGGAATCTGTTTGTAACCGCCCCTTGGAAATAAATCTTCACACCGAAGTTCCAGACTAATATCTACGCATTGATATTAGACTGGCCATGCCAGGCTACTAAAGTGACATGCAAAATCTTTGCACGTACATCGGAGGAAAAGAAGCACCCCCTCCCCCAGTCCCCTCACTCAGATTTGCTAACGACACAGGGAGGTAAGCTGCCTGAACCTTCACTAAAACATGTCCTATTGAAAAGGTTATCCCTTGAGATGTGTCATCTCGTTGTCGAGGGGGTCCAAAACCAGGGGTCCTAGACCAGGGGTTCCCGAAGTTGGGGTCGTGGCCCCACATGGTGTTACCGGACACTGACGGTGGGGTTGTGGAATTATTTTAGGCCAACAACAATATTTGTATACAAATCTACATGTACAGGTTATTACTATATTTTGATATGATTTTTAACCTGATGCTATGTTCTTGGTTTGCCTGTGATGGTAGAATACTGTGTTTACCACCTTGTTTATTTTAAGTAAAGTTGCTCTGGATAAGTGTCTGCCAAATGCTAAGTTATCAAATAAACTACATCCGGAATGGAAAATGAATGTTGTAAATGAGATGTCGTAATAGTGATGCTGATACAATTGTTGATTTCATACATATAGACCTAGTGATACTGATGCAATCGTTCATAGGGTGTTGATGTGTATGCTGATTATATTGTCACTTCTACAGAAGTCTGACGACTATGGGATGGACCAGAACAGTGACGACTCTACGGATGATGAGTCGGAACCACGGAAACCCATTCCATCCTGGGCAGAAGGTGAGTCCAAGTTCCTCAACCCACATTTTGTAATGTGAATGGTGTAAAATGAATGGTAGCCTGTAGTTTTGCTTTTATGCTGTGTTCACACTGGCAGCTACATTCTAGTTGGTAAATGTGTGAATTTGTGTCAGTGTGGTTTAATGTAAAATGCTTTTTCAATTCAATAGGTCACAAGCTGCAGCAGGCTCTCCTCAAGGAGTACTTCAACCCTCCAGACCTCCATGCTCTGTTTGGACCCATCGTACCTCCCAACCTGGAGGAGATCTTCTACACCAAGAAACCTCGCTTCAATAAGAGGACCAGCTCCGCTGTCTGGCACTCTCCTCCGCCTATGGGAAAATAGGGTAGACGATTCCTACACGTCTGTAACTCTTGAGTGCACAAATGGATCTAGTTATGGTGGTCCTTGAAAATGCAAAAGTTTTCGAACCACCGGTATAGAAGATGTGACATTTCTCAACTGTTCCAAATGTGATGGAACAAATTCCAGATCCTCAATGTTGGATCTGGTTCTTCTGATTTTCTCCGGTTCCAGATTCCAACCCTATGGGAAACTAAAAGGTCTTTTGTAAATATGTTATCGTTTGTTGTCTTTTGGGGGTGGTCTTTTAAAGATTGTTTATGTTTTTGTTAATAAAGATACTGTCAAATGAACTGGTGTTCAGTTTGTGAATTTTCGGTGAAATCATGTTAAATTAGTAAATAATACTTACTCATTTAACATGTTTTAAATTAGTAAATTAATTAAAGTTCAACTTCCATCACAAAGTGAAAATAGCAATGTGCAGGTTGAGCCTGAAAGTTACTTTATAAATGTTGTTACTTTAAACAGTTACTTGGTTGGTTACTGCTTTCTGTGCAGACATTCTTAAAGTGAAACTTCACCCTTTTTGCCCAAAAATATATGTTAATGACGTTTAGAAGATTTAGAACACTTTCCTGGGCTGTCATACTGAGACTAGCCAAATTCCAATACCGCTAATCTCGGCCACTCGCTCACTCCAGCATGGTGGTGTTACAGTGAAATTGGTGACCTTCTGAAATATGTGACAATCGTGTAGACGTCACATAATGTCAGTCTGAATGTGAATCATTGCAGTTTGTTCATTTAGTTCAACCTAACGGTATTCAGGCCACGTTTTTTAAAGACCTCTATGTAAGTTCATGTATGAAGTCCACGAGATGTTCACATATTTCGACAGGTCACCAAATTCACCGTAATTTGCCATGCTGGAGTGGTCGAGTGTGAGTGAGCGAGTGGCCGAGATTTTGGGTATTGGAATTTGGCTATAGTCTCAGTATGACAGCCCTCCCCTATCAAGGAGCAGCAGTGCACCAAAGCATTATGGTAATTGTAGTCCAGGAAGGAAGTGAGCCCAAGGAAGTGAACCGGCCTGGCCCCCTGGGCCAGTTCCTGGGGGTCTGGAACTCTCCACCCCTGGGGTCCTCCACATGGTAACTGTCATTTCTCTACCGTTTCGGACGCCGTCCCTATGGTCGGGACTGATGCACTTGATCTGAGTACCTAAAAAGCAGATCCAATACATCGCCAAACCATAAATGTATTGCTCATCTTATATTCAATAAATATATTCCATCCATTCTTGAGTTGTCCCGACTGAATTTAGGCATTTACCATCTTAACCCAGAGCGACTTACATTAAGCAAGAATCAAAACCTCAATACATCACTACAGTACTTAAAAAGTAGTTATCATGATTCATACGTAAGCTAAGAACGTAATAGTGGAATAGCTACAGTATATAATGGAACTATGCATGTACAGTAGGCCCTATACTTTAGTGCTATGTCTACATACAAATGTTGGCTATGACAAGTGCTACAGGCCATGATGGTGTCTGAACACTGCTTCAGAGACCATACCACAAGTCCCAGAAGTGACGATAGTGTCACATCTGCTATTTTAACTTTGGTTTTCTTTTTAGGGTGACTGTCTTTAAAAATAAAATGGAATACTGTATGCGAGCGGTGCCCCAGAGGCAAATTCAAAGGTGTAAAAGTTATAGATGTATTTATAAATGGTGTTATAAAAAATACTAAGACTTAATTGGAACTTGTCAAAATGTATACCATACACTGTAAAAACTCACCCATTGGTTCTACAAACTCATTTTGAAGCCACTTTTTCAACTCAAAACCACCATCTTGGAATTTCCGTTCCTGAATAGCAACCGGAAACTAATGCTAAGGAAACTAAGGCGGGTCTAAGTAGAGCCAGTAGAAGCCCTAGAAGCATACCCTACTTTATCATCAATCAATTTAAAACATGAAAATTCTAATAAACTCAAAGCATGAAGTATTTTTTAGAAAGCCACATCCCCATTGTAATCAACGACATAATTATGCTGCAGCCAGTCCCTCTCTAGACTTATTTCAGCATATCCTTATAGAGCGTCGCAGTTCTGCCCCCTTTCATGACGAAGCCAGGCCCAGGAAATAATTCCCAATGCATTTTTCCCATAGACATTTCAAAAAGTAAAAAAGTGTTGTAACCTGCCGTTTTTATCTTCTTTCTAATTATTTGTTCTGCCCAAGAAATTGTTTTTGTTGTCATGATTTGTCACAACTCAAATTGGCTTTGTATGAGGCTTAAAACGTCTTTAAATAAATACTTTTTGAAATGTCTATGAGGAAAATGAACGGGAATCATTTCCTGGGCCCTGGTAGGGGGCGGGAATGCAACGCTCTATTGGCCTCAACTCCTCTTGAGCCGCCTAGAGACTTGTGTGTGTGTGTGTGTGTGTGTTTGTTGTACAGCTGTCCTGGGGGTCAGGTCTTCTCCTGTTTCTTCTTCCTTGGAGCAACTTGAATATCCAAGAGATGATGTCACCATGTAGATCCTTTAAAGCCAAGTTCAGTTACCACAGAGACCTGTCAAACATCAAAACAACTGTGTGTGTGTGTGTGTGTGTGTGTGTGTGTGTGTGTGTGTGTGTACTTGTATTACTATACTTGTCAGGGGGAAATGTCCCTACAAGTATAGTAGAATTCGCACAACGAAGATGGCTGATCTACATGCTCACAACTCAACACAGCACGACACATTGTGAGCTTATAGATCAGCTATTTTCTGGTGTAGGGTTAGAATGGCAAACAGTAGTTCTTTAAAATATTAAGGACTACTTCACCACTTTTCAATCTTCATTTTTTGGTCCTTACTAATGTTCATGATAAAATGCCAATTAATGTTTCTACTGTGTCTCATGGACGAGCTGTCAGCAGTTCAGAAACCCGTCAACCAGTAACATCCTCGATGGGGAATCCAAGCTAATAGAAACGGCATGAAAAGTTGCAATGTGATAATGGAAGCCATCATTCTCCCGATAATAAAGATCTAAACATATCAAATACAAAGTCACTGGTTGACGGGTTTCTAAACTGCCCACAGCCCTCATATGGGACACAGACTGAGTAGAAATAAATTGTGGTATTTTATAATGAACATTAGTGAGGACCAATTAAATGAAGATAGGTTGAAAAGTGGTGAAGTGGTCCTTTAATGTTATGCATAGTAACACAAACATGTTTATTGTTTATTAGGTTGTCGTAATTAGCTTATGCTTTGACAAGCTAGTCTTCCTGGGGTCCGACAGACAAACATTTAACATAACAAAGGCAATACTTAAATTGTTTACAAACACTAACTCAAAATAAAACATAGTAAATGAAATATAAAATAAGAAGAAATAAA
This sequence comes from Protomyctophum parallelum, assembly GCF_964188405.1. Taxonomy (NCBI): domain Eukaryota; kingdom Metazoa; phylum Chordata; class Actinopteri; order Myctophiformes; family Myctophidae; genus Protomyctophum; species Protomyctophum parallelum. The sequence goes on along the minus strand of NC_139699.1, from coordinate 52,966,447 downwards.
AGTAGTGCAATTAAAACTGTCAACAAATTATACATTTGAAATTTTTCCCGGTGTTACTACAGGATGGTTTACATAAGGTGTTCTTTTAACTTGATTTTAAAGATGAATTTTGTATTTGTATTGGTTATACACTTTGGTAATGCATTCCAACCTATTACAGCTCTAGAAGATTTGAGAATATTTGTTCTTGGTTTAAGTGCCACCAAAACACCCGAACTGGCTTGACTAGTCATATGGTTATGTTCGTCTCTTACATGTACTACCTGTTCAAAGAAATAATGTATTTTCTTTTGTCCATTAATACATTTCTGAAAAAAGTGAGAATGTGTGCGTGTGTGATATTCCGGGGTGATAATCTCACCAGACCACACCGCTACAGGTATACCTCAATTCCCAGTACAATCCCTCTCTTTACTCTCTTCTCCCACTGTTCACATCACACAATCGATATTTATATCTTTTTTTCAGATAGTTTAAAATAAAACAGACCAAATTATATAAACATCAATAAACAAATCCCTCCCACAGGAAAAGTTAAAAATAAATAATATAAATATAAGTACTTTCTAATTTGTTCTTAAGCAAACAAAATGAAACATGTGACAAAGGCAGTGTTTGGTCCTGCAAGCCTCTTTGTCAGCGATATTAGCGAGGCTTGTTACTGCACCTGTCCGTCTGTCTGTGAGTCCCTCCGTCTGTGAGTTCCTCTGTCTGTAGTGTTCCCAGATTGTGAGAGAAATTAGCAACCAGGTCTATGAAAACAAGTCCAAAAGAAGCGACTAGGCTATTTGAAAATACCAGATCTACAAGCTCACAATGTGTCACATCAATGTGACATGTGAGCTTGTAGATCTGCTTTTTTTTTTTTTTTAAGTGACAAATGTGGAATATTTTGGAAACATTTCAACAACAAATCTGGTAACCATAACAAAAAATGAAATAAAAACGTGATCACTAATAACAAATCTGTTATGGGATTCTCTGGCACGGAATATTTGTAGAGGGTCCTTGGACAAATACATTAATATGGGTCCTTGACATGGAAATCACTGGTTTATTGGAAACAAGCTTATAATAAGCGGACATGGCAACACTGTCTGTCCACAGATGCTGTTGTCCCCTCACCCACCACCCGCCCAACCCTGGGACATTACCACTGTAATGTCCCAGCAGGCTTAGAACAGCATGTTCCACTGCAGCCTGTTATAGTTGTAATAGTGATTTACCGCATGCCTGTGGCACAGGCAACACATTGTTGCTGTTGGCCTTTTTATGTATTTCCCGCTCATAAATGTGTTTACTTATGCAACAGTGTGCCACACAAAAGTTGCAAAAATAGCCCATCCACAAGCTCAATGCATTGCTTCACCTTAACCATAACTACATCCATATGAACTGCCTTTATGACGTATTGGTACAATAGTTCATATGGTGTGTATATTGTACATCTGTATGTCCAAACCATAGACTGTAAAAAATATGGACAAAGCGTTCCCCGGGTCTAACATGAACGTAAAATGAAGCCTGTAATAATATGCTAATTCCTGATGTAAGTCGCCATCTTTGGTACCAGCTGGCCATTGGCTGGCTCCGTTTTGTATACCAGCTGGTCATTGGCTGCCCAGACAACGAGGCGGGACTTCCCCCCTTCTTCTCCGTTGGTTTTTATTTTGACTCGAGTGGGAGGGGAATCCCGATCATAGACTGTAATGGTAGCCACGCCCCTCAGAACATACGCGATGTTTTTTTTTCTTTATGGTCATTTTTTTAATTAATGGGACCATAATTTTCCAAAAAGAATATTATGACATTAGAAATGAGACTTTAAACTAGTGACTGGAAGAAGAAAGTATTCATGACCATGTTTATTAAGGTAATACAGTCTAGGTGAAGTTGGGCCAAAATACATGGGCCTCTATGGAGCTATGGGGCTTTTTGGGTCCGGTCCAGCGCCACAACAGGCCATTATATGAACTACCGATTTCAAATGAGGCTTCACGAAATATCTGGCTGACTGCTCCCCTGGTCCAAACCTGTTCCTTTTAATCATATTTATAAAATGTATTTACATAACATACTCTATACCATACAAATGTACTAGTTATATTGTATTAACATACTCTACCATACCGATGTACTACAGTAAGTATAATTGTATTAACTTACTATACAGATCTACTAGTTATTTTGCATTAACATGCTCTACAAGATTCGTTAAAATCACATTTTACTCGTTAACGTAATTCCCAATATTCTATTTTCAAACTAAAGAGGATTGAAGTGAAGCAACAACTATAGGCTTAAGTTTTTCTCTCTCTCATTCAACTGACTTTCATGACACATCTGGATGTATATATTTTATCCATACTAATTATTGGTATAATGTTCTGCCTCAGGAAAGCTGTCTTATTCAGTGCACAGAAGTTACTCATCACACCTGTTCCAAAAGGAGCATAGTGGAATTGCCTAATTATACAGAAAAAGAAAACACTGATAGAATTTCCAGCCTTCATCATAACAAAAGTCTTTTATCAGGCTTTTTTATTTATTTTTAAACATAATTATTATAAAAATGTAAAAAGAACCACAAAACCACAAAAAAATAAAGGGAAGCTCCGCACACTCCGATCTGTGCACAATCAAGGTATTTATTTTGCAAGCTTTCGGTCTACTGACCACCTTCAGGCATGCCTGAAGAAGGTCAGTAGACAGAAAGCTTTCAAAATTAAATATATGCTATTAAATTGATATATTATTACCGATTATTACCAATAACGATATTGCATTTTAAGGCCGATATCGGTCAATACCGATGTGATGACCTAGTAATTGCCCATCCCTACGAAGTACTAGTTGTTATTGTATTAACATACTCTACCATGCAAATGCACTAGCTATATTGTATATAATCTACCATACTGATGTAGTAGTTGTATACTATTAACATGCTCCACCATACAGAAATATGAAAACGTTTTATTTTTCTTCATTAAAAAAAGTCCTGGATTACAGTTTTAACTGGCAGCAGCAGTTTAGGCCGTAGAGGCGTAGACAGTGTTCTTTCAGGTTGTGTTAACAGAGGTGTAACAGAGAAGCAGGACTCTGTCAGTGGACAGTTCATGGCTGCATATTGAAAGGTCACAATTTTTCTTTTTTTATGTCCCAAGAGATGGTGATCGTTGCCACTGTGGAGAACTGGAGATGAGATTACTTTAGGCATTGCAGTCTGCAATGCCTGCTTCTCAGCAAAATCCTCGCTGTGAATTTAACTCTAGGTCTACAAGTGGTCTACAAGTTTGTTCCATGTTACACTCTTTGAGTTATAGATGCACTCTGGACAATCCCAGTGTCCAGGAACTAAAATAACAATCTAGTCATAGATACTATGAGGAGGCAGTGATGCTTACATCGTTGTGTGTGTGTGTGTGTGTGTGTGTGTGTGTGTGTGTGTGTGTGTGTGTGTGTGTGTGTGTGTGTGTGTGTGTGTGTGTGTGTGTGTGTGTGTGTGTGTGTGTGTGTGTGTGTGTGTGTGTGTGTGTGTAAAAAATAATCTAAACTAATACTGAAACTTAAAAAAAACAATAAAAGTGAACGGAATCTGGCAAACCCACTCTTGAAATTAACTTACCGGTAAACTAAAATTGATGATTTATTTTTTACAAAATAAAAACAACACACTTAATAGTGTAATATACAAAGACATAATAATTCTGGTTCTACATTTGCTTTCTCAAGGGCCAGGGTAACCACCCTATGTCCGATGGAGAGGCGTGTAGCATGGTGTTAGTGAAAGGTGATACTGTTATGCATAACGCCAGAGCTTCCAGTCACGTCATCTGTATCCTTATTAATTATTACTCTATTAATACAATGTTATCTTGAGGCAATAGCAACATCAAATCTGCTCTCCACTCACCCACTTATCTTAATTAGAGCGGAAATATGATACAAAAATAAAAATAGATATGTAATCAAAATCATCAAAAACATTTCTCCCCGTCTTCTTCCAGGTAATTCCCATCAGGGGATAATCTGTTTCCATCTGGTTCTGTTCTCTGCATCTTCCTTTGTCGCTCCAGCCACCTGTACAGTACGTCCTCTCTCACAGCATCCATAAAACTCCTCTTTCACCTTCCTCTTCTCTTGCCTGGCAGCTCCATTTTCAGCATCCTTCTCCCAATTAATGTACCCCTCATCCCTCCTCTGCACAACCTCACCTCTTGCTTCATCCCCAAACCTTCTAACCTGGGCTGACTGTAGTTATTTCTGATCTTATCCTTCCTTGTTACTCTTAATAAGAATCATAACATCCCAAATTCCCAATCCCCCTCAGTAAAACTGAGGCTGAAGCTAACTAAGTAGTTGCTAGATAGTAGCATATTTTAACCACTTAAGCCCAATGTACTTTAGTTGTATAAAACTATAGGTTTGGGCTGCTATGCGGACCTCACATCTAGAGTTTGGGCCGCTACGTGGCCCTCACACGTTGAACCGTAGATCCGACCAATAGTCACAGTGATGGGGTCTTTGCCAGAGTACCGTTTGTGCCCAAAAAGCCAGAACAATGACCTGCACCCTTCAAGCAGCGACACCTGGTTGGCTCAACCCATTCTTTGCCCGTATTGACAGGGACAATGACAGTGAGCACTCCACCAACAGTGAATGACACGGTTCCCTCACAGTGTGCAGCGCATGCTTGGCAGTGTGAACGCCACAAAAGCGGCGGAGTGTGATGGAACACCTGGACGGTGTTCTCCAGGACTGTGCTGCTGTTCAGCAGGCGGACGTGTTTACCGCCGTTATCATCACTGTTATTGTCTCCACCAGGCCGAAGGCATGTGGGGAGAGTATGTTTTGCACTCCGTCCGTCCTTTTGTGTGTCCGTCCGTCCGTGTGTCCGTGAACAGCTAATCTCGGCCACCGTTAACCCGGTCGATGCCATATTTTGCACACACACTCCCTGGATGCCAACCATGAACCTCTGCCCCAAACTTTCCAGAACGGCCTGTTATAGCGCCACCAGGAGGCCGCTTTGTGCAAAACAAGTTTTTGCACAGTACACCTACAGATTTTGTCCAAACATCACGCAAATTGGTACACAGTCTCTCTAGAGCCATTCAACGAAACGGGTCTTTCAGATTTATCAGACTCCATCCTGATTGGTTAAGATTGGCTTCCAAAGTTCACAGGAGTGCTCAGTTTCAAACAAAATGCTGCAAATCATGAACACATCGCGTGATTTCCGTGAAATTGTGCACCCACATTCCCACTAGGCCGAGGACGAAATGCCACATGAACAATTTCAACTCAGCCTCAAGGTGGCGCTATAACTGGCCGAAAAGTGTTTTTACCTCTAACTGCACGGATCTGTGGATAACCTGGTGGAGACCTGTGCCCGGAAGGGCACTTTTTCTAGTTAGCTACTGTTTCACATGCTTATAGTCAGTCACCATTGTTTCTGTGCCACATATAGCATCCATCATAAGGCTGAATGACTTTAGCCCGGTTGCATTGACACCCATGGTGACGAAGTCCTTTGAGAGAGTGGTCTCTGCATACCTATATTAAAATCACCATCCCGGCTACTTTAGACTAAACAAGTTCCCAAACAATTGGCCGAGACCTGGGACACATTTTGGGACCAAACCCCATCATGTTTTGTCCAAAACACACCTTTTGCCACTACTCCCCAAACATTTGTCCTAAATAATAATCTATAGTGATCAGTCAGATCAGTATCAGTCAGATTATGATTGCCTTACAAATGTTGCAGGCCCTGGGTAGGCGTTGTTACGGTCATAATTCTGCAATCTTATTATTCCGACCATTTGGTTTGTGTGAGGTCATGGTTACTAGGGGTGGAGACCTGCACACCCAGGACCACACTTTTTTAGTTGTCTCCACCAGGCCGAAGGCATGGCGAGACTATGTTTTGCACCCTGTCCGTCCGTGCGACCTTCTGTGATTACCTCATCTCCGGCACCGTTGGCTTGATCGCATTGGAACTTAAACGCACACTCCATGGATGGAATTCTTAAGTGGTGCAACTACTTCAAGTAGCTTTGTGTGTGCCTGCCTGCCTGGCTGGCTGGCTGGCTGTGTCTGAGCATGAAAATAGCATTTGGTTGGTTTTCAAAACCTAGTGTCACTGTTGGACCCCCACACGGAGTTGCACCACTCACACGGGTGTGATTTTATATTCTATCATGGTTGTCTAAGATTGACATCTAAAGTTTGCAGGTGTGGCCTGTTTTGAACAACATGCTTCAAATCATGAACGCAGCGTCCAATTGCTGTAGACCTATAACTTTGCACGCACATGTTGAGGAACAAATGCCACCCTTGCATTAGCCTGAAAGAGTTGTGCCCATTTTGCATATTCAATCTTTCATTATCTGTACCTTCATATTGGCTAAAGGACTCAGAGACTGGCATGTAATGCCCTATTCATTTTCATATATTTCTCATATATAAATATTGTGAATTTTCCTGTATTATGATTGCACTTTTGGGTTTTGGCTGAATGTTTGTATCGACACGGACAAGGGAAGGTGTCGTACCTACAGACACTATAAAAGTGACACTTCCTGTTGTTTACAGAATGCTACGCTCCAAGCCGAAACGCGTACGTTGTGCTGTCTGCTCTGCAGCATACTATGCCAACCATAAAATAATAAAGTGCCTTAAACGACCGTGAGTGCTAGTATTCTCTTCTTAGAGATTTCTTGTAAAGTTAACTTTCCCCCGACCGCGCCCGGTAAGAATGTACAGAGACATTGAGACGAATTGGAGTTGTGCGGGCTTCCTTGCTTCAAATTAGCCTGAAAGAGACCTATACTTTTCTGGGCATAGAGGGGCGGAACTATTTCCCGGCTGAGGCCGCCAGGCGACTTCTTATTGGTTCACCAACCTATGTGCCCACATCCCCATCCCCCTGCCCGCCTCTGCTTCCGACTCCACACAGCGGAAAACACTGACATCACCACATTTGGAGTGACGCCCCTCTGCACATGCCAGTTCTCATGACCAGGCGTTTTTTCTCCTCTGAAAGTAAAACGCCTGCGGTCTCCGAGGCTACCCTTGCATCAACCTTGTTCTGGATATATTTAGTCAGATAATCACTGTTTTTGCTAAATAGTTACTGTATCGATTTCAAATCATTGAATCGTATCGTATCACTATAATGAACGAATATCGTCCATGTATCGTATCGTCAACCATGTATCGTGATACGTATCATATCGCTGTTAAAGGGATTGTGACATAAAAATAACTTTTAGTAAAAAAGAAAATTAGCTCAATTGCTCACAAAAAACATGAACTTTTAACATTCAGTAGATTTTCTGTGGTCTGGGGTTTTCTGGCTCAAACAAGTGTTCAAATTTTCCTGCTGTTTGTGATGTCACCTCCTGCAAATCCCATATGTCAATGGGATTTGCCAGAAGATGTCACTGTTTGGCCTGTTTTCGTTGTAGCTCAGAAGGCTTCCAAACCCCAGAGAAAACTCCAGACCACCAAAGTTCAGGTTTTTTGGGTGTACTAAAACTAAAAATGAATGTCATGAAACCTTTAAAATGTATCGTTACACCCCTACTCAATACCAAACAATGCACACCCACAACAAACGTTCCTGACCTGGTGGAGACCTGTGTTCCGAGGAGCACTTTTTCTATTTTTTACTCTTACTCTTTAGTTTATAACATCTAGAATGATTACTTTTCCCCATCTTTTTGTAATATTGTATTGTTGTGTTAGCATAGTCTCTGCGGAACATGTTCCACCAACATCCCCCCCTGCCACCCAGTTTGACCCCGGAGGTGTTGCAAAACTATTCAGACTGACATATGTGTTCCTCAGAGACCTGCATTCATCTAAACCAGGACATTAGCTACTCCCACACATCACTGGACGTGCAATAACAATACCTGGCCTGATTAGAACTATGTACTTGACAGTGTGTACACAATACATTTGCACTATTTTCACTATGCATACTGAATGTCATGTTTGACATGTCCGATTTACAACTTTCTGGATGTATATTCGTAAACCTTTCTCCTCCTCCTTTTTCTTCTTCATAACCATTTAATTCCTATACAGTATAATAGCAAGGATAGCGTTGTGTGTTGTATCTGCAATTTTTTGTCTAAATGAAATGTCTATTTTTGCCCATTTTGACAGGCCCTCTAGTGTCATGTGGTTACTGTCAAAGTTCACGTGATATAGTCAGCTTTTCCACGAAACTAGCTAATTTTGTAACATATTATAGCCTGGTGGTTCTCAAAGTTCGGTTTAACCACTTTAATCCTATATACTGTAGACTACATTCGCAAGTTAACGAAGCACTATGTGACTCATTGTGAGCTTGTAGATCTGCTATTTAAATCAACATTTAACATTTTAATATAACAAATCTTGTATGGGGTCCCTGGCACGAAATATTTTCAGATGGGATGTCCGGGTGTCCACAGCCAAATGCATAATAATAATAATAATAATAATAATAAACTTTATTTATAGAGCGCTTTTCAAAACAGAGTCATACAAAGTGCTTTCCAGCGGCATATAAAAAGGCAATACATCAGTTAAGAGGCACTTACTGGAATAAAACAATAGAAATAAAGCGTGCATTACACAGAAGAAATAATAAGATGGATGTCTCATTACTATGAAACAAGTCGTATTGGTAAACTTGTTGTTTAGTCGCCATATCAGCCTCCTGCCAGCAGTGAAAGTTCACCGAGAGACACTCATGATAGATGGATGGAAATTGGACGGGAAGAAATATGTATAGAATTACAAAATAGGCGTGCAGCTGGAACCTAATGTAGGCATGTGCAATCTGACGAGAGTCTTTGTAGTGTAACGTGAGGAGGAATTCTGATTGGTGTATTTGACACTTGATTTACAGGGAACAGATTCAGGGGAGCTGGAATCTGTATTGGTACTGCCAGTTCCAAGTCTGTTGAGTTGTCGGCATGCAAGAAAATACAAATTCAAGTTAAAGGTAACAAGGAAAGCATTTTGATTGACACTCAGCCAGTAGTGGAAGAAGTATAGGCCTACTCACATTTTTGTTAACGTAAAGGTAGCAATGCCACAATGTAGAGATCTTGACGGCTTGTGTTCAAAATGTTACTTGAGTAAGAGTACAAAAGTATTGGCATCAAAATGTAGGCTATTTACAGTACCAGAAAGTATGCACTCGTTATGCAGAATGTCTCGTTTCACAAGGTTTTCCAAAATGGTCATTCTTTCCTTTGAAAATAGTTGATAGATCTGCTAGTTTTGAATAGACCAAGTACAAAATAGGGCTTACGGCTTACGTTTTCAAAGAATTGTAGTGGAGTAAAATGTCCAATATTTGCTCTGAGATGTAGTGGAGTTTATTATAAATCTTTGAACAATGAGCATACTAAAGTAAAGTAAAAGTGCCTCAACATTTTAGTCAAGAACAGCACTTGAGTAAATGTACTCCACAAGGGCTCCGTTGGTCTCAAGTAGGCAAGAAAATTGTAAAAATTACTCATGAAAACATTGCCATTACACTGTGCTGTAATGTGTGTGTGTGTGTGTGTGTGTGTGTGTGTGTGTGTGTGTGTGTGTGTGTGTGTGTGTGTGTGTGTGTGTGTGTGTGTGTGTGTGTGCGCAAGAGAGAGATGAGGGGCCATAGCTGCCTGTGGGATTAGACTATATAAGGCTGTTCTATTTCTATTGCTTTTCCTCTGTGGGTTCAAAGCAATTGTACTGTAAGTCACACGACAATGCAAGCCAGAGAGGACTACACCCTTCTCAAAGTGGGGTCTGGGGGGCTTTGAGGGGGTTCCAGGGGGTCCCCAGCAAATTTGTCAATATAGCATCAAAATAACCACTTTAAGCCTACATGTATATAGGCTATTTTCTAAAAGTCGTGAAGAAATTAACATCAACGTTATATGGGGGTCTCTAGCTGGCATACATTATTTTCAGATTGGGGTCAGTGGCCAAATACATAATTTGGGGGTTCTTGACATGAAAAAGTTTGAGTATTGGGCTACTTCACTACACCCTCTTATTTGAAGGAGATGGATGACATCTTACAAAGACAGTACAAAGTAAACACAAGCATACTGTAGCTCTCCCATTTTAGACGGATGTCTTTTTAAAGGTATTCCATATATTCTGCACAAACAAAATTCCCTGAAAGCCTTAGTCTAACTTAACACATTTATGTTTGGAAAGGAAGGCGCTGTGTGACTGGACACCAGCACGACTGCAATGAATTTACTGCTCTTATTAATGGACTTTTAAGGGTGGTGTCAGTACTCTGACTGACAGGCTCATATGAATCTTTTATTACCGTCCATATCCAGAGTTTAGGAGGCAGTTCGCTGCAAAGGATAGACCAGGGAGAGACACTTTGGCCCCCCTCGAAAGACTCATTTCCTTCCCAGAGGGTGTTTCAGCAGTAACTTTTTAAATCCCCTGTCCCTTGATTTGGAAGGGCACCAAATGTGGGATGACCTTGTATTTGATACAAAGATTATTAGTATGGATTCTTCTCTTTCAGATAGACTTCTTCAAGTATTGTTCTTGATCAAACGGTCCGAAGGCTGTTTTTGGGAAGTGTGATGTGCTCTCGTTGCCTATTTGTAGGCCGGCTATAAATAGTCAGACTGCCTACGCATGCTTGTATGCTTTGATTGGAAATTGCCGTGCCCGGTGGGTCCACGGGCAGCGGGGTCTGATCTATCAGACGGAGGACACAAAGAAACTTGAGAACGGTGAGTTAACTGCAGGCAACTTTTGGAAAAATAATTTGTTCGGTTGAACTCCTGGCTGAGTCATGAAGTAACTAAAAAGTGCAGAGGAATGGGGAATAGATTTGTTTTGAGTTGACAATGCATCTCATGTGCTGTCCTGACTTGCATTGTCTGATCTAATTCTTCTCTGACTTGCATTGTCTGTTCCAATTCTTCTCAATATGACAAAGGATGTTCACTATCTTTTTTGTTTGTTTGTTTGTTTGTATATATGACAACTAGCATCTCAACATTTTGGGCATGCCATTATAGGCTTAAATTGTCAGAAAAGTTCTTTACATTTGACTTCCAAACATTTTAATTATTATTATTACCTTTTTAATAGCACATCTACAAGCTTACAATGCATTGCAATGCAACGTGTTTTGAGGTTATATAGATCTGCTATTCTTCTGTCATACAATCAAGTATAATAGGACTTAGTGGTTAACCTCTCATGTCCATGCATTATATCTTAAAAGTCTACTCTTTTGTCACTTTAACCCCCTCTTTGGATAAAACCAAGCCGGAAGCGATAGAGCTGAATTTCTGTGAGGAGCCTCTCTTGGAAAGCTTTGATCCATTCATTGTGAGTGTAAGTTCATCTGGTGGAAAATGAGTGGCAGGAGAATGATGCCACGCTCCTATTCTGGCGATGGGAGATCCAGCAGCTCCTACAATGGGGATGATGTCAGTGGGAGTAGCCGGCCCGCCAGTGCTGCTAGCCGCAGCTACCTCTCCAGTGTCAGGCCCGAAAACAGGTAGACTTTTCACACAAAAAGTGTACAGTACAACCTCACAAAGTATTTGTATTACACAGAAATACCACTAAAATCACTGACAGTTAAACCTGCACAGTACCTCTATCTTTAAAACTGGATTCATTGTTTTACCCTAAACCTAACCACAACCAAACGTTACCCCTAAATGCCTAATGCTCACTCTCACCCCAAACTGTATCTTGTTCTAATTGTAACCGTGGGTCTAAACTTCTTTGTTGAATAGATAAACTGCATTTTTCATGTGGAGAATGGCATTTTGGAACTCACTATAAGTATTTTTCCCTCAAAAGTAGCCTATAGTAAAACCTGTACTTTAGACAAACATGTCAGTCTGCAGGATTTAAGTGTTTTTCTTTGTTTGTGGTCTCCATGGTAACCTGGGCAATGTAAACAAACACATTGTTGATCGACAAGTTATGTACAGGCTGACCTGTGGACTTCATTTCACAAATAACTGCTGCTTTTATATGGAAAAGAGCTCGATATAGACCAGCAAACTAAATCACATTTTGTGTAAAGTAAGATTACACACGAGCATAATGATTCAGTAAACTCTTGGCTGCAATATATGTGACAGAGAAACCTTTCAGACTGTATAATTACAGTACTTTACTAATATTTCCTAAATATTGCTGCATTAATCACATACCAATCTGAGAAGTTAGAACATCGTCAAAATATAAAGGAAAACAGCACCCTCTTTTCATACATACACATTTTTTCCAGGAAACAAAGGAACAGGATTTTACAATGTACAAGTTACAACTTTACAAACATTTTGTCAAAGAAACCATTGCATCATGGAATAATACTAATACTTTCTACATTTGTCACAAAACGTCCCATGTCCTTTGATACACACCCACAAGCATGCGTCTCTAATGGGCCTTTCATTCCGTTCATTTCTCACATGATGATTGTCATCGCAATCAAACCAGTTAGCAGAAATAGCAGGAGCATGACTGGCTGGATTACTGCCACGGCTGATGTCACTGTTTCCTAGCGTGACTGTCGCGCTGTCTAGTGCGAAGTCTGATTTGTAGTTGCGGGCCCAGCGGAAATAGCTGTGTGAGCTTGTAAATCTTCTATTTATGGCAAGGCTACCTGATCGCCTGATAACGTTTATTTGGGATAATCTCAATTATTTTTGCATAATCATCAGAATCGCTTTCTTTTCGCAACTATTGAACATTTCCAATAACGGCAGATCTAAATACCCTGCTATTCCTAAAAAACAGCGAAGGTGCACGTTTACTCTGTGGTACTGGAAAATCCATAATAGAAATTTGACGCAATGGTGCCTACATGGCCCTGACCCACCTCCTTCCCCAAATAGGTAAACGTAGCCTTTCCAAATTCTCATTTTGCCAGATTCACTATCAAATTAGCCTCACGTAGCGTAGTCAACCAAATATTTCATATAGGGTCTGGATATTTCATGACCTTTAATATCATAACATACCGTCTATCAGCGTCTCCGTGTCTAGGAGGAAAACCGGAAGTGGTTGGTCCGTCAGTAAAAAGGCTCCCCCTCGTTGACTTGAATGATAGCCGAAATCAATCCCAGATTCCGATTCTAATCAAAACAAGGTTTTATTTATACAGCCGATTCCGGTCACAGTTAATAACAAAGAATGGATTGCTTATCAGCGAGTTAACTCCGGTTAAGGCCCGGGGTAATGTTTGCCCCTTGAATAAGGCACCTCACTTTAAAATACCCATGGCAGATGAATGGACAGAGACTGAAACAATCGTGGCAGTCAATGTGTTAAATAGAGCACCGAGGTCTGACGTCAATATCGGCAGAGCTGGGCGTTAAGTCCACGGTTTCAAAATATCCTAGTACCTTCTCTCTCTGCTATTGTCTGTGAGTCTGTCACTCACTTTCTCCTCCTCTCCTGTCTGACCTTAACCAAACTTGTAGGAATATTACCTGGTGCTGAATATGGTTCTGCTGTGTCGCCCTCTCTCTCTCTGTCCTGCTATCATTGAGTGACACCAGCTGACTGTATTTAAAAGCTGATTATGTGACACTGGCACACTGCAAAATAAACATGAACGATTGATTCAACTTCTTGGATCTCCACAATTAATTGTAGCCTAAATAAAGCGAGACACGAGACTACAGCCCCTGCCCCCTATTCAAGAACGGTGGATTTGGTTTTCGATTGTTGGAAAAGCCACAATATTAGTTACACTAAAAAGACTAAAGAATACTCTGTGTGGATAAATCACTGTGTGACGATCATTTCATTGTGGATTAGCCTATACCACAATATGGCTTGGAATTTGCATGAAGTTAGATTTGGAGCTGGACTGTTTCTGAGAGGAAACTGAGTAGGACAATGGAAAATGATGAATGAAATGCTACGCTGATGTAGGCTATGAACTAGCTCTGATCCATAGCTCTAATGCTGTTGCATTTAGAACTATGTTACTGATGACTTCCGGGGCTCGCATAAATGCAGACCAGCCTCTCGTCTTTAGCGTGCTTCTCACCAATACAAAGGCGGGTTGTGTCATTAGAAAGCCTACTTTCCTTAGTGGAAGCACTCTGAGCCCCCCACCACACGTATAAAAGGTACTTTTTGGGCAAAAAGGGATTATTATTCCACCGGGGAAAGAAATATTTTAGTTACTCCACTGCACCCTCTACCGATATTGCCCAGAGAAAAACCACATAGAGAATATTTTGCCTCCTGTGAAAAAAAATCCCTTTCTGGCCAAAAAGTACCTTTTATACGTGTGGTAGGGGGCTCAGAGTGCTTCCACTAAGGAAAGTACTAGGCTTTCTAATGACACAACCCGCCTTTGTATTGGTGAGAAGCAAAAACTTTATTTTTATTTACGCTAAAGACGAGAGGCTGGTCTGCATTTATGCAAGCCCCGGAAGTCATCGGTAACATAGCTCTAAATGCAACGGCATTGCAACAGCATTAGAGCTATGGACCAGAGCTAGCTATGAACAATTGTTCAAAAATGGTCCACAACACTCTGCCTTGTGCGTGCCGTGCGCTCTCTCTCTTTGGAAAGCAATTGAATGGACTTGCTTGTGTGTTGAAAAGCTAGCTTTTTTTGTTTGGTGGGTTGCAGGGCGGGAAAGGTCATTGATTTATTTTACAGTATATATATTTTTTGTGGGGAGGGCGGGTCGTTAAAAAAAACCTGACCCGTGCATCACTAGTTTGAACATTAGTATAACTTTATATAATATAGCTTGTTTTGGCCATATTTATTTTGAGTATTGGTATCGCTCAATATGTCAGTCATTTAAGTATTTTGTCATCTGCCCTTTTTATGTTCCAATGCCAGAAACACTGTGAATCACAATTATTTCTATGAGTCACAATTAATTAATCTGCAAATAAAATTGGTGTTGCACGTCGAAAATAGCTGTAAGCTCGTAGATCTGCTATTTACAGTATGTGACCACGTATAAACGGATATGTTTAATCATGGGTGATATGCAGTGGAGGGTAAAAGTTGGATCCCTGAATGGTGAAGTGACCCGACACTGAAAGGGCTGTCAACATGCAAAGATCAACTGGCACAGGCACAGGAAATAATTATGTTGAATCGTACACATTAAACTCACTTAAAATCACATCATTATAAAAAACACACATACATTGTGGTATGCATTGGGGTTTTCATGATCATAACATTATTGTTGACGATTAACTGTTTTTGGTGTTGAACATTAGGAACATACAGTATACATTTTAATTACATTCATATTAGCCTTTTAACCAAAACTGCACAGGGCAGATCTGACAAATAACTTAAAATATACAAAGAAATTACTGACAATAACCTTATATTTCCTCTATTTTTGAAAATATATGAACATCTTTCAACAGATGAATTTATTGATGATTTATTTTTGCATGTAAACAATTTGGACAATTATGCAAAAACAAAATGCGATTAGTGTGGTGATCAGGCAATTATGTAATAATTGTGACAGGCCTAATATGCATATGCTAAGATTCCACTCTTATCATGTCATTGTGTGTTGATTTGTCTGCATGTATGCATGTTGTGACCATTCAATACATTGCATCATGTGCACAGATTCATAAATGGAGTGTGGGTAATGAACGTGCTCAAACAGTCCATATGAATGTTCATAATTCATATTCAACCAAATACAACATGGATTTGGCTGAATTTAAACAGTCCATATGAATGTTCACCTTTCATATTCATTCATAACCAACATGCATTGTGGCTGATGAGTTGCTTCTGTTTGCTTCTTTTCTGCAAAGCTGTTCAGGTCACAGGTATTCTCAATACAGGCCAACAAGGTAATGTCATGTGTTTGTTCACAAATCCATACATTAATACTTGGACGGAAAGCATGAGTGCAAATAGCAAATAGTGGTTGATTTATTTTTGTACAGAATTTGGTGGACTGGTGCGGGTGTACTCATTATTTTTGAATAGACCCTGTGTTCATTTTGGGAAGTATTACACAATGAGAGTAATATCGTATGATGATTATTTGTATATTATCTAAAAATGGTGTCTTCGTTATAGGAGGCCTTTTGTTTCTTTTAGTGACACTTTAAAGTAATTAGACCACAGGAATGATATGATTTTACATCAAAGCTCATAGTTCAGCACACTTCATTATATCAGAGGTCAGTCACAGTGCACACAGGGAGCGTTCATGTGCATCGTCCGGTGCCTTGTTCAAGTACACTTTAACAGCACTGTAGTGTACAGTATAGATGTAATGCCAGTTATGCCGCACATACATGTTTTTCACTGTAGATGTAATAATAACTTGAATTTATGTGGCATCTTTCAAAAACCGAAGATCACTTGGATTTCACCAATTATAATTTAAATCATATTAACCCTGGTGTCAGTATTTTGGGCACATTTTGAAACATTTCCAAATATACTGCAAATAGCAGATCTACAATTTCACAACATGTCACATCATGACAACGTAGGCCTATTGCTTACATGGTCAAATGAAGCTATAGCAACTGCATATACCCTCCTGTCGCCGTCGGCAGTGACAATATATCAAAATCAAGTCAGATAACACATTGAAGTGTTTTTGCTTTGCAGGAGCACTCTGTGCAGTGTGATGGCCCAGTTAACAGAGGAAACCCAGCCGTCCTTTGAGATAACCCTGAAGTCAAAAGCTGTGTCTGAGAGCTGCAATGTGAAATTTACCTGTATGGTCACAGGTAAGCGCACTGCGTAGCCTATCATTTGTTTTGTTGATCAGTGGTTCTCAAAGTGGGGTCTGGGGACCCCCAGGGGTCCTTAACAGGGTTCCAGGTGCTCCCCAGCTACATTTGTTAATATCAAATCAAGCTCAGTTAAACTGCTTTAAAGGGGAAAACCACTCATTTTCAACATTGAACTATGTCATTAATATACATTAGAGTTGTTATGTGGACATAGCCTGCAGTAAGACGTCCTGAGGGCGAGAATCGGCGTGGCCCTAAAGTGCGAGGTCACGTGCACGCATCCGCCTGCTGAGAAGACTGCTGGGCGAGCGCTGGCGCTTTGGCATGGGGGATCAGCTCAACATATTGCATGAATTCTGTACTGGCCATGTATGGAGTGTGTCTTCAGTGTACAGGGTTTGATGAGGTCAGATCAACATAAGGAATGTCAGAACAGGTCAGCTCCATATATGAAGATCTATGGGTGGCAGCGGGGGCAATGTCTTGAGTGTACAGGGTTTGATGAGGTCTGGCCACATTCAAGGCTATTCATAACCTTGCCCCCCCATACCTGTCTGACCATGTCCTTGTCAACATTCCCACCCGGTCTCTTAGGTCTGCCTCCTCCATCCTCCCAGCCCGTCTGTCCTATTTAGCCTGGAACTGGAGGTCTAGAACTTGGGGTCATGTGATCAGTGACATCACAAAGATGTACTCTTCGGCTTGCAATGTACTGTACATCTTCTTTGTGATGTCAGTGATCACATGACCCCAAGTTCTAGACATCCAGCTCTAGGCTAAACAGAAGGGGGTGGGGGGGGTGACTTTTTATTATTTCCACACAACAACTCTAAGGTATATTACTGACATACTGTATTCAATGTTGAAAATGAGTGGTTTCCCCTTTAACCGCTTTGAACCTAACCATCATCATCTGATTGTTTTGCATTTGGTTTTGGTTTTGTTCATCAGGTCATCCCACCCCTCGGATTATTTGGTATAGAGATGATGTGCAGTTAGACAGATACTGTGGACTGCCTAAATATGAAATATTCCACAATGGACAAAACCATTCCCTGCACATATTCAAGTACGTTGGAATGCCCATATGTTATTTGATTGTAGCACTGAACTTCAATTTAATTTATAGTACAGTATATTTTCACCAACAAAAAACCATTGTTTCTGTCAAACGTCATCTAGCAGTTTTAAATGACCCTGATGCATTTATCTGAAACCGTCTTAGTTGCTCTGTGGATGATGCGGCCATCTACCAGGCATCGGCCAGTAACACTAAAGGCATTGTGTCGTGTTCCGGGGTCCTGGAGGTCGGCGTCATGAGCGAGTTCCTGATCCACCAGCGCTACTTCTCCAAACTCAAACAAAAAGCAGAGAACAAGCGCAGGGATCTGGACCGTAAGGAGAACCAGCAGGAGCAGCTCCGAACCATCAGTCCAGATCGCTACCAGAGGAAACGCCGCTCTCCCATGCAGGTTTGATTTGAATTGACTAGCTTTATGTTGAACATACAGATCCAATTCAATTATTCTATCGAATTTTCCATTTTCAGATTAATTTAATAATCAATATTTATTCTTAATGCATTTAATAACCACTTAAGACCTATTTTGCACTTTGTCTGACAACAGTGTCATGCGAAAATAGTGAAAATAGACCATCTGCAAACTTTCATTAACCATTTTGAAGATTTGCATCTAGAAAGACATAGGGATTGATTAATCGATCATTCATCAAATTGCTGCCCAAATAATGATGAACATGTTTTTATAATCGATTACATTGACTTGTTCATTTAACTCTTCCACCCAATACACAGGTTACTCAGAGCACGCCAAGCTCCACAGAAGATGAAGAGGCAGAGGAAGGGATTCACTTCCCGGTTTCTCAGGCTGAGGTCAGGCTACAGGATGCCAGTAATGTGGAGGCAGAAGAAAAGCCGACCCACGCCACCAACGGGACCGCATCTCCCATCACTAACGGACAAGCTCCTAACGAAAACGGCAGCACGTATGTATATGACTCCGTGCAGAAGACGTTCAACTCCCACCAACCCAAAGCACCCTTCATCAAAAAGAAGATTAAGATCTCCAACAGTGCCGATGGCATGAAGCCTGACGCCCCGGTGGAGATGGTGTCCGTGGAGAGACTAGCGACAGAGCAGGCCTGTGAAATGTCGTCTCTCAAGGAGTCTTTACGACCTCAGGGGCCTTTAGAAGAAGTTATGGAAGTAGAGAGCGCTGTCGTCTCTTCAGCCTCGGCCTCAGAGAAAGAGACAAAACGGCACCAAATAACGGCAGCAACAGAGACAAAAGCACTGTCACCCACCAGTGAGCCTTCGGAGAAATGCAGAAATGCAGAAGCTCCTTCACTAAAGAAGCAGGTTTCTGTGCCTGGACCTCCTGTATCCCCTGCTGTCCCTTCCCCTACGTGTCACACATCCTCAGGGACTGACAGCACACAAACTACAAAGCCTGAGAAGGGAGTTGGGAATACCGAAAGCCTCAGTCCTCCCATTGAGTCAACACAGCAAGCATTGCATCCCGTAACCTCCCCCAAGAACTCAAGTAAAGACGTGGTAAAGGAGGTTATCACTGTAACGCGACAAGAGGACGTTACGGTCATGGATTTTGATGAGAAGCCTTTAGTTTTTGAGCGTCAACACCACACCACCAAGGCTGTGAATATGAGGGTGGATACAGCAACACCTCATGCACAGCGGCCTCCTGAAATGTCCGTTAATGGTACTAAAGTTCACAGGAACCTAAAGTCAGCTGGGGTCTCTTCTGCTTCTGTCTCGGACAAAGAGACAAAACAACATCAAAGAACAGCAGCAGAGAAGAAAGTACGGCCACACCTCAATGCACATTCAGATAAACAAAAGGCATGCATTCCCGGAACTGAAGCTCCTTCACAAAAGAAACACATTGCTGTGCATGGACCTCCTGCTTCTGTATCCCCTGCTGTGAAGTCCCCTACGCGTCACATTTTGTCGGGGACTGAAAGTAAGCCAGCTGCAAAGCCTGAGAATGGAGTTGGAAATGTAGAAAGCCTCAGTCCTCCCATAACCTTCCCAGAGACCTCAAGTAAAGACACATTAAAGGAGCTAGTTGCTGTAACGCAACAAGCATCACATCCCGTAGCCTCCCAGATCTCAATTAAAGACACCGTGAAGGAGGTTGTTGCTGTAACTCGACAAGAGGACGTTACGGCCATGGAGGTTGATGAGAAACCTTTGGTAACTGTGTATCAAAACCACAGTGCTCAGGCTGTGAATGTGAGGGTGGATGCAGCAACAGCACATCCACAGTGGCCTCCTGAACCCTCAGTCAACGGCGCATCGGTTCACAGGAGCCTAAATTCAGCAGGAGGTGGCGATGCTGTGCTCAGCAGACCTCCGTGTGAACCACAAGATATGTGTGGAGATCAGCTGTCTGGGAGGGAAAGCAGCTCCGGCCAGAAGAATGTGTGTGTGTCTGGGCCATCGCCACTGGGGAAGGTGAGTGGCTTTGTTCCCATGAGCTCATGTCATGAGTGCTTTGCATTGCCAACACAGGCCAGATCAGTAACACATGCAGCCATCCTGCTGCTATTTATAGCCTCTACAGTCTACACGTAATGCCCCACTAATGTGTATATCGTCACTGTCGGGCATGCCTTGTATGTTCAAAACTGGATACAGGAAAAAAGAACCTAGTGGATCCAATGTAGTTATTATTTAGTCACAATTAAGAGCTTGTTATACTTGTCATTGGTTATATATTTAAAACACACACACACACACACACACACACACACACACACACACACTGAAAATAGCAGGTAAGCAATTGGGGCAATAATTTATTTAAAAAAAATGAAATGAAATATAGAGATATTGGGTTTCTGCCTGACAGTCATGCCATGACATGCATGCTGTCCCTATTTATAGACTTTACAGTTTACACGTATGCCCCACTGTGTTACAGTACATATCACTGTCAGGCAGACACCTTGTATCTCCATAATTGCAACGTTTAATGTTTTTCTTTTATGCTTTTTTGTTTGTTTTCTTTTCATATATTTATGTCCTATTTCAGTGGTTCTCAAAATGGGATTGAGGGACCGTCAGGCTTTCTTGAGGGGGTTCCAAATTAACTATTGCAGCTCTGTAACTCTGAGACTGTAGAAATAGTGGCCAAAATAAGCTGAACTACAATGTTTTATAGATCAGCTATTTTCACAAATATAAAAGACAAAATTGGAAATGTTTTCTCCTATAATAACATGCTCAAAAATAGGGAAGCCATGTTGAAAGTGGCTAAGGGTGTATTTAAGAGCTTTGTGACTAAAACAATTTCGACATAATTTCGACTGGCACTTTATATTATTACTTCATAAGAACGATGCATGGATGCACCTGGGACGTATCCTCAGTGATGTATCCCAAGGTAATTGGGGTTTCGGGTCTCGCGAACATCATATCCCTCACTCGGGTGACCCAGCCGGGGTGATCAAGTCCCAGTAGCTACCCTCGATTAGACCCACTAGGGAAAGACCAGGGCATGTGGAGGGACTAGGCTCTGTGGGTTGCCTCCTGTCCGGGCCCCTCCTGTCCGGACCCCTCCTACATCTCACTCCACTCCTGCTGTGCAGTCTGTCTGTATTGACATTATTGTTATGTGCTCTCTCAGCAACAAGGCAATTGGCCTGTCAATGGAAAGCAAAATGGAACAGATGGTGTCTCAGTGGATACATTGATGATAAGTCTTCCCTCTATAAGCGACTATATCTATTCTTTGAGTTCCACTGCAATTTATAATAAATTATGAAAATGTATTATTGTCTGGGCAGCTATTGATAATTCAGAAACCAAGATCCGCCAGTCAATGAGATTGTTTTAACTCATTGACTGGCTACCTCTAACACTACCTCTATAAGAGTTTGTTCCAAACACAATATGTGGCGCATAAAAAGGTGAAATGAATGAACAAGCACTCACAGTTGCTTTATGATTATGATGTTTTGAACTGCTTATGTGATCATCGTGAACTTAGGCCATACATGGGTAACTGGCGGCACCCACCCTCACTTAATGCCACCTGCAGGTTAATATTGGGATACTGATATATTATTGATTTCAGCTGAACGTTTTGCGGCTGTTGAGTGGATAATATTGAGGGAATAAAGACCTGCGGCAGAGCCCTGCATGACTGGAGCACCTCTTAAAATTATTTACATTCCATTCTAGACATGGTAAGACTTTAAATAGCCCCCTCTCCTAGTAAATATGCCCACCCAGCGCCAGCACCCATGGACCATGCCAGAGACGTAAAACCTTGTTTATGCTACTGTACGTCGTACGACGGTGTCACATGCCGAAAAATTGCCGATCTAAACACATGGAGGCTACAATCAAAATACTAGGCCTGTATGAATTATATTGACTAAAAATAAGGCTATTCTCTCTATAATTTGTTATTTTTTTTATAAAGCCATAAAACCATTTTGTTTAGTTTTTTTAATTCTAGTTTTAGTTATTTAGTTAGTTTTAGTCACCTTATAGGTGACTAAAACTAACTAAATAAGAGCGTAAAAGGGGAGTCCCGCACACTGGCCCTCATTTATCAATGTAACGTACAAACCAGCTTATATTTGAGCCCAGGAATGAGCTTATGCCCACGTCCAACTTTCAAGTGGGATTTATCAAGCGATCCTATACAGCCAAATCCAATCCTAGTGTACATTCGGTCTGAGCTTTGATAAATGAGACGGCTGAAACCGACCATCATTTAAATAACACGCCCTTAAATATTCTCGAAACGCCCAGACCAAACAAAGTATGGAAAGCCAATAAGAAAGAGTTTCCCCTGCCCACCTCGCTGCCTGTCATGTCCGCACACACGCACACACACACGCACGTGCACACGCACACACACACACACACACACACACACACACACACACACACACACACACACACACACACACACACAGGATTACCATGTATTCTGCGACGGTACAATCTTTAAGTACATGAATGACACCAATCACATCGTCATGAATGGAATACATTAGTATATTAATTTAACCCATTAAAGAGAAGTGTGCAGTGTGTGTTAAAGCAGTCATGATATCCCCGTGAATCACAGGCTGCCGTGCCACCACGTTAATGGCAAGGCAGTCTTAATCTGAAAGTTTATGGAGTGATTGGTGAATGAATGCATAAACATTAATGGATGAAGGCTGGTGTGTGCTGGGATAGGATGGTTATACTGTATCTCCAATCTCCCGGTGGCCCAAATAAATCCATAGCGTGCGATCACCTGCGCTGCAGTTTTGGAGTGCAGGTTTTTATCCTTAATCCAGGTTGCACATAACTCCAGAGGACGTAGCTACTGTAGGCCTATATAAGTATGGATCGAGACCTCACTGAAAAGATTACAGTGGCGCCGGTCCCGACTCCCCAAAATGCTCTCGCATAAGCGCTCGTACGTACTAGGTCTGATCCAGATCTGCAATCTTCTCTGAATGACTATTAAAGCACTTGATTAAATGGGTGAATGATTAAGCACCTAACTTAGCATATAACATTGCAAATAGGCTATAATATGCTATATGCATGTCCATGTATGCCTTTATAAAATTTTTACAGGGATTAATTATTAGTGTGTTAGATTATTCATTTTGGAGTGGATACATGTGTCCCGATGCCTGTCAAATTATTATACAATGCTGCTCTGCATTTCTACAGGTGTAGACAAATCCTACACACGCTCAGACGTGACGTGATATCTGATCGGGCCGTAGGTCAATGTCACGATAGAATGATAAATGTCAACAATTGCTGTAATCTCACCGTACGTTCACTATTTGGTTTACACCACTTTGATAAATGAGGGCTACTGTCTTCACTTCACAACAAAAAATCTTCAGGCATTGCCAAATTGAAGGTCCTAGCGACCGAAGCGTTGTATCATGCATAAACAATTTTAGTTGTTAAGTGAAGACATTGTGTGGGACTCCCCTTCTAAAGTTCATTACTCCAATGCACCTGTCCATTTAATTTCAGTAGGTGTGCAAAAAGACTAAGAACCTTGGATGCACTACCCTACAGTATGGGCAAAGAGACTGACCTTTGATCTATTTCCTGGCTTACTGTATCTCATGTGTGGATGGTATGTGACACATGGGACAGGGAGCCTCTGGTGCTATTGTAACTTAACCAGAGATTCAGCCCAGCCTAGGAAGGCAGTGAGGCACACCATTCCATTAAATTAATTAGCCAGGAGGCTAAGCCTGGGAGATAAATAAACTGTAGACTCATATTCAAAGCTCTATAGTTTACAATGTTTACTTGTTATTATTCAGTGCACCAAATACTACAATATGTCCAATAAATACATGTAATAAATATGTGCAGCGAATCCAATAATTTAAACGGTGAGCAATTATACCAATCGTGAATCAACCAAAATAAAGTGCAAATGCGATCAACCTCGATCCCATCAACTGTGGTGCCTCCACCCATCACATGTCAATTATATCCAATTTAGTGCACAAATACAAATATTAGACCTGTTTGGCTCCTACAGTTTGTGATACCCAGAGTAATATAGTAAGAGAGTGGCGAGTGGCGACACTAGCGTTGACTCCCATTGTAACAATGGAATGCGGAAGTGCTCATTCTAACTCAATGGGATAGTTCCAGCTATAGGAGCAATGTTTGGAACTATAGCCCATAGGCTATAGGAAGGGGGGGGGGGGGGCTTATCTTTATTACGTTCGGATTTCCTGCTTTCCTGTCCATTAGTGACATGATTTATCCAGGGTTGAGTTCTAACTTTAGGTGTCCTTTTATTTTTAGTGGAGCAACAGCATTTAAAATGTCAGCTCACTCCGAATCTTCCGCCGTAGTCTGAAAACCCACCTTTTCAGTCTCCATCATGGCCCGTAGCACTTACCCTTAGATAGAACTTTATGTAGACTTAGATAGCATTTCATACAGACTTATAGCATGTTACGTAGACAGCACTAGAATTGCATTTTATGTAGTCACTCATATAGCACTTCATTGTAATAGTATAGTATAGTATGTATAGTTTATATGTATAGTTTTCATTATATAGACATTCCACTGTTACGTTCTTAGCTTACGCATGTTTCATGATGACTGCTTTTTATGTATGTGATGTATTGCCATGCTTTTTTGTTCTTGCTTATTGTAAATCGCTCTGGATTAAGAGTGTCTGCTAAATGCCTAAATTGTAAATTGTAGCAGAGGTGGAACTAGAAAAAGTGCCCCTTGAGGCACAGGTCAGGTTGTGGTCTCCTGGTGGCGCTATAATAGGCCAATGTGAAAAGGGTGCCATTTGTTCTCACGCCTTTGATGGCAATTGGATGATTTGAGTCATTTTGTTCCAAAATTGTGTTTTGCAAAAATCCACCTGTTGGTGGCGCTATAACAGGCCAATGTGAAAAAGGTGGGATATATTCCTCAGCCTAGTAGGAAAGTGCGTGAAAGATTTCACGTAAATTGCATGCTGCGTTCATGATTTGAGGATTTTTGTTAAAAATGGGCTAATCCTGCAAACTTTGAAAGCCATTGGCTGCGGTTACATGAGGGCTTTTTCATTCAGAATGAAAACTTTAAGTAAGTACGTTTTTTGCTGCGTGTTTACATGGGAAATGGTCATTCCGAATGAGTGTTTACATGGACAATACTTTTAAATCCCATTATTTCATTCCACATCAGGTTTGGGGCTGGGAAGGCTTCTGTTTGGATAGGGGGCGGGGCGGATATGTTTACGTCCAGTGGTGGAAAGTAAATTTACTTTAGTACTCTACTAAAGTAAAGATTTGAGGTATTTCTACTTTACTTGAGTATTTCCAATTTCCAATCCTTTTACTTCTACTCCACTACATTTCAGGTAAAACAAAATAATAAAAAAAAAAACACTTTTATGCCATATTACTTTATATTTGATGTATCCTGTAGCCTATGAGATGTCTAGTTTCTTATAATTAATCGCAAAACAAGAGCATAATATAACCATACCAATTACATGGAAACAGAAAGACCAGAATGAACTTAAATCCGAATGAGTGTTTACATGAGTCCACAATTGTTTCAATAGGATTTAAAAATGGAATAAACCGGTCAGTTACATCAGATCTAAGTTTAAATCAGATTGGCCATTTTCATTCCGATTTAAGTTTTTGTAGGTGTTTACATGACAACTTTTAATAGGATTTAACTTTTATTCTGAATGAAAAGGGGATTTAACTGTCCATGTAAACGTAGCCAATGTTTTCTTTTTTTTTAATGTTCTGTTTATTTATTTTTTGTTTTTTTACAAATATAGAAGTAAATTGAGAAATAAAAACAGAGTGACAAATACAAAACAAAACTAAAACACACACAATAACAAAACACAAACTCCAAATCAAGACAACCAAAGAACATTCAAAACACAAAACAATAAAAACAATATATAAAATATATATATAAAAAATAAAAATAAAACTCCAATATAGTCAATATACATAGCAGATCATGGTCACAAACATCATCCAGACAAGACAGGTTGGCCAGTCAGGCGACAGTTATTCAGGTTCAATCGGGGGCACAAGTGTAAGGCGGTCAACATGAGATAGAAAAGGCACAATTTAGTCAATATACAAACAAAGCAGATCACGGTCACAAACATCATCCAGACAAGACAGGTTGGCCAGTCAGGCGACAGTTAATCAGGGTCAATCAGGTTCAATCGGGGGCACAAGTGTAAGGCGGTCAACATGAGACAGAAAAGGCTGCCTGCATGTTTTACTGAATTTGGAGATTGAGCCAAGCAATGTATATTTAATTTTTTCCAATTTAAAAAAATACAGTATGTCAGATATCCAACGGGAATGTGAAGGGGGGTATGGTTTTTTCCAATGCATGAGAATAAGACGTCTTGCCAGAAACGTCACAAAAGCGACAAGGTCAGATTGATATTTAGGCAGGGGGATAGTATCAGGAAGGACGCCAAATAGGGAAATAATAGGGGATGGCTCTATGGGAAACTGTAACACATCTGAAATAGTATCAAATATAGCTGACCAAAAAGACTGTAAGGCTGGACAGGTCCAAAACATATACACCCGGTGGAGAAATTTACATTGCAACACCCCATGTTTAGCACATATTGATGAAGAATGAACACGACCCATAATGGCCTCCCAGGTTTCATCAGAAATTTCTTCTTCCAGGTCCTGGGCCCAAATATTCTTATAGGCAGTGGTTGAAGGTTGAAGGTCAAATAATGAGGTATAGAGTGACGATATCTTTCCCTTAAGACTAAGAGGAGCTGACGCTATAATTATGTCTATAGGTGAATTAGGTGGAATAGTCGGGAAACTAGTACATTTTTGGCGAACAAAATCACGGACTTGCAAGTAACGGAAAAAGTGGGTTCTGGGTAGCTTATACTTTTGAACAATCTGGTCAAACGAAACGAACGTGCCACCATCAAACAAATCTTTGACTGACTTAATGCCATGATCATACCAAATTTTAAATGCCCGATCTTGTAAGGAAGAAGGAAATAATGGATTCGCACACAGAGGGGTTAGTAATGGGAATAGTTGAATATCAAAATGGCGTCTAAACTGAGTCCAGATCTTAAGAGTCGACTTAACTAAAACATTGGAAGAGAAAACGTAGCCAATGTTAGCCAATTAGGATGGAATATGAAATATCTGACAGATCCGTCTTGAGCACATGACTATAGAGAAACTGTGTAACAATTTGCTTCTTTTGTTTTACAAAAGTTGGCCTCCTGGTGGCGCTATAACAGGCATTTTTGCAAAGTTTGTCATCGAACGGTGCCGGAGATCAGGTGTACACAGACGGACGGACGGACAGACAGACGCACTGACGGACGGAGTGCAAAACATACTCTTTCCCAATGCCTTCGGCCTGGTGGAGACAATTACATATAGGATGAGTTAGTTAGTTAGTTTCATTTATTGTCCACGTGTGGAAATTTGTCTACAACACTTACACAATTATTTTTCCATGGCAAAAAAGTGCAGAACAGTGGCAAAGTGAGACATGGTATCATTTAGTGCCTTAATGGCATTTTGGATGAAGGATTTTTTTAAAATGTTACGGTTAGCTTTTGGTACTTTGTACCGTCTACCAGAGGGAAGTAGTTGGAACTCCCTGCAGAGTGGATGAGAGGGGTCATTTGCTATCTTGACAGCTTTTTTCCGAAGTACTTCCTTGTACAACTTAATTGTTTCTGTCTCTTCCCAATGATTTTTGAGGCTATAGGTTCACTATTCGCTGCAGCTTGCTTCTTCCTTTTACATTAAGATTGCCATACAACATTGCCATGTTAAAAGTCAAGATTCCCTCTATCAGGTTCTTATAGACTGTTTCCATGATATGCTTGCTCACTCTAAAGGAGTTGAGCTTGCATAGTAGCCGTAGGTGGAGGTGTTGGTTACAAGTTTTAAAAGTCTGGTCAATATTTTCACTGAAATTGACTTTTCTGTCAATATAAGTGCCTAAGTATTTAAAATTGTCTACTACCTCCACTATTTGTCCACTAATTGTAATGGACTGCACGTTCCTTTTCATGAATGACAAGTTATTTTGTTTTTGTCACATTGATCCCTAAGGAGCTTTTATCGCACCAGTTCTGAAGAGATGACACATGTACTCTGTATGCTTCCTCCCCCGCTGTGTCCACCTTCTTCAGTAAGGCAACCAGGGCCATATCATCCGCATACTTGAACAAATGAAACATATCCTAGTCTAACTGGAATTCAAGGAGAAAAGTAAGGGGGATAAGATAGTCCCCTGTGGAGCACCGGTGTTAAGCACGTGCAGTGATGTCGGACAGAGTATTAACACGGACCTGTTGAGGACGGTCATTGATTGATTGATTGATTTATTAACAGTTTGCAGAATTACAGTACATTTCAAGTACAACTCAATACAACAACTGTTAACTGTGAGTGGACGACACCATAAAGCATTACAATTGTTTACAATAGGGCCCACCATTTTCAATTCATCAAAACAATTAGAGACGTACAAATATACACAACTATATAGTCAAAACAGGAAATCATCATAGGGGAGGTAAAAAGGGAAAAGAAACATATACAGTGAGGGGGAAAAGGGGTGGGTGGAGGATTCAGATTTTACGGGGCCAGTTTCAAATTGCAGCCGTCCATAGGTTAAACAGGCTGATAGTTGCATCATCAGTTCCTCTCTGACTTTTATAAGCAAATTGGAGATGATCTATTAGCGGTTAGAAACCATCGCTGTGATTTGTCTGCTTATAACTCTTTCAAAACATTTTCCCAAAATGGAAGTAAGAGCAATGGGCCTGAAGTATTTTAGTTCAGTGGCTCCAGGCTTCTTGGGGAGAGGCACAATACAAGACATTTTCCATAAATTGGGCATTGTTAGAGAGTCAAGCAAATACTGGATCAACACAATACCTTTAAGTTCATGAACATTTTCTTTCAACACTCTGCCTCAAAGGCCATCAGGCCCAGGGGCCGAGTTGGGCTTAATACAGGAAATGCTAGCTACAATTTCATTTTCACTGAGTGTGATAGGGACATACTCCGGAATGGACCTACATACACTATCACGCTCAACACTGAAGTCATTCTTATCAAAACGGCTGAAAAAGATATTTAGATCATTAGCAAAAGATGGAGACGGGTGTGACAGGAGGGTACGCTTCTGCTTAGTTTCCCTGCCCATCATCACATTTAGACCTTCCAATTCTTTCTTGGCGTTCCCTGAAAGATATTGGTACTCAACTTTATCTTTGTAGTCTATTTTTGCTTGTCTCAGTTTAGATCTTAATTCACATCTTTTTTCTCTAACTAACTCAACATTTCCATTTTTAAAAGCACGTTTTTTCTCACGAATGCAACCCTTCAGAAGTTCAGATCACTAGAAAGTTGTTATTAGGGAATATTTTGACAGATTTAGTTTGCATGATTTTCTTTACAGATAGGATGTAAAGTTGTCAATCAGTGTCTGATTGACAATCAGTATCTGCAAACCATAACTTTTAAACTAACATATTGTAACTAAAATCTTCTGGAGGTCTCTGGTACAAAACATTTTGAGATGGGGTTCCGCAGCCAAATACATAATCATTGTGGGGGACCTTGGCATGAAAAGGTTTGCACTGGCATAAGCATCAGATAAGTGCCTGGCAGTGAAAGGGTTTAACAAAGGGTTGAGCTAAGTTTTACAAGCAGGAGAGATTTATGAGTTGGACATGAGAATGTGACAACCAGACAGACAACAAGGACGAGAGTATGACAGTGATGTAGGTCAAATCTAATCATGACCATGAATGCAATACTGGGTAAAATAAAATTCTCCATCAAAGATTTAAGCTCTGAAGCTCTACTGTATATAATTTGTCGTTCGAAAAAATGAAACATACTAAACTAGAGAAAGTGCCCCTCGGGGCAGAGGTTCATTGATGGCATCCAGGGAGTGTGTGTGCAAAACACAAAACACAAAATGTGTTGCATCGCGATATACAGCAAGGTACAATGGTATATATGTGAGCGCTTTTAAATTAGTATGAAATCTCAATGCTCCATGAAAACAAGGACAGCCATAAAATATTGGATCAACATGTCTTTGTCTAAAAGGAAAGCATGCCTATAGTTCCTAAAAATCTTCAATTTCAATGTGTGATGCATAATGGAACTTGTGTGCTGCTGATACAATATGATACAGCTGCATCTCTGGGCCTATATCACACACAACCTTCCACAACCACAATCTTCATATATATTGGTCCTCACTAATACTCATTATAAGATAGCACCATTTCTGTCACTTTGTGTCTCAGAGGAGGACAGTCTAGAAAAAAAGGGTGAAGTGATCCTTTAATGCCAGTATTATAAATACAGTCCATAAAGTCAGCGTCCCTCCCTCGATGCACGCACCATGGCTTTGATATACAGCTGTTCATTTTGACATATCACTGATTGAAATACCCATGCTCATGAAAAATAATCCACAGTTTACAGGCCACATTTCTATTCTGTTCTGTACTTGTGCTGGACTGCCTGGACATGTGTGTATCCAATGCCTGGCATATAAGAGAATAAGTATTTACAGCATGCACCCGCTGCTTGTTTGTGCCTCAAGGTTATGCACTGGCTTATACACAGTTGTGGAAGTGCTTTCACCTTAGCTTACATGAGCATGCCCATTTCTTTGTCCATTTCTTTATATTTCTACTGCACTACATCTCAGGGGCAAATCTAATCAACTACAATTATTTGAAAACGTTAGTTACCAGTGTAACCAGTTACTAGATTTAGATTATTACAAAACATGCATTAACAAATTAAGCCCGATTATACTTTGCCTATTCAAAAATAGCAGATCTACAAGCGCACAATTTGTTGCAATGAGATGCATTGTGAGGTTGCAGATTTTTCCTTGTAACATATTATTTCTACATTGTGCTGAATCTACTCCACCACAGGCCCATACACAGACGAGCAGGAATGATTCACCTGTCAACATTGAACCGCAACCCGCCTGGCGAGAGACTGCCACGCAGCCACTGCAGAGGCTGCGACCGCAGCGAGAGCCCGCGCCAGATGACAACCAGACCCCTGCTTTGCACCATCCAGTCCTCGCAGCCTCTGACGCAATGTCACAGGGAACATGGACTCATTCCAGGGGATCAAATGGAAGCCGTTCAGTCCCTTTTACAGAGATACAAAAGTCACCCCTCGAAAGCCCCGCAGAGGGCGAGAAGACCCCAGGGTGTAACGTTTCACCCACTGTCCCGCAGTGTCATGTTGAGAAAGCTATAAAAGCCGTAGAACAGACAGAAATACAAGTTGACGAGAAACTAGTAGAGGGTAATAAGTTAACGTTACAAGTACATGGAGACTCTTTGGTCCCCCCTGAAAAGAAAGCTGAGATGGAAACTGACTTGCCACTAAATACAAGTGAGCACGGTAAAACAGAAAGTACAATAGGCGACATGGGAAAGGAAGCCAGTGATATTTCCATGGCGGATGTGTCTAAAAGTGAAATGGATGAGAATGAACTTGTGTTAAAATGCCCAAATCTGAACCCAGAGAAACCAAGCATCCAAAAGACAAACTTGTTGGAGCAGCAAAATGAATTAAAGGAAATCCTAACACCCGCTGCCAAAGTCATATCCATAGCCGAACTGTTGAGAGCGCAAATGACAGCTCTCGGCTCCTCTGTGTCAACTATGTCACCAATTTCTGCTGAAGATGAACAATGTCCCACTACACCCCAAGTACAAATAACAACAGAGAAAAGGCAGGAATTAGCAAGTGGCTACAGAGAATGTAGACTGTCACTGGAGGCAGAAAAGCCCAAACCTGACAGGGTAATGAAGATGAGCATTGATTCTAGTCCTGCTTCAAACATAAAATCTGAACATCTTCAGGCTCATCATGGAATAGTTCAAGCCGAATGTGAGCCCATACAATCCCCAAATGTCCCATCTCCAAAAATCCCTCCTATCGCTGTCACAGACGCAGACAGCACTTTAAAAAATGCAATAATACTTCCTGGCAGCACAGCAAAGGAAAATGACAGCGTCATGGACACTGACCAGGATTCTGTAGCATCTGCACTCGTTCCCCTGGAAGCTAATCCTGACATTTGCCTTTTAGGGGCTGAAAATGTCCAAATAAATGTCACTCGCTCGGCTCCAAAGCAGCACACTGCGGATAATGTTTCCCTAACTTCAAGTCCGTTGGTGATCATCGCCCCAGAACACAGAATACCACCGCCAAACGTCGAAATAGAGATGAGTTCTGTGCACTCACCGAGAGTGATTTCTGTCCTAGCATCAGAGACAAACTGTCATAGCAAAGACACAGAACTTCAAAATAAAAATGCTGCCCAAAACACAGACGTTATCAATAAAGGCCATTCGACGAGCACCACAAAAAGCGATCTTGGCACTGAAATACATGTGCTTCATTTTCCACCTTTACAAACTATTCATTTGTTGGTTACGGAAAGTGTAAGTAAGGATGAATTGCAAGGGGTGAATGTTCAACATATCCAACAAGACAGTTATGTATCAGAGGCAGACAGATCTTCAGAGATTTCTTCTTTAACCCCCGATACTGAAGATATCCCGCTGTTGAGGAAGGGAAATGGTACACCCCCCATCCCCTCTGCAACACCGCAAGAATTGGCCTCTGGTGCCCGACGCAAAATCTTCACTCCTAAACTGCAAACGGAGGACAGTGAAACGGTGTCTCCCTCAGATAACCAGCCTCAGAATGATGAGGCTTCCACCAAGAGCAACAAGCTTTGCCCCGGTCCAGAGAACATCCCTGTGTCCCCGAGTCTATCAAGACGGTCACCTCTACTTCAGCCCAGCGGCCAGCGAACACCTCCCACAGAGAGGCGTTCTCCTCTGCTGAGCCGTAGGAAGATGACC
Source organism: Protomyctophum parallelum (assembly GCF_964188405.1). Classification (NCBI taxonomy): domain Eukaryota; kingdom Metazoa; phylum Chordata; class Actinopteri; order Myctophiformes; family Myctophidae; genus Protomyctophum; species Protomyctophum parallelum. The sequence goes on along the minus strand of NC_139699.1, from coordinate 52,933,205 downwards.
GTGGACGTTGCAGAACCACAACCAAGCCAAGAGTCTAGTCAGCAGATACCCACTGTCCAGAAAGAGGATAAACCAGCAGGGAAGGACAAGCAAGACCCATTCAAAGGTAAATATATATCCTCCGTGGGTGTCTTGAAAGGCCCTACTGTATATACATTTAAGCTATTGTTATTATTGTTGTTGTTGTTGTTACCCTTATTATAAAACTGGAAATAAATACATTTACCATGATGATGACATATATGATCCTTCATTAGTCCTGCATAGTTGGACAATCAGCGATCTCCACCTATAATGATATGTGCAGAGGAACAGAGGAGAAAACCAATCCTGATACACCCCCAATATGAAGTCTTTCCATTGGTTCTGTGATGCTGTACATATCATCTGAGCAGATATTATCTCTCTCATCTGGCCTATAGTTATTCCTGTGTTTAAGAATTTAGATTTTCAGTGAAAAAAAGTTTGTTGCTGTCTGGAAGAAACAACCTAACTCTGACTCAATGTTTTAGTTCATTTTTCTTTATTTTTCTTTATTTTTTGAGGGCCTCCTATGTCCAGCTTTCCGTGTTTGTGTAAACACATACATTGAAGACAAAAGTGAGGACAGAAAAGTGAAGACGCAAATTGTGATTGGCTGGAATGACATTTGTGATTTGATTGCAATGCAAATGCAAATTTAAATAGATTGTATTTTTTTTGTTGAACATTGGCAATAGAAAACAGCTTTAATTGTTTGAAGCATTTCCAGACAGTGCAGATGGAATCAAGGCTGCGGCCTGCTACATGCTGTGAGGAAGTGGTCTTAATTAACAAATTGAGTCATTATCGGGTGCAGTTTTCTTTGGCTGACCTTCAGTGGGAAGTAACCCACCCCCCTTCAAATCCTCCACATGGCCTTGGATCATTTGCTTTGGCGCTGCCGTGAAAGCGACGCATGCTGGGGCTGATTCATTGGACAGGCTTAACGGACACATTGCACATTAAGGAAGCTGATAGCTTAAGCCAGATTTATACTTAGTTGCACGCTGGTGTCGCACGGAGAAAATAGCAGATCTACAAGCACACAACGCGTTGTAGTGTGATGCGTTGTGAGTGTGTACATCAGCTATTTTTGCTACATGGCATGATGCCACCGAGCATAAATCAGGCATTAGAATGTGGATGAAACATTAGAAAGAGTATTATCTTTACCAACACTGGGGTGTCCCCCCCTCTCTCCCTGCTTCTCACAGCTCCTCAGGTCATCCGTAAGATTAGGGGAGAGCCGTTCTCGGACGCCTCGGGACACTTGAAACTGTGGTGCCAGTTTTTCAACGTGCTTGCTGACTCCACCATCAAATGGTTCAGGGATGAAGTGGAGGTCACTCAGCTTGAAAGAAGGTACTGGTGTGAGCTGGAGTGTGGTGACTGCCTGGTGAGATATCATATCTTCACTGGTTGCTCTCTCCATTGTTTAGAAATTGGTATTCCAGAAATTAGCATAGGCCTATAGGCCTACAAGCCGTAGCTGTCTGAGGGAAACCACCTAACTCCATTTTTGAGGTTTTAGATTTTTTTCTTTTCATTTTTTTTCATAAATCAATGCTATTAAACACCCTTTACGTCTGTGTGTTGGTTAAAAAAAATATTGAACCAATAAAAAGTATTTAAAAGTGCTTCGGACAAAACCTTTGAACTCCATTGGACCCTCAAACTGTCTGCTAAAGCAGATAACTCGACCACCTCTCCCCCTCTGGTCTCTCATGCAAGTAATATATAAAGTTACAATACCAACTTTGATGAGGCAGTATTACATTGTTTTAGTATTACATGGCCTCTGCCCGGGCTCTGCACAGGACTCCATATATGGAGCTGGCCTGTTCTGACATCATAACACTCCATATTTGGGCAAGTCTGACACAGAACTCCATATATAGGAATATAAAGGGACACAGACAGACAGATACAGAAATATCCATGCATAAAAGGGACACAGACAGATGGGTGGAATGGGTACTCTGACACGGGTACAACAATTATTGCATAGCCGGGTGGGGCATGGATCTCCAACTTCTCTGTGCTCTACAGCCAGGCACCGGTCTAGTACAGATAATTGGATTGTTGAAGGACCGCTTTAAAGACTTTAGATTGGTTCTGCAATGCATTTGTTTTTGTTTTAACTCTCTAATTGTTTCCACCCATTTACCGTAGACAATTATGTTTACCCCTTTTTTCTCCCAATTTAGTCAATATGCCGATTACTGTAATTATACGAAACATCTGTTTATTTCTCAGTGCCGGGGATGAAACTCCAGTCAATCTAGCCATTGTCCAGGCCTCCAGCAGAGATTGTGGGGTTTATGGGTGTTCCATCACAAACCAACATGGAACAGACTCAACAGACTTCTTACTGAGTGTGGACAGTATGTACTCATCCGTTCGCCTTCTTCCAAACCACTCCATTAGCACACATCTCCCCATGCGCACAAAATCCTGCACGCTACCCGAATCCATATGCACTACATCGCTTCCCTACAACTGTCATATTTACTGTACAAATATTACTTTTATCAGACACACTGTTATTGCGCAACATTTCGCTGTGATGCAAATTACATCACAAATTCCCCATTCCCCGACCCCTCCCCTTTTCACTGCACACATACACACACACACATTCGCACACACACGTCCACACACATACAAAGGGCGCAGCAGCACGGTACAGTACGGTACAGTACAGTATGGTACAGTACAGCACAGCACTGCACACTATGGTACAGTACTGTACAGTATGGTAAGGCACAGCACAGTACAGTACTGTACATTTCGCTACAGTACAGTAGGGCACAGTATGGTACGATTCAATAAAGTTGAGTTGAGTTGAGCAGAGCAGAGATGAGATGAGAGTTAGAGAACAGAACAGAACAGTAGAGTACAGTACCGATCGACTACAGTACAGTATACTATTCCCGCTAGGTTGCCACATTTGCGACATCCAAGCAACTTGGTATATAGACACATTGCCACTTGCCATGCTTGCTTTTATATGGAAATAGAAACAAGCAAAACACAAAATAGGGCCACTCAGCCAGGTTGCCAAGTTTACACTTTCCAAGCAAGATGAAAATATCATGGGTTGCCATGTCTGCTTTTCCAAGTAAAAAAAGAGAAAACAGTATCGACCTCCCGCAATTGCCTTCTTTCCATTTGCGACGTGTGGCGCTAGGATGAGCGGGCTGAAGTCCCGCAAAATTCAAGTGTATCTAATCCATGGGTCTTCAACCCAGGGTTATTACAGGAGGGCTGCCAATTTATTGTGTGATAATAGGATTTATGTATTTATTTGAATGTGTTATTGGAAAGATCACGATTGTGTAAACAAACAAACAAAACAAATATTTAATTATGGTAGTGCTGTCAAACAAATCTATGAATCTATCAAAGCTGCAGCATGGACAACTCATAGTCACTTAAATACAAACATCTTTCCACATGTAGGCCTACAGTCAACAAACATTGATAAGACAATCAGCTAGCTAGGTGTGCTTGCTTTGAAAGTCTCTTCAAAGCTCAAAGCATCCAAGTTAAATGGAAGGCTTTGTCAAAAAGGTTTTATAATAATTCTACACTATTTAGTGGCGTTCCATGTTTCATCTCTCTCTCTCGGCTAAGGGGATGGTGGCCTGAAAAACATTGAAGACCGCTGGTTAATTTAAACAAACATCCACACAGTTTGTCTCATTGTGTTGTCTCTCTACCTTTCTCTACTTCAGTCTTGGCTGGAATGTTCCTACGGGAGGAGCTTGGAGGTAAGATGATCATGATGGTTTGTTTCATTTGTGTTTATTAGGTTTGTAACATCATCAAACATTAATTTAATTGCAGTGGTAGTAAAAGTCAGGGCCGTAGCTGACCATTTGGTTGCCCTACTCGTAGGATATTTGTGTTGCCCCCCCTCCCGACGAGAGCGCTGCTATTCCTCATGCAGATCGGCTATTTACACTGTTTGTGAGGACGCTTGTCATTACGCGGTGGAGCCACAGAGAAATTTGTTCTTTTGAGGGTCGGCTTGGCACTTTATGGCACATTTTGTTGCCCCCCTCTGCGTGTTGCCCTACTCACAGCGCGTATACAGTAGGTAGCGCCGGCACTGGTAAAAGTAGCAATATCACAATGTAGAAAATCTAGAAATACTATGTTAGGAGTAAAATAATTTTACTACTTGAGTAAATGTACTGGCTGGCAACAACAGTACCATATTAATTGTACAGAATATCCCATTTCACACTCAAGTTTTAAAAACTGGTCAAAATCTTTTGAAAATAGCAGATATACAAGCTCACAACAGGTTGTGATGCGACACATTGTGATCTTGTAGATTGACAGCTGAATAGACAGAGTATACATGTATAATAGTGCTTTCTTGCTTAAAGGTAGGGTAAGTGATATTTTTTGTTTAAAACAAATAAAATAACTTATTAAAAGGTTAAATAACTATATTCTGGCAGTAATGATTGCTATAGTGTTTGTTCAGTAACATGTCTCTCTAGATCTTTAATAAACTGAAACTACATTTTCATTTACAGTATGTGACAAAATTCCAGCCAATCAGGAGAGAGTAGCCATTTATCAGCTTAGTTTTGATAGTGTTGCAATACCAATTTTGTCTGCTCATTTCTCTGTCTTACAATTCACTTGTTTAAACTGTATTCTGACTGCGTTCGCTATCCTGATTGGATCAAATTGGTATACTGACCTGAAACGGTCAGTATAAAAAAAGCAATGAGTACTATCAAAAAATATGTAACACTTCATTTAACCAAAGAAACTGTAGGGCCTACTTAACCCTATACCTTTAATGTATGTTTTGTAATAATAATCTAAATCTACAGAGTATCTTGTAACTAAAGTTTTGAAATAATTGTATAGTGTGGTAAAAACTACAATAATTGACACAGTGCAGTACTTGAGTGTACTTGATTACTTTCCACCACTTGTTTGTGCCATGCAGTTGGGGAGGAGATTGAAATGACACCACTGGTGTTGAACAAGGGCGTGGCCTACGGCGGCATTTGGGCCAACAAACTCTTCGGCCGCATCATGATGCAGGTCATTATAGTTTTTAATTATTCATTCGTGTTTTGTTTTTTGTTTTGTTTTTTACTTCATTTTTCAGTTAGTTCTGGTATTTTAGTCTAGTTTAGTTTTTATTTTGAGAAAAGGCTTTGGTTTGGTTTGGTTTAGTATTTTATTATTTTAGTGTTTGTTTTATTTAATTTTATTGTCTCCACCAGGCCGAAGGCATGAGGAGAGAGTATGTTTTGCACTCCGTCCGTCCGTCCGTGTGTCTGTGTTTGTGTGTCCGTCCGTCCGTCTGTGAATAGATAATCTCCGGCACCGTTAACCCAGTCGATGCCAAATTTTGCACACACACTCCCTGGATGCCAACGATGAACCTCTGCCCCAAAATTTACAGAACGGCCTGTTCTAGCGAAACAAGTTTTTGGACAGTACACCTACAGATTTTGTCCAAACATCATGCAAATTGGTACACAGTCTCCCTAGAGCCATTCAACGAAACGACTCCATCCTGATTGGCTACGATTGGCTTCCAAAGTTCGCAGGTGTGCTCAGTTTCAAACAAAATGCTGCAAATCATGAACACATCGTGTGATTCCCCAGAAATTGTGCAGGCACATTCCCACTAGGCAGAGGAAGAAACATTGAACATTTTCAAGATTTTATTTTAAATGTGAGCCAACTCCCTTGAAGCCAAGGAAAAACCTTTGCCTGGAATTTTTCACATCTGCTCTTTATAGCGCCACCAGGAGGCCAACATATGTAAAACACATTTTCTAATATTACTCCTTCAGATTTTAGCCAAATTTCATGCAAATCGGTACACATGCTCTCCATAGTTATGTGATCAAGGTCGGGTTTGTTTGATTTCTCATAATCCACCCTCATTGGCTACAATTGTCTTCTAAACCTTTCAGGAGTAGCCCGCTTTGTACCCGTTTTGTACAAATCGCCACAAGCCGCGTCACACACACACACACACACACACACACACACACACACACACGTAAACATTGTGTATAATACTCCTAAACATTTAGCCAAACATCACATACACTCATATCCTCCTGACCTATGCCCAGAAGGGCACTTTTTCTAGTTATTATTGTAATGTGGGCTAGTCGAGGGGCGAGATTCCAAAAGCTCTGAAAAATAGCTAAAACAGCCAATCGCAATGCGTCGTGTTGTTTGTGAACTTGTGGATTCTCAATTTTTGCAATAAAAAAAATAATATATAGGCCTACAGTATATATATATATATATATATATATATATATATATATATGTGTGTGTATATATATATATATATATATATGATACTGACAAAGATTGTTTCAGTTATTTTATCATTTATTTATTTTATTAACTAAAATGTTTTTTGGCTTTTTGGTTTTCAATTCCAGTTTTTTGTTATTTCATTAGTTTTATTTAACTAACATGATGCAGGAGTCCCACATTGGAGAAGGTTGTTCTCGCAAAGCCTGGAGGGCAAAGGTCATCTATGGTCTGGAGCCTGTGTTCGAGTCCGGGACCATGTGCATCATCAAAGTATGCAACACCATTACATACGGTGGGAAAGAGGAGAGACAACTGCTAGAGAAGAACCTGGAGGTTGTCCAACAGGCAAGTTAGAAATCTGTTCCACTGTTTAGCGTTTGTTGTTTGTTGTTCACGTACCTAGTTGCTGGAAACCTGTCCAAAATAGTTACTTCTCAGGAAATGTAAAAAAAAAAGAAAAGAAAAAAGAACTGTGTTCCAAATGCATCCAATGTATTTATAATTTAGTCACAAACTCTTGTTACTTTTCATTGATTCAATGTTTATAAATCCCAAAGACAGACTTAACCACTTCCATGTTCAAAATGGGCACGTTGTGAGCATTGAGACCCTGATGCCGGGTAGAACAGCTACTGGTAGACAAGTAGTACTGCCTGAAGGAAGCTTATAAGCATAATGTCCCACCAGGCCCAGCAGGCATTTCATCTTGGCTGTGCAATAAATGTTTGGTCTCTCGTGGGAAAACCGAGTTTGAATCCAGGGCATGATATAAACGTTACGGATTGCAGCATTCCTCAATACTGGAGTCAATGATTTAATATATTATTATTTTATCATTTTGAATACACTATAAAAACACTATAAACTCACCTGTGCCAAACCTTACCCTAATGACATTCCTCCAATATTCTACAACCAGGAATGCAGGATTCAGAACATGGCTCGTGAATACTGCAAAATCTTTTCTGCTGAAGCCAGGGTGATTGAACACTTTGGTCACACACTGGAGTGAGTATCATAGATTTACTCCTGATAATATAATAATGATAATGATAATGATGATGAGCTGAGTGTGGCTATTTTCTGTGGCCGACACGCATGATGTGCAAAAAAGTATAAATGAGGCATAATAATAATTTTCTCACACAGAGTGATTCCAGTCTATCTGATGTACCGGCCAGCAAATACTGTCCCCCACGGCACGGTAGAGACTGACCTTAACGGACTCTACCAGAAATACTGTGTGGTGGATGCCACAGGCAGGCTGGTCATGAGGACAGGCTCCGAGGCAGAACAGAAGTGCTGCACCCTGCAGCATTGGATCCACCAGTGGACCAACGGCAACCTGTTGTTTATTCGGCTGGAAGGTATGGTTGAGAAATGTTAACTGTCCAGAGTACTTGGGTTTGGACACATGTAAGGACTCTCTGGACTAATGGAATAGGGTACAAAGTTTATCAAATTAAATGGCATGTAAGTGATTTGTTGTTTTTGTTAAAATAAGTGTGAAATATCTTTATATTACCATAGTAATGATTGATATCTAGACATAGAGTTTTCAGTACCACCAGGTGTCTGCCCATCTCTCCAGTTCTGTAGTGAACAGAAAATACATTTTCATGTCGGGATACCAATTTCATCCAATCAGGAGAGAGAAACAAACAAAAGACAAATGTGAAGCTGATAAATGGGTGCTCTTTCCAGATTGTATGAAATTGATAGTCCACTGATAAACATTGATTAGCAATGATTACTATTAGAATATAGAGCTATCGTTTTGTTTAACGAACAAACCTATAATTTACCCTAGCCACCTTCAAGTACAGAATGTTTTAATTTAGACAGATGTCTACACACCCATAGACTACATGCAGGGTTCATCAGGGATTGTGGCCACGATCTGATTATATTTTTTGTGTTAAAATGTGTCAAAATTATTCAAAATGTTCCCACATTTTTTCCAACGATTAAAAAAAAATAGCCAATGTATAAGTGGGTAAACTATTTTTTATTCCATATTTAACTCATTTAGCTGGGGATCCTCTGGAGCCTCCTCCCGGGCCCCACTTTGAGAACCCTTTGCATTAGTATTCTGAGAAGAAATGCAAGCCAAATGTTGATGGAAATGACTGATTAATGTGTGTGACTAATGGGTGCAGGTCTCTGTAATGTAAAATAACAGATGTTTTCATCTGGGAAAAAAGAAAGTTATAACATTGCTGTGTGTGATTGTCTTGCAGGTGTCGACACCAGAATTACGAATGTTGCAATTTCAATCAAATCACCAGGGTGGGTAACTGTGAATACAACACCGAATATTGATAATGACTCGTTACACACACAGTGTAATTGATAATTACACAGTGTGCAATTTACATTTATATTATAGTTTTATAGAGCACCGAAGTCTGACGTCACTTTCAGTAGAGGGCGTCAGTCCCCAGGTTCATGTATTTGTTTAGTTGCATTGAAATCACCATAGGAGGAGTTTTAGATTGATTCATATAAGAACTGTGTTTGAAAAATAAACATGTCATCCCGGCCGCTTCACTCACATGGATATGAAGAATCAACTGACTGAGAGAAAACGCTAATGTTACTGCTGCTGAATTAGTTAGATTTTCGCTAGAAGCAGACTGTATCATATATGAGTGACTGACTGTTGCAAACGATACAGAGACACCTCCCTGACAATAACGCCGAGACAGCTTGTTTATTTTTGGACCACAACGCTTATAGTAGACGATATTAAGATCACCCCATGTTATTCTCCATAGAGAAACTACTTCCGTGAACCAGGGGAATCGTCGGGATGAGCGAGTTACGTCAGGACTTCGGTGCTCTATTACAAAACAACAACAGCTGGTATACGTATAGGGTCTAAATGGGTTATATGAGGATAACATTGAAAATGGCTGGGTGAAGTGCTCCTTTAAGTAATACCACCATTGCAGGTATCAAGGTCTGCCCGTCGCTGCAAACCCCAGGGTCTTTGAGCAGTTCACCTCCCAGCATCAGTGCAACTATTACTGTGGTCTGCTGGGCCTACGGTCCCTGAAGGCCCTGGAATCCCTGCAGACGCCGACCAGGGCCAAGGGCCCCTCCAGGAGCCCGCTGCTCCAACGCAAGCTGACTGCCGGTTCCTCCAGCCCCCAGCCTGGTAGAAAACATGCCGGCAGCCCCAGGCTGCCAAGGAAGTCGGAATCGAATCAGGAAAAGACTGCCGCTAAGCAATAACCCATGCTGAGTCACCTATGGATCGTGTGTTGAGTCCAAATAAATGGGACTACATACAGTACTTTAAAATGGTCCAACCTACGTCCAAACTTTTTTTCGTCTGGCTGATCCGAAGAAAGTTCTGAGAGTTTTTAAGTTCTGAATAATGTCATTTTGTAGTTATATACCCTGTCCGAAATAGGTTTGGCTGTTCGGTATGAACCAGGCTTAAGTGTCTGTTGCCATCGAATGCCACAGATTTTCTCAGATAGATCGCTATCTTGATGAAATGTTACAGATTTTCACAGTCGATCACTATCTTGATGAAATATGGCTGTTTTTTTGTTTGTTTTTCAAAGACTTGAATCCATGAACTGGATCCGTCATGTCTTGGCTGGCCGTGTGAAGCTGGGAGCAGGTAGCTAGTCTAACAGAGAAGGTTGCTGACCCCTCCACAGAGCTGGCTATACCAGGTCAGAGAAAAAGGTCATATTAGAAGAAAATTGACTTAAGTTATTAACTTAAACTACCACCATTCCTCGCAGTCGTCACTTGTCACTAAATGTAGCTTGATGATTACCTAACGCGTTGCTTGAAGTGACAGCCACTGAAGACGTCTCTTCACACTGCAGAAAGTTGAAAATACTCTTGTGGTTAATCACTTGAACCCTAGCGTCGCTCTTTTGGGGCCAAACATTCGGTGAACATAGCAGATCTACAAGTCCATAACGTATCACGATATGACACGTTGTGAACTTATACTATATAGGCTATATTTAGTGTTGAGTGAATACTGGAGAGGGCTTAGTATAGACTGGAGCCCGGCAGTGACTCCGGTCACCTGGGGTTTAAGTTGTTAAAACGGCTATCTGCAGAGATTGAACTTTTAAAATGACACATGAGCATCATTGTAGGGTATTATTGTGTCAACTTGTGCTGCGATTGTGCTCCATGGATATCAAGGGCAAAGATAACTGCTGATGGATGGGTGGAAACCTTGGATGTCCAAAACGGTAACTTTTCCATTGGTTCAATGTTCATAAGACCCATACACACACGCACTTTCACTTCCAATATTTACCCAAAATAGTGAAAATAGCAGATCTACTGTCGTACCGACGTCCTGACATCAGTCACTCATCCCCTGGGTCGTAGAAGTGTTTCTCTATGGATAACATTAATTGGGTCATCTTAAAATCTTCTCATAATAAGCATTGTGGTCCAAAAATAAACAAACTGTCTGGGCAATATTGTCAGGGATGTGGCTTTGTATGGTTTATGATAGTCACTCATATTTGATACAGTCTGTTTCTGACGAAAATCAAAGACGATTTTTTTTTTTTTCTCGCTGTCAGTTGATGCTTCATAATCCATGAGTCTGAATGGGGGGAAAATGCGACCCAGGTAGGATGTGTAAATTAAGTCAGACTCTTGGTGCAGTACAGTAAGTGATTTTTGTCTCTATATTGTTGATATATTGTGATAGTATCATTGCTATAGACTAGTATTTGTTCAGTAACAGTGGTCTCCCAGTCTCTCGAGCTCTTTAGTAAACAGTAAATTCATTTCCAGGTATGTATACCAATTCATCCAATCAGGAAAAAGAAGTCAATCACAGGATAAACAAGTGAAATTGGAAGTGATGACCCAAAGAAATGAGCAGACAGAATTGGTCCTGGAACACTGGAAGCTGATAAATGGGTCCTCTCTCCTGATTGGATGAAATTGACAACACAACTGAAAATGTATTTTGTGTTTATTAAAGAGCTGGAGGGACAAACAGACCCCTGTTACTGAACAAACATTCTACTGTAGCATGAATAAAATATCACTAAAGTAGGCCAGTCCAGGCCAGGTGTGAGTGGTGCACAAACCTTTATTTTTTGTCTTTTGTTTTGTTCACTTTATAGTAGATATTCAATAATAATTTGCTAGGCCTTATAAGGCCTTTGGCACATCATGAAGTCTATTATTGAGCTGTTGAGAGATTGCATCAAGACAAATGTTGCTTATCCATAAGACACTGTTGTACAGTGGTTAAATGGTGATGTGCTTTCATACTTCCACAATTCATGTATTGCATTCGTAGGAACTGCAATTTTGGATGCAAATAAAATATTAATTTGTGGCTTATTTGTCCGTCGATTCCGATAAACCAACATTTTTGAGTGTCTCAATACATTTTCAATATTGTTCTAGATGCCAATTGATATATGGTGTGGGTAGGCTATAAATCCTCATACAACTGTAACTCTTGAGGGTGTGCAAATGGAACCTGAATCCATTTGGTTCAATCTACACACAAAAATCACACCCGTGTGAAGTGAGTGGTACAACTCTGTGTGGGGGGTCCCGGGGTGAGTTCCAGACCCACAGTTACGCGCCCAGGGGGCCGGGCCGGTTCCGGCGTGCCGCCCCACGTCCGAAATGGTTGAGAAATGACAGTTACTGTGTGGCGGTCCCTGTACTGTACTGTACTGTACTGGCACACCCAAAAGCATCGTTTATGTGTGTTAGGTTGCGCACAGGTGGTAAAAAACAACCATGCTGTTTTCGTGCTCATAGTATACCCACCCACCTAGCCACCCAGCCACCCACACACATAGCTCCGTAAGGGAGTGGTTGCACCACTCAAAAAAAGAAAAGAAAGAAATCACACTTTTTTACTGTGTGACCACAGGCATTATGCCTGGGCTGTCTGGTAATTTCCATCTAAGTTCTTTGTCTGCAAAGGTAAATAACTCATGTTATCTCGGTGACCTCTGTAACCTGAGAGGGCTGCAGCCTGTCATCACATTTATGTGACATACTGCACCACAGCGGCTAGGAATAGGACAGCTATATCTGACTCCACGGCTGATAACTCACATTCTTAACTACAGACATGCAACAATTTGTTGTTGAGCATTTTATTTTTTGAAAGGTGCCTGAAGTGATTTTGTTTTACTTTTCTTTTCTTTTAACAATGTTTTGTGTTAAAACATTTTATATATTCTGATATAATTGCTATGAGTGTTTTTCTCCCTGTTTCTCCAGTTCTGAATAAAATACATTTTCAGGTAGTTTGCCAATTTCATCCAATGCAGGAGAGATAATCAGAATATACAGTAGTGTTCCATTAGTCCCTTTTTTGCACTTCCCATTGCATTTTCTCCACCAGGCCGAAGGCATAGGGAGAGAGTATGTTTTGAAGTCCTGACATCACTCGCTCATCTCCTGGATGTAGTCATATAGAAAATTGTCATAGAACAAGTCATTGGCACACTCAGTCAGTGGCATATAGAACTAGAACTGCACTCTGTCGAGTGCATACTTGCTTGTTGCACACTAGTAGGCCATAAATGGCCAACTAGTGCGCAAGCAGAGCGCGCAAGTACTTTCGACCGCTGTAAACTGTTAAATCTCAGTATCTCTGTGAAGGAACGTTTGAAATGTATAATCATTAGGTGTAACTATTTGCTACCTACCTACTTTATGCATATAAACACCTAGTATTATTAAGTATGGTTCAATTTTCTTTCTATACAAGAAATACAGTTTTATCGATGTAGATATATTCTGGAGCCCTTTTTAGTTTTTTAAAGAAAAATAAATCATTGATATGTGATGAAAAAAAAAGTATATAAACTGAATTAAAATATGTTATACAGTATAATTATTCTATTATTTATTCTAAATTGTCAATTGTTTTAAATGTATTTCATCTTGGAATATAGTGATATTAATACTAAATCATGATCAGAGTAATAGGTGTCTCTAACTTCAATTTCTGTAATAATACATTTGTTAAAATATACATGATCTAAAATACTTCCGTAATCTAGTTGGATTTGCATTTAATTGTTTAAAGCCTAATCTTGACATGAAGGTGACGTAAGACATACGTATACACTATATAGAGTATGAAGTTGTAAGTTGATTAGCGGTATACTGTGGTTACTTTGCGCCAAAAACCGTGACAGCCAACCCTCCACTTGATGCGTATGCGAATAAAACAGCAGATTTGTGCCTGGTTTGCTGGGACCAGATTACACAAATGACCATATTTCTTACGTCATCATTGAGAGCTAGTCATACAAATACACACCACGTACTCTGGTCTCAGCAGATCAGGCACAATTTGCTATTTTATTTTTTACTGATTATGTATATAGTCTGCTGGGACCAGAGTACGTGGTGTGTATATGTATGACTAGCTCTCAATGATGACGTAAGAAATATGGTCATTTGTGTAATCTGGTCCCAGCAAAACAGGCACAGATTTGATGTTTTTTTGCATACACATCAAATGGCGGGTTGGCTGTCACGGTGAAAGAGACTGGGCGAAATTATTACTTGCGCGCTCTGCTTGCGCAAGTAACTAAAGTTCTATGCCAATCAGACACATTGAAACCTGTGTTGGTCCCCAACATGGCAGGTGTAGGACTGAAACTCATGAATATTTATGTTAACTAAAGAGCTGGAGAGACAGGTACACCTGTTCAGTAAACAGGACACCTGTTTACTGAACAAACGATGTATATAGCAATGATTACTGTCAGAACACTGAACACTTATCAATGGGCACCGGTCTAGTTTACTTAAATGGCGACATTGGTCAGATAAGGTTCTGCAAAAGAAATACAGATATGTTGGTCAGTGTTTTATTTTATTTTAATACCGTATGTGTGTTTGTGAAGCTAGAAGCATTTGTGATAATTGAAGACTGTTTCAATCAGTGTTTTGTGGGGAAACTTTCTAAAGGCTCTACCTGTAGAACAAATAATACGTTTTTTCTTTTTTCATTAAAGTTGTTGCTCTAAAAGTCTAGCCTAATCACAGTTACTGTATAACTAATGAATTTGATTAGGTATATTGATTCGTTTCACCATGTAATTAATTGGTTATCAATATCGGCTAAACCTTCAATATCATGCATCCTAATTGTATAACATCTTCTAGGTAATAGGCATCAACACTGCTTTTACAATAATGGCAAAACAAACGCATGCCAGGTCTCATTTGCAAAAGAGGTCTAGTCGAACCACAGTCTGATATGTTAATATGTAGGCTTCTCTCCAGGGACAAGGCTGGTGAAATGGATCTGTCAAGAGAAGGTAAACCCTTCAAAACAAATCCAGTCTGTCCACTAGATGTCACTGTCTCACAAAGACACACAGCAAATACTCAGAGAAACATTGTGACTGGCACAGTGGTGGAAGAAGTACTGTAGAAATACTCTCAGATACAACTTACAAGTAATGCATTCAAACTTTGGTTTGCATTAAAGTACAATGGTATTTGCATTGGCACATGCAAAAAAAAAAAAAGTTAAAAAGAAATAATAAAGTAATATAGCAGACCTAAATAGTAGATTTTAGCCTATTGTTAAGATGTCGGCTTTCCACGTGGGAGACCAGGGTTCAATTCCCGGCTGTTACTAACATACAAAAGAAGACCTCAACAGCGCTAAGAAACATTAACTTTACTGAAGGCTAACGAACTAAAGATCACTTCAAAATTACCAGGAGACTTTGGCTGAGAGTCTCTGACTGATGATCAGGCTAATGATCAGGCTTTCGGTACAGACATTCCATGTTCAAGTCCCATTCCCCCTACAGCTCAATGCTGCAGTAATTTGAACTTTTCAAGGCTTGAATAAAAAATAAAAACTCAAAAGCACCAGGAGACATCTGCTGAATGCCCAAGGTTCCTTGGCTCAATGGTGTGGTGCGCTTGATCGGTTGCCTCTGCTACAGACAGTTGGCAGGTTCAAGTCCCATGTCATCAAGGTGCTGGAGGACCATCGGGAGACGGTGCTCTCTCCCCCTGTTTCCTGAGATGTAACGGTTGGGGATTATGTCTGAAAGAACCCTGTCCAGCTAATGTTTTACAATGAAAATGTCCAATTTAACATATACTCTTACCACCTCTCAGTGTGCCCTTTTCTAACTGGCCTGGAAGCCAGACATAAAGAGGGACTTTCCCACCAAGTTTTGGGCCACCAATCAGGGCCCAGTATGCAAATACACAGACTATTCTGTCAGATGATGGGCCAAAACCATGAACTATAGTAGGCTATGTAGTTTTTTCATCATTTTCATATTTGTTTTTGAAATCGTTGCGAAAACCATGAACTATAGTTCATGGTTTTTGCGACGATTAAAAAAAAAGATGAAAATGATTAAACAAATATACTATAGTGTGTAGTATTTTCATCGTCAAAAGTCAAGAAAAATGACATTGCCATTGTCGACGATTATAATCGTGGCCCAGTATGCAAATACACAGACTATTCTGTCAGCTAGATGATGGGCCAAAAGGCATTGCTATTTCATTTTTAAGCGTTTGACCTAATTCTTATCTGTAAAATGTTAGCTGGACAGGGTTCTTTCAGACATAAACCCCAACCGTTACATCTCAGGAAACAGGGGGAGAGAGCACCATCTCCTGATGGTCCTCCAGCACCTTGATGCAGGGGCGGCTTTAAGGATCGGGAGGCCCCGTTCATGACGTCATAATTTTAATAATTAATAATTATATATATATATATATATATATATATATATATATATATATATATATATATATATATATATATATATATATTATTATTATTATTATTTTAACTTTACTTATAAAATAACCTGGCAACCCACTCCCCGCGGTCATTTTCCTCTAACTTGAGCGGGGCTCCCTAGCCTTCTGGAGGGGCTCCCATCATCCCATGCAGTGCATGGGATGATGGGAGCCCCTCCAGCAGGCTAGGGAGGCATGGCATGCACCCTCAAGAGAAAAAAAAGGAAAATAAATGCAGCCTTGAGCCTACCAATGTTCTTGTGGTCTTGTAGCTTGACCACCTCCTCCTCGTTTCCCCAAATTGCCAATCCCAATAAATCCAAAAGTAGAGTGAATACTTCCACAGCCTAATTACTAAACTAAAGGATAAACTATGAGTCTTCTCCGAAATCTGTCACTCTTTGTCAACTCAGCACGTGTTGAAAACGCATTGTAAACAGAAGCTGTGTGTGTGTCACACCAAAAGTGGTGACCTATAGAATCCTGTACATTAGAATCATCACACGATCCTCACCCCTACACAGCTGTCATTAATGAATGGTCTTGATTGCCTATGCGTTCAAGTTATACAGGGTGAAATGCACAGGCTCATCTTACATCGCTGCTGGCTGCCACTGCAGGCAACAGCACATTTCCAAGAAAGTTGTATCACAATTTGGATTATAGTTTGCTCACTTTGTTGCTGGTTGACAAAAAAGGTAAGGCCTGGATCTGGAGCTCTCCTCTCTCTCTCCCTTTCTCTATCTCTCTCCCTTTCTCTCCCTTTCTCTCTGTCTTATCACTCGCTGGGGTGAAGACGTGCATGCTCTCTCTCTCTCTCTCTCTCTCTCTCTCGCCCTCCCTGGGCTGTGTTAGGGCCGATTCATACTCCTATTTTAGAGCCGAATAAAAGTCGGTTCGGCTCTGTAGAGCCTACAATTTGACGTCATTTGAGATTCGGGGGGGTGGGTACCATCCTAAAGTCGGCTCTTCGGTGCTACTGAAAATTTCTGACGAGCCGAAATCATTTCGGCACTACAGCGCCGAAACAGCGGTAAAATAGGAGTATGAATCGGCCCTTAGGGGCGAGGATATTAGTTGCGCTGCCTTCGACAGGGCTATACTTCTCCAGTAGCGGTGCGAGAGAGTGACACATGCTTTTGTCTACTATTACTACTACTAATAATAATAATAATGCTAGTACTACTACTAATACTACTACTTCTAATACTACTACAAACAAATAATAATAAAAACATTAAAATAATTAGAGGTAGGCCTACAGAAAATATTTATTCTTTTTAATTATTTTTTTTATAAATCGGGAGGCCCCTGGGGACTCGAGGCCCGTTTCAATTGAAACGATTGAAACACGTATAAGGCCGCCACTGCCTTGATGACATGGGACTTGAACCTTCCAACTGTCTGTAGCAGAGGCAACCGATCAAGCGCACCACACCATTGAGCCAAGCGCACCACACCATTGAACCAAGGCACCTTTGGGCATTCAGCAGATGTCTCCTGGTGCTTTTGAGTGTTTTTTTTTATTCAAGCCTTGAAAAGTTCAAAGTACTCGAGCATTGTGCTATAGAGCATCGCAGTCCCTCCCCCTTTCAGAACGACGAGTGGCCCAGGAAATGAAATGCAATGCATTTCTCCCATAGGATTTTCTTTAAGTATTTATTTAAAGACAGTTACGCCGCGAACAAAGGCAACTCGGATCGTGACAAATCATGACAATGAACACAATATTTTGGGCCGATCAAATCATTAGAAAGAAGAAAATAAAGGCCGGAGACAACACTATTTGTTTTGTTTTTCTTCTTATAAATTATTTGATCGGCCCAAAACATTGTGTTCATTGTCATGATTTGTCACGATCCGAGTTGGCTTTGTCTGCGGCGTAACCGTCTTTAAATAAATACTTAACGAAAATCCTATGGGAGAAATGCATTGCATTTCATTTCCTGGGCCACTCGTCGTTCTGAAAGGGGGAGGGACTGCGACGCTCTATATAGGAGCAATGGAACTTGAACATTGTCCGTACAGAGAGACTGATCATTAGACCATTGCACCATCAGTCAGACACACACAGTCAACGTCTCCTGGTAATTGTGTGTGTTAGCCTTCCTTCAGTTAGTAAAGTTGAAACACTCCAGCATTAAGCTATAGGAGAACAGGGATTTGAACATGTATAGGTGTAATAACTGAAGGCTATAGCAGTGGCTCACAGCCTCAGGCCATCGGAAGCGCCCCGTCTTTTGGCGGAGTAGGCTAGAATGCGGTTCTTTCATGTGATTCAAATGAGTATAGGCTTCACACCTGCCAAACGAAGCGCACTTTCCGACACTCTGCAGCAGGATTAGTTTTAATCCAGTAAAGCTTTCTGGTGTGAAGGCGACCAGTCAAATAATTGTAGGCCTAGTAGAGAAAACAGAAAATAATACAATACAATATAACAATACAGCAATAGAGCACCGAAGTCTGACGTCACTTTCAGTAGAGGGCGCCAGTACACAGGTTCATGTATTTTTTTATTTGCATTGAAATCCTAGGGCGATTTTATCTCTTCATATAAGAACTGTGTTTGAAAAATAAACCGTTCATCCTTGTTCATTGTTTTTTTTTAAACATCGTAATTAACATGTCAGTTTATGTTGTGCGACGGGCAGCTGCAGCCACCCCGCCTATACCCGGAAATGTAGTCTCTGGGTTGTTCGACTGTTTCTAGCGCTTATTGCGTTACTCTTTGGGTATATTTGTACATTTCCACCTTCAGTCGATGCTTCATATCCATATGAGTGAAAAGGCCGGGATGATCGGTTTATTTTTCAAACACAGTTATTATATGAAGAGATTGAAATGGGGATTTCAATGCAAATAAACAGTACACAAACCTGTGGACTGACGCCCTCTACTGACAGTGACGTCAGGACTTCGGTGCTCTATGAGATCAAGGTTCGGGGAAAGACGATTCATGCATCTGTATAGCAGTTTTTATTTAGATTTTTTGTTTACTAGGGCTGAGGATCTGAGGAGCATTTTAAATTCCAAAATGAAGTGGGTAAAGTTTGGTAATCCGTGTCTCATGGCTGATGATGTAAACAGTGACCTCATCACATGCAGGTGTGATGGACAGCGTGGCTTCTCACAAAAGCATACAGTACTGTGATGTCACTGCGGTGCTGCCTGTGACACGACGTCACAGTGGCTCGCAGGCTGTCACATCTGTCACACAAGCTGTCGTCACCACAAGCCATGTTTGACTAATTATTAGGCAGTGGTGAAGGAAGTAGGCCTACTGAGATTTTTACTTAACAACTTAAACCCCATATGTTGAGTGGAGTCTTTCAGGGCTCTATGCTAGTGTATTTTCTGTTATTGAAAAGAATTAAAAGAAAATAGCAAGGCGCTGCGAGACGTTGTGGGCGCTGCTTGTCGATCGCTTGTCGTTGTGGTTTAACCCATTCTGGGCGGGAACCCCTTTTGGTGATTTACCCCTTCAGGCCGGGAACCCATTTTGGGGTTCTGTACAGTATGTACAGTATTCAAAAATGTAAAAAAATTGATGCTGCTATATAAATATTTGAAGTTTTTCAGAAAACTTAGAGGCGTTTTTAAAGAATCGGCCTCAGGCCTAAATGGGTTTTAAGTGAAGTGAAAGTAACAATGACACAAATTGGGCCACAATGTAGAAATCCCAGAGGGGAAATTGATGCTCTCTTACTTAAGTCTTACTAAAAGTCTATTCCAAATTAAGTAATTCATTAAGTAATAATACTTAGGCCTATAGCCTACACTTTATCTTCTTTTTTTTTTA
The DNA here is from genome assembly GCF_964188405.1 of Protomyctophum parallelum. Classification (NCBI taxonomy): domain Eukaryota; kingdom Metazoa; phylum Chordata; class Actinopteri; order Myctophiformes; family Myctophidae; genus Protomyctophum; species Protomyctophum parallelum. The sequence continues at coordinate 52,913,290 of NC_139699.1, read as the reverse complement.
TATTAAAAAAACGAATTTAGAAAATATAACATCTATAAGCTCATAACGTGGCGCATCGCGTATAATCAGCATAGAATATGGGTTTTGTATAAAAATGTGCAAAGTAGGCCTAGTAACGTGAACAAGATTGAACAAGCTGGCCCAGGCGGTGGCGTAACCGTCTGGGCACCCGACTGGTAATCCAGTCGCAGTGTGCCGCGGGTTCGACTCCCGAGCCCGACACGGCCTTTACTGCATGTCATCCCCCCATCTCTCTCTCGTTTCCTGTCAGCCTACTGTCTGTCCCTTCAAAAAACCAATAAAAGGCGTAAGCCGCAAAAAATATCTTATAAAAAAAAAAAAAAAGATTGAACAAGCTAAAAATTGTATTTAAGCACGTACAGTATACTTCAGTAAACGGTACTTATACATCTATAGTGGCAGACATAAATCACATCAGTGAATATTGTCTCTGATACTGTAGTGTAGTTAGTACCAACAAACATACTTTAATGTTATTTATCTATGTTATGATTATCTATCTCTTTATAGTCAGCTGTACAATGACTCTACTTGGATCTCTGTACCTTCGGTCATTCTATTTCCCATTCTGAAACGCAAATTGATTCAATGACTTTTCTGTGATCCATCCGTTCATTCCATCTTGAAATGAAAACATTTCAGAATGGGAAATGTACACCAATCCCCTTCTTCTGTTATGAAAGAGTCTATAACCACTTCAACAGTGACATCACAGCCATTTATTTTAATGTCTTTAATCACAATGAATCATGTTTCAGAGATGTTCCCTTTAATCGTGAATACGTTTAAAGGGGAAAAGATTAAAGGGAAGTCTCATTTCTGAGACGTGAACAGTGCTTTGTTTTGTAGTGAACCTTACAAAACTGAATTCACCTACAGTAGTGTGACTAGTGTCCCATATCTCTGCCAGGTTTACACCTGTGTTATTGTTCATTATGGTGTATACTAACTGTATACACTGTACAGCATGTATTTGGCATGACGGTCAAGTAGGCCTATCCTTTCTAGGTCTCAACCTTTTCTGGATCTCTGCACTGTTTATTTTAATGATCAATAAAGCGATTGTGTTTACCTATATTGACTATAGGGATTGATTATTAATTTATCATTTGTATAAAAATTATTTGTATGTCTTTTTCATTCGGCTGGGTGTTAAGATGTAAACACACACACACACACACACACACACACACACACACACACACACACACACACACACACACACACACACACACACACACACACACACACACACACACACACACACACACACACACACACACACAGTAATATTCCAAGTGAACCCTTCAGACAGTTACTCTTCATTGTCATCATTAGTTTCTGATCATAAGTAACAGTGCATCACAGTTATCTGAAGGCCTGCTCAGAAAATGAGACATTTTTAAATCTGATCAGATTCCTACAAGACATTACGACCAAAAGGGGGGAGGAAGCAAGAAAATGACTGAGAAATTTACATTCATTGACATACTTCCTCGCACTGTGCTGAGTACCTCTGATGGAACATAATTAGAGTTTGATTTGAGGATGAAGACCCATGGCAAGACGGGCCAAATGAGATATTTCCAACTATAAATCTGCTTACGACTAATGTCATATGTAGATGTTGGCTTAAATAAGTGCAGTTTAATTTATTAGGACATAAATTAACATTGTAAAGAGCTTGTAATTCATGTAAAGAGCTCACACTTGCATGAACTCCTTAAGCATGTCAGGTGCATTTTGAGCATTCACTGCATTGGATTAAATGCATTAGTGTCTCTCAACTCTCAAACAAGGACCCAATGTCAACTCAGAGTTATAGTTAAGGGTCCATTTGGAACCCCCTCAAGGAACTCTAGCAGTCCCTGGACCCCACTTTGAGAATGACCGAAGATTTGGGAAATAATAGTGGACCTATAGAGCCCTGGGGGACAAATAAGTATGGTTAAAGTGCATAAGAAGATAAGCGAATACTTTTGTAATACTGTGTTATACAATCATGATGTAATATAATACATAAAATGATAAATGGTGCATTATAGCACCTTTATCCAAAGCGCTTTCATGTATTCCAACATGAATATTTATTTCCCATTAGATCACACACGCACATGCACACACACACACACACACACACACACACAGTACACACACACACACACACAGACACACACACCAACAATTGGGGAGGGTGAAAAAGACCTAAATCGGTCTAAAATCCACACTGGCTGCCAGTCATTCTGACCTGCATTGTCGTGCATGATCTCAATTACAATTGGGGGGCAGAGGAGTTCTGACCATTCAAGCAGATTATATGAAAAGCACCACCTGTTCCTAAATGCCACAGACTAGCTGGCATTTGAATAAACTTTTATCTCCAATCCACCAAAAGTCGACTCGAAGGCAGCCATTGGACTGGCTGAGTTGACAGTCAATGACGAGGTAATCTACCCCAACACAGACAGCTTTTGCTGACGAGGAAATAATGACATTTATCTTGCACCACCTTTCACTCTTGTTGCATACATTAAAAGCTAAATTGGGTTGACTTAAAACAGTTGTCTAATTGGATATTGAAGCTATCTGAGGACATCAAATAAAATATGTGGAATAAACAGTGAGTGAGTGAAAGAATGATTAAGGTGGTTGCACGTGTAGGCTACTCGACGCGTTTTTCGGAAAACCGATGGAGAAACGCCGCTAAACTTCAGAAAAACGCGCTCGGTGTGTGGGGACCTTTATTGCCCCTACGGGAATTTGACTTCTACACAAATTTGGCCTACTTATATTGCTTTATTTCATATAATTTATGTTGTGTGTGTGTGTGTGTGTTTAACCCTCCCTTCAATGTTGGTTGAAAATGCACAGTTGCCATGTTACTGATAAACTAATAGGCCTATTCCTCGTAGTCATGACTCATGAATGAGCAGAAACCAAACAAACAATGCAAAGTCATTCTATGATAGGGGAATACAACAGTTCAGGAAGCTGTGTGTCCAGGCAGATTATTCCACACATACTGTAAACCAGAGATGATTACTTTTTAAAGGATGGAGGGAACAGATGTGGCAGTAAAATTAATTTTATGTTTACTCATCATTGCTGTGTAAATATTTCTAGCTGGTCTAGTTGCGCAGTAGCTTATCAATTACTCTGTCAATATACACTTCTACAGGAAATTAGACTCTATAGCTATGATCACAGCTACCTACTGCTAGATTTGGAAGATCCATCATTTTCTACAGTTTATGTGCCTGCTAACTAGACTTGTCTTACACCCATATATATATATATATATGTATTGTGGGAGGTCAGGTGGGAAATAGGACTCAGAATGCAGTATCAGGGGTTAGACACATGGTGGCGCCCCTTGGTTTATTTCAGATAAGGTCAAACAAAAGTCAGTTTCACATCAGAAAACATTCTTTCTTGAAGTCCGGTCTCCTAGGATGGATACGTCACTGCAGAGGATGAGAGGGGTGTTAGCAAGCGGTCAGAGCACAAGGTAAGTACAGGGTTGGGGCCTGAGACTCCGGTCTAGGCAATCAAGCACAAGCATTTATACTCTGATTTCTCTCTATATACTGGGGTTGCCGTAGCTGTATGTTACAAGCAGCCAGTGTGTTAACAGAAAAGAGCACTATATTTCTAATCACAGTCTCGGTCTTCTTTCACCGGAGTAAGGCAGGGCTCTCGCCAACAAAGTCTTTTAAGGGTTTAACTAAACACAAACCTGTCTTCGTTCACAGGGTTAAGGTGACACTTTAACTAGGATATGCTTTCTTCGATAAACATTTACAAGGTCCTCTTCTTTCACAGTCTTCAGGGTTAACGTGGCACAGTTAACTATCTGTCTTCTCTTCAGTAAACATCACCAAGGTGCTTTTCTTCATTCACAATTTTTCTTATTATCCTTAGCTTCGCAAGCGTCTGTGAGTGCCTCTTCTTAACAAAACGTGTGATAGTGAGAGAACGTTTGTCTTACTGCGACCTTAACGTGCGGTGGACTGCCGGTTGATACGAGGGTCCCGTCTTCTGCTACTCGTCCCCGAACCGAGCCAGGAGGGTTTCCAGGTATGTGCGGCTTTCCAGGCGACACTTAGTTATTTATGGGGGGCACACACTCCTGTGTGTGCTTTCAGCCCCACTCCTACAAGCCTGATGAAGCGGAATACAAGACAGATTTGAGTGGCGGTACAAACAATCAAACAGTACGTTTAGTTCGTGTTGCTGGATCCATTAGTGAGAGAAGTGTGGACTTACCATCCAGAGCCAAGTTGTCGGCATACGCTGCCCGAGCGTCTTGGAGTGAACCAGCGAGTGACACTGCTATGTGTGAGTGTCGTTTATAAAGGGCGCGGCTGACAGATTGCGGCTGTCGTCGATTGCTAATACGGGCGGCGGCCGGATTAGGCACAGCTGGTTTAGGATCGCTCTGGGGAAGACGGCGTCTATGACACGTCCGTGGGCGGAGCGCGTCGGTGCGGCCGGCTGGTTGGTTGCCATAGTAACGCGCCCCTTATTCTGGTGGTACTGTGGCGAGACTCCACAATATATATATATATATATATATATATATATATATATACTTTGCCAGGGTCCTTTTTATTGATTTTACCTCTGCTTTCAACAGCATGCAGATACACACCCTTCTGCAGAGACTCGTTGACATAGGGGTAAATGGAGGTATTATCCATCTTCTCAGAGAATTGGAGCAGAGGTTAGTCTTAACTCTTAACATCCAGGGAGTGTGTGTGCAGAGCAGAGTTTGGCATCGCCGGGCCAACGGTGACGGAGATTAGCTATACACGCCACGGACAGACGGATGGACGGACGGACGGACACACACGGAGTGCAAACTAGAAAAAGTGCCCCTCGGAGCGTTTTTTGAGAAATGTCAAGTGGAATTTCTTCCTCGAGCCTACTGGGAATATAGTATGAGAGTATGAGAAATCAAACAGAACCGTCTTGATCACATGACTATAGAGATCATGTGTACCAATTAGCGTGAAATGTTGATAAAATCTGAAAGAGTATTACAAATAATTATGTTTCGCATAAGTCGGCCTCCTGGTGGCGCGCTATAAAGAGCAGATGTGAAAAATACAGGGCAAACGTTTTTCCTTGGCCTCTGGGGAGTGTGCATACAAAGTTGTACACAGATCTGTGTAATATTTATTAGCATAATATAATATGTGACCATACCATTAACATCCTATACCTGTCCTATACCTTTTGATGAATTGAACAAGGTGGACCCTTGAACAAGGTGGACCCTCTTGTAAACAAGTGTAATGCTTTATTGGGTCGTCCACTCACAGTTAACAGTCTTTGTATTGAGTTGTGCTTGAAATGTACTGTAATTCTGCAAACGTAATAAATATTCCAATCAATCAATCAATCAATCAATCAATCAATTGGCATTATTGGCAAATTCCGTAGTCTGGTTAATCAAAATTGTCTCCCAACTCTTTATTATAGCTTAATTTATCCATATCTTATATATTACAATATCATTTGGAGAGCTACATCTTCACAAACTCCACATGATGCAAAAACGATTCTGCAGGATTGCCACAGTGATTGGTCTGCTCATTCTGCCCCTCTTCAAACAACTCAATATTTTACCAATCTTTTTTTTTTTTTTTGCGGCTTACGCCTTTTATTGTTTTTTGAAGGGACAGACAGTAGGCTGACAGGAAACGGGAGAGAGATGGGGGAATGACATGCAGTAAGGGCCGTGTCGGGTCCGGGAGTCGAACCCGCGGCACACTGCGACTGGATTACCAGTCCGGTGCCCAGACCGTTACGCTACGGCCTGGGCCTATTTTACCAATCTTTAATTTAAATATACCAAACCTGCAACTTTATTTTAAAATTATTGGTCCAGACAGTTTCATTTCTTTTGCCATGTGAAGACTTTTTCCAGTTCAACAGTGATGTGCACCACTTTCACATTTACATCTCCCAAAGTTCCGTACTGGTCTGTCTGTGTCAGTTCTCCATCAGATACAGGGGGCCCCAGCTGGAACACCTATACAGCAATCTCATCAAATTCTACTTAATTATATTTCTTTATATCATCTTCTTTTCTCTAATCATGTACGGTAGATAACCAAGTATTCTAATCATGTTGTTGTTGTTTTGTTCTTGTTTTATATACTGCAATCATGTATTCTGGATAATATTCTGTATTTCTTGTATACAATGTTTCATTGTGTTTTACGAGGCCTCGTATAAGCCCCTTGGGCTTTTTCGCCTCAGCCTACCTAGCACTTTACCCTTCTTATATTTATATGTTCACTGTATTGTTTTTATACTGTGCTGAATAAAAAATAAAAATAAATACTAAATCAATCTGTATAAGGCAAACCAGTTCAAATTTCATCATTCTTTAAGCAGCATGTGGCATATGAAACTAGGGGTTTTCATGATTCTGAATCCATTCCAAGCATTAGTTTTGCACAAAAAACACTCCTTGAGAGGAAAACAGCCATAGCCGTCATTAGCCCAAACATTTAGATTCTCGTAGAGGTTTTTTTCGATTCTGACGAATCTCTACGAGTCTAAAAGAAAACCCCGCCCCTAACGTCGAAAAGGAACGTTTGTGCCTCAAAATCACTCTTACCATGTACAAATGCAAAGTCTAAGCTGCTTTAAATGTTGCCCCACTTGTTTGTGATCTGTGCGCACCCATATTAAACACTGCACATGCTTATTTTTCAATAAAAAGGGTATTTTAATCCACTGTTTCGGAATCCTCCATTGTAAATGCGCAACAGAACATTGCCCGCGCCCCTAGCGGCCAGGGTTCTCTTGCGCATCTACAATGGAGAGAAAACAAAGATGGCTGCCAGATTCCGAGACAGAGTGGATTAAAATACCTTTTTTATTGAAAAATAAGCATGTACGTTGTTTAATATGGGTGCGCACAGATCACAAACAAGTGGGGCAACATTTAAAGCAGCTTAGATTTTGCATTTGTACAAGGTAAGAGTGATTTTGAGGCACAAACGTTCCTTTTCTACGTTAGGGGCGGGGTTATCTTTTAGACTCTATAGAGAGATTCGTCAGAATCGAAAAAAACCTCTACGAGAATCTAAATGTTTGGGCTAAGCCGTCATCACAAATGTGATGAGGTCAGCACGCGAGTGGATATTACCGAATTTTGATCAAGGAGTGTTTTTTGTGCAAAACTAATGCTTGGAATGGATTCAGAATCATGAAAACTCCATAGATTCATATGTCACATGCTACTTAAAGAATGATGAAATGTGGACTTTTATTATTATTATAAGTTATAATATAGGATAATAAATGGTAGGCTATGGTCACATATTATGCTAATAACTAGGGATGCACGATTAATAGGTAGCATAATCGGAATCAGCCATATCGGCCATAAAAATGCCAGATCGGTATATCGGAAAGGTCTCAAAATAATACAGATTATATAATCGGTTTTGGAATAAAAAAATAAATGTTTCATTCAGTTGTGAAAACCGACACTTGGAAAAGAGTTTAGGCTATTTATTGATTGATTGAATACTTTATTAACAGGCTTTGGCTTGTTTCCAGTCAGAATCGGTATCGGCAGATATGACCCTGCAAATAATCGGAGATCGGATATCGGTCATATAATTTCATAATCGTGCACCCCTAACTCAAATTGCCCAATGTGCAACTTTTAGCAACCAATTAAGCTGAATGTCATCCATTAGGCCTATAGATAACATTTCTATCATAAAAGTTTACATTTAATCACCATTTCTGGGTTCATGGAATTTCCAGTACGTTATTATATATTATATCAAAAACAAAATGGAAACACGCGTGTAGAGCAAACGCGCCTCTGCCTCAAAACAGTATAGTCAGTTATACTGTCCACACAGTCCACTGCGCAGTGCGCACCGTATCCAGAAGTGACACCTCAACATTCGACAAAGCCGTTAGCGGCGGTGGGCGGGACTTCCTGCTCAGCGCAACCCGGAAGATTTGGATGCAAGTTTGTCTGTAGTATTGCATCCATATGTTGAACACTTTAACCGTTTTCATGTGATTTTGTACATATTCTGTATATAAATACATCCCCATGACGCCCAGCATGTTGTCTTTAGACTTCCTCGACGACGTCCGTCGCATGAACAAGCGGCAGGTAGGTCATTTTAAACCTGTAAAAACTGTTATTTATTTTTTCCTCTTGCTTCCTTCTATGGTCAGCCTGGAACCTAGCGAACTAGCTAACCAAAGCTAACGGCATCTTCCCTCCTCCTATAATAACACGTTGCACTTCATGGTCGCTTATTTATTCAGTATCTGTTCATTTTAAATGATGTACCGGTATGTATTATGTTGTTATCTAGCTGCCAGGGTTGTGATGGTGAATCATGAATATTTAGGTAGCCTAGTAGCTGTTTTTTCTCAATGAATGCCATACATTGATTGAGAAATGATCACTCACAGTGATGGTAATGTAACTCTGTGCGGTTGCAAATGTAACCGCACAGATGTACATTTGTGAGTTATGAATTATGATTATGATTTTGATGATTATTATTAAATCAGTTTGCTTCACATATCCTGAAGAAATAGAATGCTCACTGATCTGATAAAATATAATTTATGTATTGACCATGTTTCTTTCATTATTATTAAATATATAACTTTTTGGCTAGAAAGGGGTTTTTAAGTGGTGCAACCACTTCCTTAAGTGTGTGTGTGTGTGTGTGTGTGTGTGTGTGTGTGTGTGTGTGTGTGTGTGTGTGTGTGTGTGTGTGAGCACGAAAAAAGCATGGTTGTTTTTCACCACCTTGCACAACCTAACACACACGCACATATTATCTGTATATATGGTGATTTCGGGTGTGCCAGTAGTAGTACAGTACAGTGACAGTACAGTACAGTAGAGGGACCCCCACACGGTAACTCTGTCATTTCTCAACCATTTCGGACGTGGGGCTGCTCGCCGCAATCGGGCCGGCACCCTCTGTTTTTTTTTCTCTTGGCAATATCGGTAGAGGGCACAGTGGAGTAAATAAAAGTATTTCTTTCCAATGGAAAAACAAAGGAAAGTAGGCGTTTTTTATATTTCTGCTACAGAGGAGAGGCTAGTCTGCATTTCAAGTGAGGGCTAGCAGCAAAGAGTGGCAGAGCCTTAATGCAACGGCAGCAAAGGGCATTTAGGGCTATGGACCAGAGCTTACCTTGGTTTTAGGTAGCCCCTTTCGGGACCCTCGGTTACCTTTTCTGAATTTTGGACGGCGGGAACCCTAGGGTGACTCCTGCACAAGTTAATCCACTGTCCAAGAGATGCAGCTGTACCACTGTCTGTTCACGGAGACCCGTGGGGTCGCTTGAGTGTGGAGTTTGCATGTTCTCCCCGTGTCCCCTAGGGTAGATACGCTCACAAAAACATGCAGTAATCCTGGCCTGATGGAGGGGAAAGGAGCTGGTCGGAATAACGTGTTCCTTCTACGCGCTATGTATGGCCGGGGAAACTCCCCTGTCAGGTTTTTAAAAAAGCAACATATTTTATTTAGAGTGCCCTCTACAGATCTGATCAAAATAAATTAATACACATTGACCAGATCTGTAGAGGGCGCTCTAAATAAATTATTTTATATTATACAGAGAAGCTGGGGTGCTGAGGCTTCACATTCTGTGATTAGCGAAGTGATTTAGTTTATTTTTGGTAAAGTTGGACCCCTCGCAAGACAGTACATCTTTTACCAGTGTGCAGCAGAGGCCTCCTGCTGCACGTGGGCGTTAGTGAGAACTTGCTGACACACTGGGGTAGGGTTTAGGGTTAGGTTATTGATCTGAGAACCCATCTGTAAAAAATGAGTAAGTTGTGGAACATAGAACCTGGAGAACATAGGTACAGTCTGCTATTTTCAGCAAAGAGAAGCTCCTTATTATTATTATTATTATGGGAAAACCAAATGTGTTGCATTGGTTGTTTAATGGGGTAACATGTCAGATATTCATCCATTGCATAATACAGTGAATACAAATAAAAGATCATCCCTAATGGCCTGGGCAGTGGGTACACAATACACATGCTTTCCACAGTGTGTTTGAAGAAATATCAGTTTTTTGTGTTCAGCTGTACTGTCACAATCACCTAATCGCAATTAGATGATTGGAAATGTCATTTTTATTCATATTTTATACTTTTTTTTAAATGCCAAAACACAATTCAATCCTCAATTATCATAATTATTTGTATGATGCTAATTAGTCGTCAAGTGACTAATACTACCAGGTGTTTAACTTTGTGCATTTGTTTTTGTGTTCAGCTGTACTACCAGGTGTTGAACTTTGGTATGATCGTGTCTTCAGCATTGATGATCTGGAAGGGATTGATGGTTGTCACTGGCAGTGAGAGTCCAATCGTTGTTGTTCTCAGGTACTTTAATCTTATTTTACCCATTAAGAACAGAGGCAGACATTCTAAAAATGTCTTCTAAATCATAACAATTTTCTGAAAAACGTATTTAACACCCCGAACGCCCAGGGTTATTTAATCCATTAAATCATAGCGCCCAGCGATTTATAGCAGCAGAGCACTTTTGTGTGTCGGGCTTAACACATAATCTTTGCTTAGAATTGGACGGAATGATTTAGATCAAGAGTTATTAACGGTTTAAGATTTTCGGTCTCGTCGGCTAAACAGTGGAGGAACATTTTCGATGACGTTCCACTGTTGCGCAACATCAAATGTTGCGCAACAGACGCATGCTCCCAGCCTGTGGAGTGATGCGATCGGTTTTGATATCAATAATCTTTGTCCTGGGAGTCGGGCGTTACTAATTGAAAGGGCGAAGAGCTTCGTCCTGTGCGCTCAGGGTGTTAATGTCAAGGACCTCTATATAATTATGGCGCTGGCCGCCATCTTAAAATATTTTGTTCCAGGGACCACCAGAAGCAAAAATTTGAGTTCAAAAATCTATTCAAAGATTTGCATAATGCACAAACTATTTTTCAAAAAGATCTATAAGCTATTATTATATATACTATTTTGGAATAGCCAAGAGTATAAAATAATGCTTTTCAGCTGAAATCTAAAACTTTTCCGGTTTTAAGGGGTTAATTTTACTCTGTCGCATGACCATGTCATTAGGTGCTTTTACATTAAGGTTTTGTGAAAATAGGAAGCGCATGTTCATTAAGGCCTCTTTTTTTTTGTTTTAAGATATTTTTTTGCGGCTTACGCCTTTATTGATTTTTTAAGGGATAGAAAGTAGGCTGACAGGAAACGGGAGAGAGATGGGGGGATGACATGCGGTAAAGGCCGTGTCGGGTCCGGGAGTCGAACCCGCGGCACACCGCGACTGGATCACCAGTCCGGTGCCCAGACCGTTACGCTACGGCCTGGGCCAAGGCCTCTTTTAGACTGCGACCATCTCCAGATAAAACGGCAAAGTCCTGTTGCGTTCTCATTGTTCATTGTAGGAACTAATAAACATGCGTTGTGTGAGCCAACGTGAGCCATGATGTCATAAGTTTTGCGGATTCGCCGTTTTCCCTGTTTAGATGGAGACTTGGTGTTTTATTTTTGCATGTTTTGTACTGATTATGCATTGATTGTTATGTTGTTTGATATTTTTTATACTTTGTTGTCTTGTAAAGCACTTTGCGCTGCACTCGTGTCATGAAAGGTGCTCTATAAATAAAGTTTATTATTATTATTATTTGCGCATTTCCTTTTTGGCCAAATGCCTCAAATACCAACGGCAGCTTGAAAGTGAACAGTGTGGAATACGCACAGAAATAATAATCATGGAAGTATGACATTTCTGTAAATTTTATCCATCTTCTTTCATACAGTTGATGATTAAATAAAATGGTGCATGAATGTCAAGCCTTTCTCCAAAGCACTTTACTATGTGCAGATTCATTTTATTATTCCTTCCAGCTCCTTTCAATACAGCCGATTAAATAAAATGGTATATTTATCTAGCCTTTGTCTAAAGCATTTTACTATGTGCGTTTCATCAATGATGTTGAACCATTCAATTGTCCCTGGACGGTCATTCATGTGGGTCCCAGGGAAATCTAATGGATCCTGTTTTAGGTAGCTAGTAGCTACACATACATGACATGATTTAATATATGTGTGTGTGTGTGTGTGTGTGTGTGTGTGTGTGTGTGTGTGTGTGTGTGTGTGTGTGTGTGTGTGTGTGTGTGTGTGTGTGTGTGTGTGTGTGTGTGTGTATAGAGGCTGCACAATGTTGCCTAAAAACAATTTTTTTAAACAACTTGGAATAAAGTCCAAACCTTAAACAAATCACTTTGGGATTAAACAAGTGAAAACGTTGTCCATGTCCAACACAGAGCTAGCCCTGATTTACCATAACAGGTCTGTAACTCTGAGAGTGTACAAATGTAAACTCTGAGTTAAGGTGGTCATTGCAAATGAAACATTTGAGAACCACTAGTTAATGGTGCATTTATGGAGCACCTTTGCTCAAGGACACACAGAATCAACAGACCCAGGGGGAGCTGGGGATCGAAATGTGACAGACCTACTTACAAATGCCTATCATCTAGGACGATAGGCATTTGTTATTATTATTGGCTCAGGAATGCGACAAAAACAAATCTCCATGAATTCAAGTCTTCATGGGGTGAATAATTGACACTAGAAAATGAGTCAATCTTCAGGTGAACTACTTAATCACACAATGGTGTCACTTTCTTTGTTTTATAATAGCACATCTACAAGCTTGTAGATCAGCTATTTTCAGCTAGTTTGCCTGTAATTACATGCCCAAACAGAAGAGGTAGGAGCGCACACCAATAGTGAGGAGGATCTGACCACGGGAGACGAGACTTGAAAAAAAGATAGCTCGTAGTCACGATGCAAAAAACTTTAATTATGAAACCAACGTTTCGTCAACAAAATGCCTTCAGGGTATGAATGATGTACTGTAATTACATGCCCAACATAGGAATGGCTGCTTCATCAATTATTTTATTAAATTATCGATTATTGATATTAGTTTATGATCAATTCATTGGATTAATTGTTGCACCCCTATTGCTGCCTGTGTTTTCCAGTGGGAGTATGGAGCCAGCATTCCACAGAGGAGACCTGCTGTTTCTGACCAACAGGGTAGAGGACCCCATCAGGGTGGGAGAGATCGTAGTGTTCAGGATAGAGGGCCGGGAGATCCCCATAGTACACAGAGTTCTGAAGATTCACGAAAAGTATGTACTCCACTCTACTTCAAGTTCAAACTCACAAGGCTTTTAAATAAACGTTAAAATGAAAGCATTAAAGGAGAATTCCATGCTAGAATGCTTTCTTATCTTTATTACCTTTCTTTGTAGTTGTTACGTCCCCACCAAAGAGGTCCAGGTGTTTTCCCCATAGCCCCATTCAATTCCCATTCAATTCAATGCAATTCATTTAGGGCTTATGGTAGGGGAAACGGCCAATAAGGAGCTTTTGCACAAAATAACACCTGGACCTCTTTGGTGGGGACGTAACAACTACAAAGAAAGGTAAGAAAGCCTTTTAGTATGGAATTCTCCTTTAAATCAGGAGGACACATTGGCTGTATATTTGCACATACAGAAGTCGTCAAAAGTAAAATAATTGCCAATACATCGACAAAACCGATATATCGGTCGGGCTCTAAATTCTTTGCCATGTAGAATAAGGTTTTCAGTTTTCACAAATTGGCTTGTATGCAGGAAACTGATGAGGAGTCTGTGTTCAGAATAGAATCATGTTCAGAAAGGCCTGTGTGATCCTTCAGTCATTCAGGAATCATCATTCAGGCGCAGACATCTTAAAAGGGAAAGCCGGGGTCTGCTGTGAAGTGTAAAACTGCCACTGTTCTTTATCTACAGGGAAAATGGAGACATTAAATTCTTGACCAAAGGGGACAACAACGCGGTGGATGACAGAGGACTGTACAAACCGGGACAACACTGGCTGGAGAAGAAAGACGTGGTTGGGAGAGCCCGGGGGTAGGTCATTCTTAACCACACAACCACAATTCAGCAGTTCTTTGTAAACCTTTTAATTTCAAGGTTCCCCCAGTTTGGTATGCATTAGGCCACGAACCTCTCATAATTCTGACAGTGTACAAATGGACTATGTCTACCCTGGCACATGTTTTAGAGCAATATCCAGTTCACTTTTATGGTATTTTGGGCAAACTTTGGAAGCCAATTGGAATTCCATAAAACCTTGTGTGAGGTTTGGATAAGAGTAGTAGCAAAACATGTTTTTGCAACATTCAGACTCTAAATGTTGTGCTGTTGAAACGTAATAAATGGTGGAACTATGAAAAGAATTGGGTTGAGGTCTTCCTTGTCCAAGTTGTCCTACTGGGAATGTTCGTGCAAAGTTTCACGCAGATTGGTTTAGAGACTGATGGATGGACTGACTAACAGGAGTGAAAACATAATCCCTTTCCGCGCCGGCCTGGTGAGGATAATCACAATGCAGATGAAGAGTGCTCACACAGAACAACATACCCAAACAACCTACAGTATGCTACAACCATGTTCCAACATACCCAAACAACCTACAGTATGCTACAACCATGTTCCAACATACCCAAACAACCTACAGTATGCTACAACCATGTTCCAACATACCCAAACAACCTACAGTATGCTACAACCATGTTCCAACATACCCAAACAACCTACAGTATGCTACAACCATGTTCCAACATACCCAAACAACCTACAGTATGCTACAACCATGTTCCAACATACCCAAACAACCTACAGTATGCTACAACCATGTTCCAACATACCCAAACAACCTACAGTATGCTACAACCATGTTCCAACATACCCAAACAACCTACAGTATGCTACAACCATGTTCCAACATACCCAAACAACCTACAGTATGCTACAACCATGTTCCAACATACCCAAACAACCTACAGTATGCTACAACCATGTTCCATACTGATCAGCATGGCTGTTTACATGTATTTTCCAATAATAAACACTGCATCATAGAACGTTGCTTTTCACAAGTGAAACACATTTGTTGCAACAATATTTTGGTTAGTGGACTTTATGCCATTGCAACTGGCATAAAGGTTGTATATACAGTAGGGATGCACCGAAAGGGAAATTCTTGGCCGAAACCGAATACCGAATATAGGAAACAGTTGGCCGAAAACCGAATACCGAATAGCCGAATACAGCTTTGTTGTAAAGCTACCTGATTATGGCAAAAGACATGATTATGGATTTTCATAATCGATTCATCGGGCGATTATTTAAACGATTAATCGGATTATGGCACCTTTTTTGCAATTACCTTTAAAAAAAATGCTTCAAGTTATTGTAGCCATGTTGTAACTAACAATAAAGACAATAAAAATGAATACTCCTTCAAAATTAATATTTTACCCCCTTTTTAATACAATTTGATTTCATTGCCATTCCTTGTACTTGTAATGATACTGTAATCTGTAATGTTGACTGTGTATAGCTGACTGTCTTTCTTCCCATTTCTATCTCTGGGACCCCAATTTATTTTTATTTCTATTGTAAAAATCAATGTAAATTTTGAGAGTGTATTTGGTTCCATTTTTGCACTCTGTTACAGACCGGCCCCACTTGGTTTACTTCCTAACTATCTATAATTTAGCTGGAACTCCCACTATGAGAACCACTGTCCTACACAGTGTGTGGGCACGCACGCACAAACACACACACACACACACACACACACACAATAGCATGCTAGCTGATAGGTGAAAACGTTCTTATTTAGCAGCCATATTAGCATGTTCTCTAGGCTCTAGTATCACATATTGCCAAAGTTAAACAGCACTGAACAACTGATCATTGTTAAGCAAAACGTTCACGGACGTTCTGCTTCTGCTTTTGCCCTGCCTGTGCCCACTTCAATGCGCTGCTGAGATTACACACAGGTGGAACAAATTTGAGGAGCTAACGAGCAAGCTACTGCTAGTGTTCGTCGTAGCCTGCATGCAAACTCACAGATTCAGACATTGGGGAGCATTTTTTGTGAAGAAAGAATAGACAGTGGCGGTGCTCACAAATACCATGTTTTGGGACCTGTTGATGAGCTCGCAGATTTCGCGGAGCGCATCGCAGCCACAGCACAGAGCAACATGACGCTGTGTGTGTGTGTGTGTGTGTGTGTGTGTGTGTGTGTGTGTGTGTGTGTGTGTGTGTGTGGGGGAGACTGAAGTTGGGAGAGAGAGAGAGGTAGATGCGGAGCGCTCTGGTTACGTTCAAGACAATCGCGTGTTGTGTTTATACCGACCCGGTGTTTTGACTATTCGGTGATATATTTTCGGCCTATTTGAGCCGAAACCGAATAGGCCGAAAATACATTTTTAGCCATTTTCGGCCGAATATTTTCGGTGGCCGAATTTTCGGTGCATCCCTAATATACAGTATATATATTGAATCTTACACCTCTGGTGAAACACATCGACAGATTCGACACAGCTTTAATAGTATCATCCGGGACAATGCTCCACACGTCCCATACTCTTCTTCATTCTGGCTGCCAACCTATGGAATGAACTCCCCATTACAATTGGAACCACAAAGTAGACTCACTCCCAATCCTCCGCCGTAGTCTGAAGACTCGGTCTTCAGACTCCACATTTGCCTGTAGCACATGCCGTAGCCTCAACGACCTTGCAGGTTTATACAAAGGCAAAAAAATATATTTTAGATATTATGTTGTGTAGACAGATGCCAGGTCATTATTGATCTGGCATCCTATAGTGTTTATAGTTTCACTGTACGGATATTCTACTCAATCAATCAATCAATCAAAACTTTATTTGTATAGGACATTTGATACAGCAAGTGCAACTCAATGTGCTTCACAGTTTACAAATATAAAAACATTAAAGGAGATGGAAAATAAAGAAAACATTTAAGAAAAACATTATAGATAAACATAAACAAGGATAATGATATGAGCTAATTAAACGCAATGTTAAAAAGGTATGTCTTAAGGTTTCTTTTAAAAATGTCTGTGGATTCAGAGAGCCGCAGGTTAACTGGCAGGCTGTTCCACATTACAGGACCATAATAGCTAAAGGCTGCTTCTCCATGCCTTTTAGTCTTAGGTCTAGTCTTAGGAACCTCTAAGAGAGCAGTTCCCGAGGATCTAAGAGCTCTTCCAGGCACGTACCCAGGGAGCATTTCGGACAAATATGTGGGTGCATTACCATGGATAGATTTAAAAACCAGCAGAAGGACCTTAAAATCAATTCTAGATAAAACAGGCAACCAGTGAAGGGATTTTAAAATGGGTGTGATGTGTGCTCTCCATCTGGTCTTTTTTTTTTAATACTGTTTTTATTAGGCATTTTTTGTATATGACAACTTCAGAATATCTTTGACAATAATGAGTTATTCAGTTACATAAAATGAAAGATAATGACAGGTAATGTAAATTCCACATACAATACATAATAAAAAAGATATATAAATGATCTCTCCATCTGGTCTTAGTCAGTACGCGTGCTGCTGCATTCTGGACTAGTTGTAGCCGGGCAACTTCTTTTTTTGGGACACCAGATAGGAGAGCATTGCAGTAGTCTAGCCTGCTAGTGATGAATGCGTGCATCAGTCTTTCTGTGTCAGCTTGTGAGAGAAACCCACAGACTCTGACAATATTCCTCAGGTGATAAAAGGATATTTTGGTGATGTTGCTGATGTGGGCCTTGAAATTTAGATTTGAGTCAAGTATGACACCAAGGTTTTTTACCTGATCCTTGGTGCTTAATGAGCAGGATTTTAGTTTGTGAGATATTTGTTCCCTGTGGGGGCCATATCCAATAACTAAGATTTCCGTGTTGGCTTTATTTAGCTGGAGAAAGTTTTCTGACATCCAGACATTGATGATGTAGTTTGTTAGGGTGTCAATGGGGCTGAGGTCCTTAGGGGATACAGATATATAAAGCTGTGTGTCGTCCGCATAGCTATGGAAATCAATTTTGTGTCTCCTGATGACATTGCCAAGTGGCAACATGTACAAATTAAAAAGCATAGGACCTAGAATAGAGCCTTGGGGAACCCCACATGTCATCTCCGTCTTTTCAGAGGTATGGTCACCCAGGGCTACAAAGGACTCTCGACCTGTCAGATAGGATCTGAACCACTTGAGGACAGTGCCAGAGATTACTTATAACTGATTACTTTGAGTATTTCTATGCATTTGATGTATTACCGTGTTTTGTTCTTGCTTACTGTAAATCCCTCTGGTTTGCTAAATGCCTAAATTGTATCAAACTAACTAGTTTCAATGTATATTTGGGCGGCTGTGGCTCAGGAGGTAGAGCAGATCGTCCAATGATCCGTGGGTCGGCGGTTCGAATCCCGGCTCCTCCTGTCCACATGTCGAAGTGTCCTTGGGCAAGACACTAAACCCTACATTGCCTCCATTGAGTTGGTCAGTGTGAAGCCCTGCACACACCGGGTGTGCAGCGACGCGGCAACGCCTGGAAAATAGAACAGTGGTGTATCGGCGTGTCAGGCGAGGCGTCAGCGCGCGTCGGACGCCGCCGGTGTGCGATAGGTTCATTGAAAATAACAGAGGCAGCTGTTTTGACACGTGCCGTTCGCAGACGGTGTGTGCAGGGCTTGAACTTGCCACCATTGATGTGTGAATGTGGGAAGTGAGGACGCTGGCGTCGACTGTTCGCCGATTCACCTCCCAATGTATGAATGAATTAACCAGTGATTGCTATGGGAATTTTAAAAATGTTTTGACACCCCTGCTGTTGTTGACCTTTCATTGAATATAGTGACTGACTGCTTCACTTCACCTAAGTCCTAAATGCTCTAAAGTCATTTTCAGTTGTCCCTGACCCAGTTCCTTTTCATACCTTGTGTTCACCTGCCCTCCATTCATAAACACATTAAGTTGTGCTTGTTGTGTAGTCCTGATAACATCTGTCCATGATGGGAGAATTTGCTTTGACCTTTTGTCATGTACTCCCCCTCAGTGAATATAGTTTTTGCAATCTGCACTGACTGGTCAGCAGTGGTGGACAGTAACAAAGTACATTTACTTGAGTACTGTACTTAAGTACATTACAGTATCTATTCTGTACATTACTTGAGTGTTTGCAGTTTGGGATAGTTCACTTTCACTCCACTACATTGAAAACCAAATGTTGTACTTTTAACTCTATTTAACTATATTTCTAGGAATACTCCAGGACCTGGCTAAGATATGTATGCACTTCATTTAGCGGAGAATATCTCAACTGTTCTTGGCTAATATGACCGCTGCGAATAACTTAGGAACTGTAACTGAGAAATTCTCTATCTGACTGGGGCGAAATACCCGGCAATGACCACACCCTTTTTAAATGACCGCTACTTCAAACATGGCTCTATCTTCTAAACTGTTTGTGTGGCAGATTTCCTGAGGTGCTTAAAATGTTCAGAATACTCATGTTTGAATACTCAATAGACCATATGCACACAGCGGTCATCTTTCCACAAGTTAATGGCAGGGTGGGAACTAGCCGCAATTTGCCATTGACCGCCCATACATGAAAAGTTGCAAACACAAACACAAAGTCCTATCTAATTGTATGAAATTTCGTCAAACTCGCCAACATTGCAGCTGTACAAAAAGCTTGAATGATCCTCTTACTATCTGCAATTTAAGTGTTGGAAGTTTGGAAGCGCTCGCCTTCAGTAAAGCAACATCCTGCTGCCTCCTGCATTATGTGCAAATTCAAACCAGGTTGTATGCAGGAATGTTGAGTGATTATCCAACGAGCACTTCCAACACTTGCAAGGAATTTCTTGACATAAAGTAGCTCATAACATGTCTACCGTGGATTTTTATGAAACAAACACTTTGCAGATAAAGGATAATTAAAGCTTTTTGTACAGCTGCAATGTTGATGAGTTTGACATAATTTAATACAATTAGATAGGACTGTTTGGATGTATGGGCGGTCAATGGCAAATTGTGGCCTGCCATTAGAGCTCATTATAGCTCTAATGCCGTTAGAGCTATGGACCAGAGCTACACTGCCATTATCTTATCGAAAGATGACTGCCGTGTACATATGGTATATTGAGTATTCAAACATGAGTATTCTGAACATTTTGAGCATCTCAGAACATCTGTAGCTCCAACGGTTTAGAAGATAGAGGCATGTTTTAACTGGCGGTTATTTTTTAAAGGGCGTGATCATTTGGGGGTATTTCGCCCCGGATAGAGAATTTCTCACAGTTCCTAAGTTGTTCGCGGGGGTCATATTAGCCAAGAACAGTTGAGATATTCTCCACTAAATGAATTGCATGCATATCTTAGCCAGGTCCTGGAGTAGAAGGGAAATTTACATTATGAATTTACCACTCAAGCACTATTTCAAATATAGTGAAAATAGCAGATCTAGTACAAGCACAGCGCATTATGATATGACACGCAAGCTTTTAAATCCTATCATAACCCTAAGCCATTTGGGTGGTAAAGTCAAGCCTTAGATATAAAGTTATTTAAGATAAAAGAGAATTTGAATTGTTCAAACTAAGTGTGATGACGTAAGACGTATACATGTAGGGCTTAAGTGGTTAATTGTATGACACTGCAATAAAATGAAGACGTAATGTTTGACGTAATTATTGTTGTGCTTTTCTGTTTACGTCCTCATCTCTAGGTTTGTGCCATACATTGGAATTGTTACTATTCTAATGAATGACTACCCCAAATTCAAGGTATGTCTTTTTATTATTCTTTATTTTTTTCTCCAAAAGCAACAGGGCAGTGACACCACTTCTTCATCATTCAAATGTTTGCTGTCCAGTAATAAATTAATATATTTAGGTGAGGCAAACCCACCATCTCGTTTGGGTCTCTGAAGAGTAATTTGTGTCATTCTAGGTGAATTAATAGCCTATATACAGGATGATGATGGTTTATTTGGTCCATTTAAGCACAATAAATAACAAAAAAAATAACAAAGATAATAACAGACCAAAAGGGTGTAGGCTGAAGCTAGAAGCTTATTTTTGCCTACCCTGATTGCATACAGGAAAAAAAATACAAAATCAATCAGCAGTATTCGACAGAAGAGAAAAAAGTAACAGAGGAAAACCGAAACCTCTAAAGGAAAATCAGGGTTCGTACCTTCGAGTGTTAGTATGGACCTGAGCAGTGTAGGAAAATGATAGTAATGCCACCTGGTTGCGCAAGACCATATACAGGAGTGAATTTAAAAACTTGAAAAACAAAAGGGGGAGGGTCTAGAAAAGAGAAAGAAGTCATAGTTTTAATTGTTTCGATACAACCCATAAGTGAGAGATTCCATCTGAAGATCTAGTTTAATCTTTTCAATTAGTTTTATGTAGTCTAACTCTCCTTTTATGGAGAGCTAAGTGAATGGCATACAGTCTCTGGGCCTCTAATATGTTTTGTACTGTTTCCCCCGCAGTATGCTGTCCTCTTCATGCTAGGTCTCTTCGTGCTGGTCCATCGGGAGTGAGGTTCCAATCTACCTAAAACACGTCCAGGAAACAAACCATGCCTTTTCAAACTGATGTTATGTTAGATTTCGTCAAAACCAACCGGCTTTTTGTACCATTTGTTTGGGCTTTTTTGTAGAAATGTGGAATAGGGTGTTTACATTTGAAACAAAAAAAATCCAAGCTTTAAAAAAGTATTTTTGTGAGGGAACTAGGTTAAATTCAAAATTTACAGTTCAATCTATTTGTAATTTTTCCTCAGAATGTGAACATGACATTCTTAATGGTTTATTGAATTGTGCTTTTTTTCTGTTATTTTCTTGTTAATTCATTGTCTTTGAAAAAGAAGTATTTTATGACAAGTGAATATGAGTGTGACATTAAAAATGGAATCTGTTACCCTCCAATGTATGTATCAATTTGACTCCTTAAAACACCCACAATGCAGCAGATTCAATCAAACAAAGCTATGAGAAAATGAAACGGTCAGGCCACAAGCCACATTGTGGAAACGGTTATGGACAGTGCCTATACCAAAGGTAATGGCTTACAATATGTGTTGAGGCCGAGTAACAGCGGTTCACCCTCAATTATTAGCAAATTTCACATTTCTTTTTAAGACATTGATGGACTGTAACTACTTTCACGTGTGACGTCTGTGCGCTCTTGTCAGCTGGAAATCTCACATGTCCAAATGTACTTTTCAGGATTCAAATGTATAGCAGATCTACAATTACGGCGGGGCTCCACGCCCACACACACAAACGCACGCACGTGTGCCGCATGTGACGCGGGTCAAAAATAAGAACCGGGGCAATTTTAAAGCAGTCACCGAACGCATCGTAGGCAGTGGAGCCACCCTTCATTGATTAAAAAGGGAACATTCCCTGACGGTGACGGAGACGCAACGCTGACGCGTCCAGTGGCGCCCCGGCGTTATTGACTACTGATGACAAAGTAGTATTTTGGACTTTGGTTGCTGCCATTCTCTTTATTTACACACCACTCTGGTTCTTGCATCTGGTCCTGCATCTTCATTTTGTGTACAAAGTCATATTTGTAAACTCAGAGCTACAAACATACAGTAAAACGTCTGCCTTTTACAATGTTCTGGTTTCAGAAGAGAACATATTACTACCAACTACCTATTACTGTATGCCTGACTTTGTTTTTAGTAATACAAATTTGGTGCCCATTTTTAAAGCTCCCTTTGAAATCATTATATTGGGTTTTATATACCTAGTATTTGTTGATCTAATTATCTAATTACATACTGATTAAATAAAAGTGCCTAATGATGGGTGACACACAAAAAACAGTTTGGTGCACTATAATACTTTTGCAATACATAAAACCTGTTCAAAGCTTCCCTGGTCAGTATGTGTCATCGGAATCTTGTTACGGCTGTGCTGCTCAATTACCTCTACTAAGCCTTCGAAAACAACCATTTTCTTGCAAGGTCTTTGAAAAATGTCAATTTGTTTTGAAGGTCACTGGGTTTTGAGGTCCTGTGAATCTGTAAGTAGGCCAAGTTGGACTTGTGTAAAGTCTGTTTAGGTCACTGGGGTTTGAAGTCCTGTGAATCTAAGTAAGACAAGTTGGACTTGTGTAAAGTCAGTTTATACAAATGTTTTTTATTGTCATTTTCGTTTGCAAAGAATTGATATAAGTGATGTGCTTCCATTTTCTTCCTTTTTTTTCATGATAAAACCAGGCCAAACATGAATTCAGTTTTGTGCAGCACTGGTGTGTAATCACTGACATCCAGAATGGATCAAGTGTATACTAATCAAATGTTAAACTCTACACTTCGCTGTCTTGTACTTGAGGTTGAGTGGAATCGTTTGACTTGACCCACATTGATGAACCACAGGTGGTCTTACAGAAGAATGGGATGATGCTTTTCTCCCTTTTACTATGAACACTAATGGCTATATAGCACAACAATGTTCATATACAGTATATGTTTACCAGGGGTGAAACTAAACTAATCTGGAAAAAAATGATTAATAGAAAAGAATAGACTTTTCCAAATATATGGATAATCAGACTGATTGATTTAGTTGATTATATTTTTTGCATAGTCGTGATAATGTGCTTCTCGGTTATTCAATTAATGAAAACAGTAATTGATGGAATAATTTCTAAGGGAATTGTAGTTATAGCTAGTTGAAGTCCTGATGTGGTGTTGTAGATAACTATGCATTTCATACATGGGATCAGCCCACTAAGAATCCCACACATTATTTGAAAAAAGACAGGATAGAAATCACTTTCCATAGAATGAATGTGTTTGTCTCAAAGTGCATCAACTGTCATCATTTCAATTTCATTGCTGTCTGGCAGAAACCTTGTATTTCCATATTTCAACTTGTTTATCTGGAAAATGAATGCCCTGCTATTAAAAAAAAGGAACGGTTTTGGACCTACAAGGTTTCCACGCGACAGCAACGATTTGAACTGTCCCCCTGTTGCTGTGATAGTTAGATCACCAAATGACCCTGACATTCATCAGTGCAATCTGGAGATCGGAAGGTGGGGGGGGGGGGGGTGTGTGTGTGTGTGTGTGTGTGCATGAATGAATGCCAGAGGTCACGAAGAGGACAATGTTTTGAACTCTCATGCAGGTTTTGCACCCTGCTGGAGTTACATCATGCAGTGTGCCTTCTGCCCTTCTCAGCTAGTGTGCACGTGCGTGCGTGCGTGCGAGAGAGAGAGAGACAGAGAGAGCTGACAGAGCTCCAAATGAGCAGTGAGATCCAGCAGGTTCTCTAATGACTACACTGCCACAACTGGACAATAAATGTCACGAGCTGAGGAAGAAGCAAAGCATCACCGCTGAGGAATTTCAAAACATGCACCACACATCCAGCATATCTGTTAGTAACCTTAAACGTGTGAGTGTGTCAGTGTGATGCCCAATGATATCCTCACACAAGCAGGCCTGTAGATTTAAGTGGTTGTTTTATGGCTAAATTTTAATTTGGGGGAGTTATAGGCTTTAATACAATTAGGGAAAAGATTCATTTTATGGTGGTAATTCTCCAGGACCTGGCTAAGATATGTATGCACTTCATTTAGCGGAGATTATTTCAACTGTTCTTGGCTAATATGACCGCTGCAAACTACTTAGGAACTGTGAGAAAATCTCTATCCGGGGCGATATACCCCAAAATGACCACGCCCTTTTTAAAATAACCATAAGCCACTTAAAACATGCCTCTATCCGAGCTACTCCGAGCTGAGGACCATCATCACCAGCTCCCCCCAGGGCTATGTCCTGTCTCCCCTTCTGTTTTCCCTCTAGAGTCTACACCAACTGCTGCACCTCCAGCCACCAGTCGGTCAAACTTCTAAAGTTTGCAGACGACACCACCCTGATAGGGCTCATCTCCAGGGGGGATGAGTCTGCCTACAGGAGCGAGATCGACTTGCTGCTGACTTGGTGCACCCAGAACAACTTGGAGCTAAATGCTTTCAAGACGGTGGAGCTGATCGTGGACTTCAGGAGGACCCCGGCCCCTCCCCCCCCATCATATTGGGAGGCACTCCAGTCGCCACAGTGGAGTCATGCCGCTTCCTCGGGGTGACAGTCTCTCGGGACCTGAAGTGGGGGCCCAACATCGACACCCTCACAAAAAAGGCCCAGAAGAGACTGTTTTTTCTGAGACAGCTGAGGAAATTCCATCTCCCAAGGACCTTGCTGGTTAACTTGTGCAAGAAATTCCTTGCAGGTGATTTTTTTCTTAGTGTTGTTGCTTTACTGAAAGCGAGAGCTTCCAAACTCCAACAAACTCCAAAAATCACCTACAAGGAATTTCTTGACATAAAGTAGCTCATAACATGTCTACGGTGGATTTTTATGAAACAAACACTTTGCAGATAGTAAAGCGTTAAGGCTCATTCATAGTCTGGATTTTCGGTGGTGAGGTGACCACCGGAGCTGAAATGACGTTGAACGGTGGTGAGTAAAAACAGAGAGAAGGGCTGGGGCAGTGGCGGTGGTTTGCTCTCCACCGCGGCTCGTGACCTCATGTTGTAGTTCGGTGGTCCGAAAATCCACCGAAAATCCAGACTATGAATAACACTTTATTCATAGTCGAACTACAACATGACTATGATCATAATCATGCTTATTCATCAGCATTCTTTGATATTCTGCTTTGTGCTTCCTTTCCATGTCCGGCTTCCTGCATGGTGAATGATCAATGCTTATGGGAAATGAGTGCCGTTCATCTCGGAAGACTCGGATGCTGGAATGGTCAGGTTTGCAGCCAGGCCTCGTCTGTCGTTAATCAAGGCATTAACGACAGTACCTCGGTGGCATACAGTACATGCCAATGCTATAATCATCAGCTGCAATCAGTCTCATTGGTATTTCATGTATGTCATTCATTGCTTGTTGGTGTCACAAAGTTAAATCGCAGCAACTTCTAGGTTTCAGTGTCCGTTCACCATTCTGCCCTTTATTTTAGTATTGCATATTCAAGTATGGTGTCTCGGCTCACTCAAGCCCTATGGCACCTTGTCGTATCAAGATTGGTGCGTTTCAAATCGGCTCTCAATCTGCTCAATAGAGGCAGATTGCATAGGGGACTCAAGCTGTTATTTAGTAGACCGTTTCTGGTCTTCAGCTGCTCATTATGCAGCTCCTTTTATAGGTTTTTGGGGGATATCTCTCAGGTTAGCCTTCTATGGTTGGCTTTGCTGCATATCTCACCGAAGCCTTCAGCGTATAGCCTATTCGTTAAGATCAATTTCGTATTCAGCTACATATAGCTGGTCATGGTCGCTCATGCTATTAAGTCATTTCTGGCTAAATTCGCTTCAGGCCTTAGATGGCTCTCATGCGTCTGACTTTGCCAATCTCTGTTTAAACTAGCTTCATGCCTTAATATCAGTTGCATACAGCTTCATATAGCTGGCGGTGGTTGCTCATGCCATTAGATTCAAATAATGAATGGCCTCTGGTCTCAGTCGGCTATCTTGCTTTCTAATATCGCTTCATGAGTCCAAATTCTTCACACTCAGCTTTAACATGCCTTGTTTCATAGCTGGTTGCTCATGCTAGGAACAGTTGCACATACAGCCTCAAGTTCATACAGCTGGTTGTTAATGCCGAAGATCAGCTGCATATAGGCTATAGCTGGTTGCTCATGCTAAAGAACAGTTTCATATTTAGCGTCATATAGCCGGTTGCTCATGCTAAAGAACAGTTTCATATTCAGCGTCATATAGCTGGTTGCTCATGCTTAGAACAGTTGCATATCCAGCGTCATATAGCCGTTTGCTCATGCTAAAGAACAGTTTCATATTTAGCGTCATATATTGCTCATGCTAAAGAACAGTTTCATATTCAGCGTCATATAGCTGGTTGCTCATGCTAAAGAACAGTTTCATATTCAGCATCATAGGCTATAGCTGGTTGCTCATGCTAAAGAACAGTTTCATATTCAGCGTCATATAGCTGGTTGCTCATGCTAAAGAACAGTTTCATATTCAGCGTCATATAGCTGGTTGCTCATGCTAAAGAACAGTTTCATATTCAGCGTCATATAGCTGGTTGCTCATGCTAAAGAACAGTTTCATATTCGGCATCATATAGCTGGTTGCTCATGCTAAAGAACAGTTTCATATTCGGCATCATATAGCTGGTTGCTCATGCTAAAGAACAGTTTCATATTCAGCGTCGTATAGCTGGTTGCTCATGCTAAAGAACAGTTTCATATTCAGCGTCGTATAGCTGGTTGCTCATGCTAAAGAACAGTTTCATATTCAGCGTCATATAGCTGGTCGCACATGCCTAAGATCATCTGCATGTACAGCTTCATATAACTGGTGTCTCACGCCTTATAACGGTTGCATACAGCTTCTATAGCTGGTTGCCCCATGCCATTAAATGCAAGGTAAATTCCAGCCTTGCTAACCTCAGGTCTTAGACGACCATCTCGCTTTCATGCTTCCTAAATCGTCATTCTGCATATAGCTGGTGGTGGTTGCTCAAAGTAATCGTAGTTTCCCCTGTCGCTTCATGCTGTCTAAATTAAAGTGTCATTAATTTTGCCATATTCTGCTTCATTTCAGGTCTCACCTGCATCGGTAAGACTTATTTTGGGGGTTCTCCCTATTAAAAGCTAATCTTATTCAATAAATGCAATTGGAGTCTAATCCCCAAAATAATGCTCTGCCATAATTTTGCCTTTGCTAAACTGCTGCCAAAATCTTTCCAATAAACATTAGCTTATTCCATATTGGTGTGTTCTCTCCTTTATTGAACTGTGCATTTTGATGCTGCATGATGTCTGCTGACCATGCATGCATTTCTTTTTTTCTTTTTACATTTTAGGGGTGGAGAAATTAAATTAAATAAAAACACTGCCATAATATTTAGGTGCCCACTGCCCACTCTTCATGTATTCATTATGGTTATAGGGATTTTGAGCTTAGCTCAGGGGTTCGAGTTATTTGGAATACCGGAAGACTCGACCCGGGGCGAGTTCTCTCTTTTCTTTTCTCCGGAAAGTGAATAAGACTCGCCAAAAGGGGAAGCAATCTCGCCCCGAAAGTGAAGACGACTCGATTCAGAGCGATTCGATGCCGATGGAGAAATCCCACATAGTTAAATTACCTCATAGTCATGCTGCATGCGCTGTTGGTCGATGAAGAATTATAATCAAGGTTTGTCAATCATATTATGGTTTATGGTTGAAAGTAAACCATAAGTAAACTTTAAAAAGAGATCTGCAGTAATTGTGCTGCAGAGTGCATGAGAGCAGCTCCGCTTGCTAATTGAGTTGACATTTGCGCAACTTCACTGCGTGGCATTACAGTAATTAGTTATTTGCCAGCACCTGCTCCAATATAGGCCTATTAAATCAAACTTTATATAGCACATTTAAAACAATAGAAGCTGACCAAAGTTCAGGCTCCACAAGGTTTGCAATGGCGCATCGATAAAAGTTGCGATTTCACTAGTGGCATTATTCAGGCAATACTCAACAGATTGTTATAATTCCAAGTGATCTATAATCTGTGAAGTTTATATTTTCATTTGGGTGTAAGTAGGTTTTTATATGACTTATCAAACATGGTAGCCTAGCCTATATTTAATGTCCACTGAGCTGTGGTGCGCTTGCCTACACTCTCTCAATGAAGTGAAAAAAACTCGCCAGAATGTGAAGAGTCGCCCCGGTAAAAGTGGCGAGTCTTCTTGTTACCGTTATTTGTGGAAAGTGGAAAATGATTCCCATTCCCATTCCTGTCAGAAGTGTCATCCTCTTTCAGAAAGAGGGGGTCGAGTCTACCGTCGAGTAAAGGAGAT
This sequence comes from Protomyctophum parallelum, assembly GCF_964188405.1. Taxonomy (NCBI): domain Eukaryota; kingdom Metazoa; phylum Chordata; class Actinopteri; order Myctophiformes; family Myctophidae; genus Protomyctophum; species Protomyctophum parallelum. The sequence goes on along the minus strand of NC_139699.1, from coordinate 52,884,477 downwards.
AAAGCCTTTGCTCTCTGCTGCCAAAGGCCAGGGGAACTTTTGCTCTGCCTGCGTCGAGGACCGCTGCTTGCGCTCCTTGCGCTGCATTGGATTGGGGTTCGTAGAACTTCGTACCCAGGCTGACGGATGACTCAAGGGGAGACATTTCTTTCACCCTCGTTGCTATTGGGGCTGCCTGCACTTAGAGGTCTCATTCTATAATACTGGACACTTATCAGTTTGTGTGACTCACATTTAAATGAACGCTGGGTGGCCACTTCAAAATGTTAAACTGAATGAACGGGCTCCACGCACGCACACACGCACACATACTCATCACACTTCTCGTAGCCTACGCACACAAAACCGAGCCCACCCAGGTCATCATGCATATAAAAAGCACGAACCGCCGTTACTCCACCACGGACAATAAGAAGGGACGTTTTGACACTTGGAGAAATATTCGGATGAGCAGATTATTTCCCGCAATGAGAGGCTTGACGATAGTGTGTCCTTCTGGCTTAGTACTGACCTACCTGGTGTTGTTCTCTTTCATTTCTTTAACCAGCGCGGTCAACTTCGACCTGACAGATCTTAGGAATAAAGTTGCGAAAATTAAAGTGAATCCGCGAGGCAATCTTTGGGCAACAGGTATGTAGCCTATATCCCCTCGAAATGCGTTATTACGCATTTCGCGCGATTATTACGCGCGATATATTTTGGGCTAAAGATTAATCATAACAACATGTCGTCATGCATTTGTATGTCTTATTCTATTCTCCCGTCTTGTTTGTTTCATATATTATTTCTGCTAATAAATATTTGATATCCTTTCTTCAGAAGAAATTCATTTTTACGCACGTTATGCGCAATATGTTTTGAACTGTCGTTCGTTCGTTTTACACCATGGTGATCGGAGTGGGGTCCGGGAACCACCATCAGTCCTTGATGGAGTGCCCCAGGGGCTCCCCAGCAAAATGACTGAGGAACAACCAAATTAACCTATTTAGTGTAACCCTATTTTATATGGCTATTCAAAAATAGACATTTTTATTTAAAATCTTGAGAAAAATAATAATACTATACTACTACTACTACTACTAATAATAATAATAATAAACCTTGAATAACCTTGAAAATATTCTCTTAATATTTGGTGTGCATGCAGGTCACACCGAACTATGCCTTTGTTTGGGCGGAATCTGCTTTTCAATCAGAACGAGGTTTTTGGCAGAAATCCGTAAATTAACAATTAACCCTCGATTCCCATTGAAAAACATTGCCAGAATCCACCCTCATAGGCTAAATCAAAGTTCGGTATTACAGCACCCCTCGACCCCTGTCCACTCTATACACTAGCATGTCTGCATGAGAGGTCATTTGGACAGTTTATTTTATTTTATTTTGATGTTTATTATCTTTGCCCATGAAGCTTTCAGAATGTTCCCCTTCCATGACCATCATCATCATCCATCACCATTCTATCATCTCAGAAATGTTTGACATCTGAAACATTTTCTAAATATGAATTTAAGCACATGCTACTTGTGTCTCATTTTACTTCAGTCATTCTAGTGTTAATTAATTGGCATTTTAAAGGGGTGCGGACATATAATAGCCTATCCATCAGTTTGGACTGGAGGATCCTTGACAGTTGACATAAAATAGTTTGAGGACCATTGCCCATTAGCCTGAATATATACGTAACTGTAGCGTTAATTAGCCTATAATCAATTATTGAAATTGTCATAAATGCAGGATTGTGCAGAACATATTTCTAAGCCTGTCCATCGCGCACGATTAACGGTCAATTAACTTTTTTATTTTTATTTTAAAGGACATTTTATGGGCAAGAAGAGCGTGATGGACAGCCCCTTGCAGCCTTCCTCTGATGATGAAGATGGCAACGAAGAAGATGATGATGATGTGAGGGAGAATTATCTTCTTGGGAATCTTTTTCAGGAGGTTTTGCGGGTCGGGTTGAAAGCGCAGCCAGACAGCCTCTCCAAGAGTCAGGTGAGGGGGAAGAAACCACCATGAACACACTGTTTGTTTGTTTGTTTGATTGATTGATTGATTGATTGATTGTTGATTGATTGTTGATTGAATGCTTTATAACAGTTTGCTGAAAAAAGCACATAGGAAAGTAGGCCTTCAGTTCAATACAAGGTCTGCTATAGAGCATTGGTTCGCAACCTTTTTATAGGCCTACCACATCAGAAAATATGTGTCTCTCCATGTACCACTAATAACTGATAAAAGACAGGGGCGTATGTATACCTGCCCTTTTTGTTCCATTACTAAACCAATAATGCTGCTGCTCTGACAAAACTGTCTAATCACTATAATCAGCACAACTGATGATAAATGGTGCACTATAGCGCCCTTTACAGAGATTGTGCATTACATTCACCCATTCACACACATTCATACACAATGCTGGCAGCGGAAACCATGCAAGTCACCAACCAGCACATCGGGAGCAATTAGGGGTTCAGTGTCTTGCTCAAGGACACTTTGACACTAACTCTGGGGGAGCCCGGGTTCGAAACTGGCAACCTTGCGGTTACCATCCAGCCACTCTAACCCCGAGCCACTGCCACCACTGCCGCCCCTGATGATATTTCTAATGTGATTAATCGTTCTCAAATCTTCTATTAATGGCTAGGTGTGCTGTCATGCTCATTTCAGCATGGCTGGATATATTTTAACCAATTCCTAGTCAGAAGAACTACCTGTAGTAATATGAATATTTCATTCCACTTTTGGCCCCATCTGTGTACCACCAGACGGGGGCACCAGAGGGTAGCCTATAGTACCAGTGGTTGGGAACCTGCAGAACATGACATACAAATATACAGTACTATGCAAAAACTTCATATAAATGGTTAGAAAAATCACACCCGTGTGAAGTGCTCATATCATATACATGTGAGGGGCTCTTATCATCATACATCATCATGACGTAACATGTCTATTTGCGCAGACACTATGACATAAAATTGTCCATTCATTGTCAATAGGAATGTAATCTTTGTGTAGGACGAAAATAGACACTAATGACACTAATGCTCAGACACGTATGCACATAAATTCTCCATTCATTGTCAATGGGAATTTAATGTTTGTAAGACGACAATCTACACTAATAGCTGAATATATATATATATAGGAGGGGCTAGCGCCCCTCAAAAAAAAATATATATACAGTAGGCCTATAGCCTAAGGGAGATTTTACTGGGGCCAGTTTCAATTGCAGCCAACCAAGTGCTCTTTGAGAGTGGTTTTGAAGATAAATCCTCAGTGTTTACGTCATGTGAGACTATAGAGGCAATCCTGCAGGCATATTGCAAATTTATTGTAACTTTATATTCATTTTTACTCAATTATATTTTTCATTTCATTCATGCTTTGTAATGAAAAGTATTGCAACATTACATGATTGACATTGGCATGATTCAGACTCACATGCTGATGCTGTTTTGGCTATATGCTCCAAAATGAGTAAATACATCATATAGTGTCTAGAAAAAGAAGTAGCCTACATGTCTTGCATATTTTTTTGTTTATATTCTATAGGCTATTATTATTATTATTATTATTATACAACCTGTAATCCTTGTTATCATACATTGTGAGCTTCTAGGTCTACCTTGACAGCTTGTGCATCTGCTATATTTTAATGTAACCACATTTAAGAAAAAAGGAAAATATAAATGTTTTGGCCACAATTGATTATCTTTTATTAAAAAGTTTTTTTTAAATGATTATATCTATTACCGGTAGTTTGATTAACTGTTTGTTTGTGTGTGTTTGTGTCTCTGCATTGTGTGTTCTGTAGGAAACAGGGGTGTTGATGAAGATATTACAGAACTACATTCAAAGCAACAGAATGTGACATCATCAAACTGCGCTGCCGCCCACGCGTGTGAACACGCTGAGGTCGCCATCCGAATCGATTATGTCTTAATGTCTCTGTTAAATGCTTTAACATGATTGTATGGTAAGCTCCGCTGCCTACAACACTGTCGCAGGTTTTTGTCAGAAAATAGCAGATCTACAAGCTCACCACATGCAATGCCATGCAAAGTAGTATAGGATAAGTTAGCCAATCTGCAAAATAAACTTTCTTACCAATAACTTTCTTCAGAAATGTTGTCATAAAGGTGTCTCTATCACCTCTAAATTTATTCCAACCCAACTCCCATGGGAAACTTTGTGACAGCTGCATGCTGAAAGTTAGGGTACCATTAACAATCTATATGCAGGCAACATTTTCAAATCTTAATTCTGTGGTGGGTCAAATTAGGGATTTTTCATGATTCTGAATCCATTGCAAGCGTTTGTTTTGCACGAAAAACAATTTGTGGGCTAAAAACGGCCATAACCACAAATCTGATGAGTCATTACATTTGGAAAAGTTGCTATGGCTGTTGGCGTTTTTAGCCAATGAGTGTTTTTCGTAAGTTGGTATAAGCATTTATTTAGCAGATTGGTCACAAACTTTCCCTAACTAAAGCGTTGTGAGCTTGTACATTTTGTAGATCTGCTATTGCAACGCCATTATAGACCATAGAAGATGCACAGGTTGCAATACCGTTGGTAAATCATGTGGGCGAAATTGTTTTCCTGTTACTTTATGATGTGTGTTGAAATTGCATTGTTTATAACAAATATATTTATATATTAAATAAAACATTGGTTTGCAAAGTCGGTGACCTCGATCTGCTGTATTGTAAAGATGCTTTTTTTATTATTTGAAAATCATGTTTTTGTACGAGTCAAATGAAAAATCCTTTAAAGCATATTTTCATATAGTAATTAGTAATTCACCCTTTGTCAAGTCCCACCCGTGGTTGTGCCCCTCTTCGCACCCATTGGTTGCCATTTCGTGGTTGGATAAAAGTCCTCTCTCTCCATCCACTACCATTGAAATAACATGTTTTTCAGTTGCTTCATATTGATATTCTGTGCACTCAATTCTTATTTTAAACTTGGTGTCAGTAAAAAGGAACATCACAGGTGCAGCATGGTGACTGGGCATATCATGTTTGTTTTTAGTTTTTTCCCAAAAAGACGTTTTAGCAAATTCAATATAAGGCAGAACCAAGGCAGAAAGAGCCTGCTGGTTAGTCAGTCAGGGACCAATCAGAAGGCTGAACACTATTACTGCTCATTAGAAGATGGAACCATTTCAGAGCAGCGCTGTGGATAGTCCAGAAACCTGCCAGTGACATTGTCAGTAGGCAGGTTCTGTAATTTAAAAAGAGATTTCATATGTTATTGTATTTCTGTAAAATTATGTAATATCTATGTATTTAAAAAAAAAAAACAATTTCCTATGGACCAACTCTAAGTATGTCACACGCATGCACACACACACACACACACACACACACACACACACACACACACACACACACACACACACACACACACACACACATTCCATCCCATCCCATCTTTCAGCCTAATTTACACTGGAGAGGAAAGTGTGAAGTCACAATTCAGCCACTTAACACTTTATCACCAGGGTACAATGCAGTGATGTGATGCTATGATAATTAAAAAACGCAGACATTATTGAAATAAACATAATCCGACATGCAGTGGAAAAATTCCATGTTGGGCACTTACATCTTTAATATTAATAATATGGAATAGAAGTCGTGGGCTATATGCTTTAGTAACTTCCTGTAGGAATGAACACATCACAGATACTTGATTGATTGAATACTTTATGCAAGACATTTTAACAACATGCAGTGAGTACAGTCACTTGGTCCAATGTATTCAATTAAATAATGAACATAGCTTATAAATAACATAATAATGCATCAACAAATACAAAACAATATGCACAAAGGATAAAAAGGAAAAATCACACCTGTGTGAAGTGAGGGGCGCTAATATATTAAAGTCTAACTGGTGTTGATTAGGTGATGTAATGGTGATGTAAAACAAACGGTGCCATACAAACATTAAACGCCATTAACAATAAAGAGACAATATGATGTGACACATTATGACATAAATTTCCCCTTTATTGTCAATGCGTTTACTAAACAAACTTTGAACTGAAGACAAACATTAAACCTGTGTAAAACTGCAGCAGTGAATGAAACCACACCTACTTTCTATGGGAAAAGTACAGTGGGCTATTTCAAAAACCACAAAATTGCACATACATAAAATACCACCCCAGTTTCATTTATTTGACTAGATTTCAATATTGTTCATTTCAATCTACAAAGCAACTAAAGACAGCAAATAAATAGAGTAAAAAGTACAACATTTGTCTCCAAAATGTACATAACAGAAGATAGAAATGTACCTGATGGCATTATCTTCTGTGCATTTAGTACTGGTCCTATATTGTGACATATATTTTGGATTTGTGCATTGGGAAGGAGGGAATTTGCAGAGCTTACAGTACTGTAGATCTGACGAATCTTCCCCCCAGAATCAGGATGCTCAGATGCTCAAGGGGAAGTTGTATACAATGTAGTTCTAGGAGTCGGAGACCACCCTCTACTTATCACGGCTGACGGCCATTCCCTGTTCTCAATCGACTGCTGCCTTCACTCAGTGGCCACTCCCCCCATTCACAATCACCGGCCTGTATCCACTACACCAGAGCCGTAAGACAGAGTTACGACATTGAGGGGGCAGGAAACAGCCTGGTCATGTGGTTCATGTACTCGCGCGAGCCCATAGACTCCAATGCATTCCGTTAACTTCTGGTTGTCCCCCCCCCCCCCCCCCCCCAATATCACCATATTTCAAACTCACCTCAAAACCCACCTGTTTAGGCAGGCCTATGCCTCTGTGTGACCTGTGTCATCTGCTGCAAGCTGTGCCTTAGTTTATTTTTCTGCTTTTAACTGTGTTGTACTGTTTTTATCCTGTACGGCGACCTTGAGTGCCCTGAAAGGCGCCTTATAAATAAAATGTATTATTATTATTATTATTCAATAGAAGTCTATGTAGAAGAGCCTGGCCCCATGAACTGAACGGGGTTGTCGTAGCTCTGTCTTACTCTATGGCTCTGCATGACACCTGCCTCCACTCAGCACAGCCAAACCTTGTTGCAATCACCACAGTATGAATACACCTGCGATCTCTCACTTGTTTGTTCTGAATGCTTCAGGACAGACAGACCAAACATGGGGAGTACTGCGCAGCTGCTGTGCTTGTAGTCTGGTCCATAGCCCTATTCCCTTGCTGCCGTTGCATTAAGCCGGCTTTGCCCTTTTCCACCAGAAAATAAATGTTTTAGTTACTCCACTGCACCCTCTACCGATATTACCAAGAGAAAATCTCATAGACAAGATCTTTCCTTGGCTTCCGGTGAAAAGAAAATCCCTTTCTGGACAAAAAAGGGCATTTTATACTTGTGATGGGGGGCTCAGAGTGCGTCCACTAAGGAAAGTAGGCTTTCTAATTGATTGATTGATTGAAATATTTATTAACAGTTTGTAGAATTTACAGTACATTTTAAGCACAAACTCAATACAAAGACTGTCAACTGTGAGTGAACGACCCAATTAAGCATTACACTTGTTTACAACAGGGTCCACATTGTTCAATTCATCAAAACATTTAGAGACATACAAATAGACACTTCTATGTAGCTAAAGAACAGAACAGGAATTCATCATAATGACACAAGCTGCCTTTGTATTGGTGAGTAGGTAAAACGTTCTTTATATTTCCTGGTCTGCATTTCATGCGAGGGCATGCAGGAAGACAACAGTCCCATATCTCTAATGAAGGGTTTAGAGCTATGGACCAGAGCTACTGTGCTTGTAGATCGCCATTTCTGTTATTCATTGCTTCAAGTATGTCATCCTCCTCCACCCACCCCAACCTCCTCCTCCTCAATTATTACTCTGCTTTCTTCTGTCTCTATAGATTGTATGCACATGCATAAAGTCAGTGGCAAATCGAGTGGCAAAGTGAGTTTACGTTGTTTAATGCAATCAGATAGGACTTGTAGTAGTAGTAGTAGAAGTAATATTGCATTGCATCGCAGCCTTCCAATCAGCCTTGTCAATGATTCAGCCTCATCCTGTACGTCCACTTACCTAGTTGGCAGCAGCTAATAATCACTGCAGGTACTCGAGCTGTATTGTTTGGTTGTAATTGTTGCTGCTTTTGTGTATTTTTCTACTTGGCTGTGTATGCTGTTCATGCTTTGAAGTCCGATAATACACACTGAAATTATGACGCCATGAACAGGGCCTCCCGATCCTTAAGGCCGCCCCTGGTTATAGGTGTGGTCTCTTAGGTCACATTCTCACCTAATACTTCGGTAGACTCAGATCCGTATGGGCGGGGAATTGGGATTATTGCATTTTTAATTGGCTGGGGTTTGCCTTCACACTGTCATTCGCAGCAATTGGAAACGCAGCAGAGGGGACCTTTATCAATGTGTTCCATTCATAAACTATAGCCTACACAGTGAAATCTATGGTGATAAAATTACACTCATAACGTGCATGTGTCGTGCCATCTGGGACCCCCCCCTCTCTCTCTCTCTCTCTCTACGCACGCAGCCGCCACACACTGTTCTTTTGGGCATGGAGCATAGACTGTAAAAAATATGGACAAAGCGTTCTCCGGGTCTAACATGAACGTAAAATGAAGCCTGAAATCGCTTCATTGTAAATCGCCATCTTTCTAGATCCGTTTGGTACCAGCTGGCCATTGGCTGGCTCCGTTTTGGACCAGCTGGCCATTGGCTGCCCAGACAACGAGGCGGGACTTCCCCCCTTCTTCTCCGTTGGTTTTTATTTTGACTCGAGTGGGAGGGGAATCCCGATCATAGACTGTAACGGTAGCCACGCCCCTCAGAACATACGCGATGTTTTTTTTTCTTTATGGTCATTTTTTTAATTAATGGGACCATAATTTTCCAAAAAGAATATTATGACATTAGAAATGAGACTTTAAACTAGTGACTGGAAGAAGAAAGTATTCATGACCATGTTTATTAAGGTAATACAGTCTAGGTGAAGTTGGGCCAAAATACATGGGCCTCTATGGAGCTATGGGGCTTTTTGGGTCCAGCCCAGCGCCACAACAGGCCATTATATGAACTACCGATTTCAAATGAGGCTTCACGAAATATCTGGCTGACTGCCCCCCTGGCATGGAGGCACAGCGCTGCATGAGCGCACTGATATAACTCCCCAGTCCCACACAGTGACAGCACTCCATGTTTACGGCACGCACAGACAGACAGACAGAATATTATGTAGGCTATAATACACTGCAGTGTTTTTATGTGTTTTCTTAAGCAATTGATTAATGTACACGTCCTCATTTCGATCAGGGCTTCAGTCTCCTTATTCGACCACGTCTATCCACAGTAACGGGACATCTTTGCGCTGCGTAAAATATGCCTTCTCCGTCTCCAACTGTGTTCAGCTCCTCACCCGCCACATTATGTGCTTTATTTACTGCGGATTGCATTCACACCTGCACCGAATCGTAGTCAAGTGCGATTCGAAGCGAAGCGAAACCCACGTTTTTGGGCGGAGTAAAATGCGGTTATTTGCTGCGCATTAGGATTCGAATGAGCCTTCACACCTGCCAAACGAAGCGCACTTTCTGACAATGCGCAGCAGGATTCGTTTTAATCGCAGCAAAGCTCTCTGGTATGAATGCGACCTTATACTAGTGAATGGTTAATTTAACTCTGAAAGTGTACAGGACCAAATGGACCTGATGGCCAATATTTGGTTCCAATTGTACACTCTTGGAATAACAATAGACAAATTAACCATGCAGACTTTAATACACAGTCAAATATTATTATTATTTATTTATTTTTATTTATTTTCCAAGCGAACATTTTTACTAAAATATTTGCTTCTAGGGGTCCCTGGAACAAAGTATTTTAAGACGGGTCCGCGGCCAAATGCATATAATTCGTTGGGGTCCTTGACATGAAAAGGTTTAAAAAACGAATTTGCCTCAAGTCTTAATGGGTTAATTTCTTTTGCACAATTCTCAAATGATAATTATAATAATTTTCAAAACAACATGTGTACAGCTCCAACTGGGCACAGATTAGAATTGCTCATTGTTTTTAGGCGTATGCAAATTAGCAAACACTAATTGTCCACAAAAATGATTATGTAGCTTGAATACGGTAGTTGCACTCTCCAATAGCCTACATGCATGAATTCTTTCTTTGTGCAAGCCTCTTTTTCCACGATGGCGCTCCTTCATCCTTTTGTATGCTGTTTGCTGTGTGTGCTGTGCTCTTAGGTGGTTATAGTGGTGTAGCCTATTCTGTAGCTTAGCTTTCCCCTAAAAGTGGTTGTTGCCCACTGGCAGCTGACTCTGTTTTGTAAGTTTTTTATTGTAGTCTTTGATGTTTACCTCTGTTTTATTATCTTGTGGTATATTGGTAGTATAGCAAACTGGTTCCTACGAGCTGTGACTGCAATGTGTGATTTTAATTAGTTAATAAATTCAGTATTTATGCCAGTATTTGTAGTTTGTCTGTGTTCCACTAATAAATGTATTTGGGGGGAGTCTCATGTCTCATTGTGTGAATTTGTTTGTGGGGAACCCAATTTAGAGTATTCACCTATCCCTTCTATTCCTTGATGCCTCAAGGTGGCGTAGTCGTACAATTTTAATGTCATGTCTAAGTGTAAATTCCTTGCTGCACCTGGTTGCATTTAGGACAAGCCAATCAGCAAAAATATGACCAGGTTTCTATTAAAATAAATAAGTCTTGATCCTTTCCTGTGGCCAATAGTGTGAGGCTGTGGTGTTGGGTATGCAGCTGTTCACCTAATTGTTCTTTGTCAAAAACATATTGTGTGCTCACAGCATCTTTATGAGTGGTTGTCAAGTTTTTCTCTTTTACATATTTCTGTTGGGTACCTCATTATATCCGAATCTGTTTGGACATAATGCTTTTCAGGACAAGCTAATAAGGTGTTGCTTCACTGATCTACAAGCTTGTAGATCTGCTATTTTCTGCAAAGGTTTCCCCAGGATATGGATGCTGCCATCTAAGTGGTTACAGGCTACAGCGTGTCCCAGGGTCAAGCACAGATAGACATGAGGTAGTGCTAGAGCGCCTGCCCTTTTGCCAGAGGTGGGGACTTGGACTCGAGACTCGACTTGGACTCGAGTCCTGATTTTGATGACTTTAGACTTGCTTGATCAAATCAAAAATAGACTTGGACTTGCTTGGGACTTGAATGCCAAAGACTTGAGACTTGACTTGACTTGAACGCCAAGGACTTGAGACTTGACTTGACTTGAGCCCTCTTGACTTGAACATTTTCAAGTCACTTAATACCTTACAGCAGTGGTCCTCAACAGGCGGACCGCGGTCCACGACCGGACTGCGGCACACCTCTCTGCGCACCCTGGAGAAAAGGCCTGGGCCGTGGCTCAGTGGTCCAGGCACCTTGGCTGGTAATCCAGTCTGGCAGTGTGCCGCGGGTTCGACTCCCGATCCCGACAGGAAATGGGGAGAGAGATCGGGGAGTGACCCCCCATCTCTCTCCCCATTTCCTGTCAGCCTATACTGTCTGTCCCTCCATAAAGAATATAAAATAAAGGCGAAAGCCACAACAAAACATTAAAAAAACAGAATAAAGAGAAGAAAAAAGGTCACCGCAACCGCAAGTTGAATTCTCCGTTGTATTCGATCAATGCCCAGAAACGCAATTAACACTCTTAATGTGTGTATTATGGGCATGGGCATGTCATGATGACAATGTTGCGCTGACTGGCTCACATTCACACATTCAGTTGAATGAAACAAAATTGGATTTTTGGAGGTGTGAATAAGTTTTCATTATGTTTTTGAGACCACCGCTACCGTAGTTAAGTTTGAAGAAAAAAAGGACGAAGAAAGGCGCAACAGTTTTCTCAGTGCTGGAGGTGTGAATAATGAATATTTTGTCAAAGTGAAAGGGCTATACAAACCCGGTTTGTATACCTTGGTAATTGGTTGTTTCTAGGTGAGGGGCGCAGCAATTTTATTTTCGTGCGCATGAGACTGGACCATGGTCTTGTTCAAAAAATATTTGTGGACCTTCAGCATTTCTAGTTGAGGACCCCTGCCTTACAGCAAGCCCAAATAATATTAAAATGTTTAAAAAGTGTAACGTTCTGGAGAAAAAAATTGCTTGTTTTTGTCTTGTTTCTTTTTTGGTCGGTTTGCTTATTTCTCTCACGATACATGGCAACGCTGACAAACTCACAGTCCCATTGACGGTAACACAACAACAACGAGACAGGAGGACAGCACATAAATCGCCTTGTAATTCGTATTGATTCCCCGACATTAAAGTATCAGTATCAGTTCAAAACAGGACACATCTTTTAATTTCTGTTAATTTAAACTGGTAACCTTAATCATGTAGTAGCGTGTACTAGCGTCGCCTGTGTTCCACGTGCTGCACATAAACAAACACATACCGGCTTCACTCCTGCCGTCGTTGCTGTTTTGGAACAGTGAATTAGAGCATCAGTTTAATGTTTGATTGTATTAGAGTCTTCCTTATTTTTGTGCACAGTTTAAGTTTCTTATTGTTTAAGTTTATCTGATTATCTTTTGTATGACATGTAAAATGGTTTGGTAATGGTATATAATGTAACATTCCTCTTCTACCCTGGATTTGAACACGGTTTCAGTGCAAGTAATGACATTTTACCATTGTAATAATAATAGCCTGCTTGCTCAGGGGAAACATTGAATTTGTGTCAGATCCTGTGTCTCTGTGAGACATGACCTTTGACATGATCTAAATGGCTCAATAGAAGAGCAGAGAGACAAACTACAACCACCCCATTGTACAGAGTGGTGCGTTTTGTTGGTGGACTCCAGAACCCTTGTTTAATAATAAATGCAAATTGTGGAAAATGCTTATGATTTATGTAAATCTTTACATATCATTAATTAGTATTATGTCTTGGTGGGACTTGTTTGGGACTCGAAACAAAAAGTAAGGACTTGGTTGGGACTTGAAACAAAATGCTTAGGACTTGGTTGGGACTTGAAACAAAATGCTTAGGACTTGGTTGGGACTCGAAACAAAAAGTCCAGGACTTGGACTTGACTTGGGACTTGCCTGTGTTGACTTGGACTTGACTTTTTTTGTACAGTTTAATAGCCAGATTGGGATATGGTCGCAAGTTACCACAGTGGGGGCATTGGGGGCAGCCATGTTTGTTGTTTGACATCATCGAGTGATCACCAGACCTGAATCGCTAGAACATTGTTTTTAATGCGTGGCTAGCGATTCAGGGCTGGAGCCATTTAGGCTATGCCCCAAAATATATTAATCTCACACACTATTAAGGCAGCCGGGGGTTCCACGCGACGCACAAGGTGCCCATTGTAGGCCCATTGACCTACCCCTCAAAATGTGCAAAAGGGTCGAATCAGCCCTTAGCGGCTTCTGACAGTGTTATAAATTGTCCATGCATGTACAGTACATCTAAGTCTGTGTACTTGAACTTGAGATACAGTGTACTTGATATGTATTGTGTACTGCCTGTACTGTAGCATACTTTATAGGCTACGAGAGACATCTCAGCGCTTGCTGCATTAATCATTATCATGTCACGTTTCTCTTCAGCTTGGCATCTCTCGGTCAGACTCTGGTCTCTCTCACTCAGGGCAGCTGCTGCCTTCTCATTCAACTTCACAAGTCTGTCTGTCTGTCTGTCTGTCTGCCTGTTTCTTTGTTTGCCTTGGGTGACATGACTCATGATTCATGACATAATTTTCACATGTTGTGACCATGTGGACCTCAGTTATATTATGCTCTGAAAAAGAATGACATAGGGACCAAAACGTGAAAGGATGGCTTTTCTTATCCACAATAAATCTATTGCTTCTAGTTGCAATGCCATGTCTGTTTGCCTGTAATACGAAACATAAAAGGTACACATTTTCAATTTCAACTTTATAAAGTTGAAACTTCAGGATATAGAGCCGGGCTATTGATTCAAGGCCTCACAGGCACTCATTGGAGGGGTAATCCATCTTCCATCTTTAAGGGGCCAAAATAATTGGTTTGCTTGGGTTAAAGAAAGATGTGACCTCACATTTTCTCGCATGGGGAATTTGTTATCTTACATGCATGTCTCTGGACATTTGTATCAAGGGATTATGGTATACTGGCTCCAGGTACTGTAGAAGACAGAGTTAAAGGGACACTTCACCCTTTTTCCAAAATAAATGTTAATGACGTTTATAAGATTTAGAACACTTTCCTGGGGGTCTTTATTAGATAGGTTTTAGATATTTTTGATTTTAGCAGTGAGCCCAGTGTCTCTGATGTCATGGACACTGGGCTTACTTACTTCCTAGACTACAATTCCCATAATGCTTTGGTGCACTGCTCCTCCTTGTGGATAGGGGGAGGGCTGTCTTACTGAAACAACATGTAGTCCAGTGTCCATGACATCAGAGACACTGGGCTCACTGCTAAAATATCTAAAACCACATATTACACACAAAGACCCCAGGAAAGTGTTCTAAATATTCTAAACGTCATTAACAATATTATTTTGCAAAAAGGGTGAAGTGTCCCTGTTTAAGCAACTGAAAATGGGATTGACTTTAAAAATTGTAAATGCAACCTTGGCCTCAAGGCCATCAGTGCCCACATACCTGACTAACTACCTCACAAAAGTGAGCGGTCGACACCCAGGCACAGACACAAAACTAGAGGGAGCGAGAACAACGATCTGATACCGCCCACTTTAAAAGTTTAAAAACAAACATGGGTAAATTCTACAGCACTGCCACCCAAGCGTGGAATGCCCTGACCCGCTCCCTCAAAAAAAATGCAGATCACTTGCATCTTTTAAAACAGGCCTGAAAATCCACCTTTCAGCAGGCCCAAGGGAGAGGAAATGATCACCCCCCCCCCTTCCTTTTCCCCCTCACTGTATTTACAGTGTTTTATTTTTTCCTTTTTGATTTTTTTGTTGTTTTTACCTGTGAGGATATTGATTTTTGTTGTTATTGTTCATGTCATGTCTATGAATTGATTGCATAGGGCCCAAATGGAAACAAAAACGCAAGGACTTTTTTTGGTGCTACTCCTTTTGGACTGAGTGTTTGACTGTACTCTGTTTATACATTCTGTCAAATAAACTATTCAATCAATCAATCAAAACTGGTTGTATTTAGGCTCATCACCAAATAATTGACAATAAATGTTTGATTCAAAATGTATTGTACTGTACACTAATAGTGCTGCTGCCACTGTCTCCATCCAGCTGTATATGTAAATAGTGAAACACTGTCACCCTGTGGCATAAACCACACATAGCATAATAACTACAGCTTACATTGTTTCCCCTTTGAAACCATCAGGAAATTAAGCAAAATAACAGGGGGTATAGTTTAATTATAAAAACCCTAGTCTTGTACTCACTATAGGCCCCTTCCTGTTTTTGCTCGATAGGCCTACTAAATATCTTCGGCGAAAATAGCATAAAAACACATCTTGCAGGAAGAGACAATGAGAGATCTTTACAACAGATTCAAAGAAGGCTGCCTGCCAGTCACAATGTGGGACAATGTCTGTCCCACGCAAAGAGGGACATCTGGTCACCCTGGTACCGTACATGTTGTGACCCCATATCACATTTACATTATGTGAAGTAGTTATAAATAATAATAGGGCTGAAACTATGGATTATTTTCTCAGTGATTATTCTATTGATTATTTTCAAATAGGATTATTTTTGGGATCCTCGATTCTTTTGGGGAATCGCGGCCTGAAAAGGTTGAGAACCACTCTAACATTAATAGCCCATATTGCAATGTTTTTGTGTGGAGCAAATGCATGAGTCCAATGTTGCAGAATATCACCATCATCATCATCACCATCATCACCTTCATCTGCACCATCACCATCATCACCACCACCATCATCATAACCTTCCTTCATCACCACCACCATCATCATAACCTTCATCACCACCACCACCATCATCACCATCATCATCATCAACATCTGTACCGTCACACAGTTTGTTTTGAGAGATGACCTCATCGGGTACATACATTTGCAGAGCTCTGGTTGGTTCCTACGCTTGCAGAATCCGCTCAGGAGGGGGCGGGGACACGGCGGAGCCATTTTATTATGAATGTTATTATTCTAAGAACAGAGAGGCTGCAGGTGCATCGGTACATTTTTATATCTTGTTTTTTTTGTTTTGTTTTGTCCATTCCCAGCCCTGACGCAACCATGGGGCAGTGTGGGATTACGTCATCTAAAACCGTGCTGGTGTTTCTTAATCTTATATTTTGGGTAAGGCTTTTTATCCCCCAATGTAAATGGATTCATTGCATTCATTTGATAACATGCATGGATGCTAGACAACTGCGCCAGTCGCCAAACGGCTGCTGGCGATCAGCAGACGACCCAACTTTAACACAAACAATTTGTTTTAGTTTTGTAGGCTATATTTGCAGTTTAAGCAGTGATGTTTGATCTAGCAGAAAGACAGATGATTAACATTGTAAAGCAGTCGAATCTCGAACATTAAAAGGACTGTAAGGAAGGACACCAAAAGGATTTGCACATGACCCCCATTTGGAAAGAGTAGTACCAGCGAGCCGCGAACGGTCCCCATAAGCCAGATTTGTATTTACAGTGTTCTAAACGATAAAAAAAAAAATCTCAAGATGCCGACGCGTTGTGATTGTGAACTTGAACATTATAGGATAGGTCTGCTATCTTTAATTTGTTGTAAGCTGTAGCAGCAGCTGGCCTGGGTTGAGGTGGTTTAATGATGGCTGCTGCTGCAGCGCAGACATCATGCACCGTTGGGTTGGATGACGTTATGCCAATTCATAGCTGGCATTTTTATTTTATTTCAAGGACTCCCAGTTTTATATGCATTTGATTAGAATATTGGTTCTCAAACTTTTCTTTTAATGTCAGGACCTCTAATAAATGTATGTATATTTTGAATATGCATCCCCATCTGAATATTTTGTTCCAGGGACCTCCATACAAGATTTGTGTTGTTAAAATGTAATAATATTTATAGGCTAATACATAAAAAAATCTCAGATCTTTTTGAGTGGTGCAACCACTCCTACATCCAGCATGCAATGGTGTACCTGTGTGTGTGTGTGTGTGTGTGTGTGTGTGTGTGTGTGTGTGTGTGTGTGTGTGTGTACCTATGAGCACGAGTATGTTACTTATTTATACCAGTAGGGGGCACCAGAGTACAGAGAAGAAATTGGAACGATACAGAAGAAATTGGAACGATACAGAGAAGAAATTGGAACGATACAAATTGGAATGATACAGAGAACCAATAGACGGGAGTTGCACCACTCGGTTCACACTGGTGTGATTTTTTAATGAACGCCTCACATCTTGATGTGTTGTGAGCTTTATTGCGATGTGTTGAGCTTGTAGATCTGCTATTTTCAAGTGAATATGCGGATAGGACTATACAGCTAGCCTGGCATCAATGCCAACCTCACAATGAACAGGCAGAACATCACTGGTTCTCAACGTGAGGTCTGGGGACCACTGCGGGGTCCTCACCAAAACCAGTTAATATAACATCAAGGTTATCATCTATTCTAAACCCTCTAGTTAGTAAACTGGACCGGTTGAGTTGTCCCTTTAGGCCTACTTGGACCCCTTGTTTCTGTCTAGATAATATCTTAAACAGGCTGTGGACTTTTAGCCCACAGCTTGTAAATCTGCTATTTCTGGCAGGGAATGTATTAGCCCTAGAACGGCTCTTGTTGTTACATACAGTATGTACAGTATTTCACATACAGAGCCATAGAACACACAGGTTAATTTCAGTTCGGGTTCTACATGGGCGGCCTAAATGTGATGAATGCTCCGTTTGTACTCGCCCATTAAATTATTCCAAAGACGTGGTGTGAAAAATGGTCCTCTAGTTTTATATCCATGTGAAAGTTCTGGCACAAAACACGTATTTAGTGAATTATCTCCACTTTTTCAAGAGATGCACACGGACACATTTTCAAATCGACCAGCTCCCGGTGCAAGCCATCTATGCCTGAGATACATGAAAATTTACGAAGTATAATTAAATGATCACAGGCATTCTAGGTCTAGGAATGTATCATTGCATGAAGCACTGTTTGAAAAACATACAGTAGCCTATAGGGCCAAAATGGGTCTGACATAAACAAAAAGAATAATACATAAACAATGTATTTGTAAAAATCCAAAACTTTTTCAAACTATTTACGATTTTTGCAATAGGGCTTAAGTGATTCATTCATAAGGCTTTCTTTTAAGTCCCGGGGAGACACCACATTTCTCTTTTGGTTCTCAAACTGAAAAAAGTTGGGAGCTCAACCCCTTGTTTGTCTGTAGAGCTCCGAGAAACTAATGCACTTTCATATCTAAATACTAGAGCTGGGACTCGATTAAAAAAAATAATCTAATTAATCAGAGGCTTTGCGATTAATTAATCTAGATTAATCGCATTTTAATCGCATATCATTATTTGACCCGAGAACAGTGAGAAAGCAATTTTTTCAAATGGATTTTGGTATACTAGTGAATCAATGAATAGTGAATACATAGGTTTAAGCAATAAAACATTGTTTTTGTAGTAATAGGGGTAATAATTCTTTATTGAATAATTGCACACAACTGTGCTGTAATCCACGCTACCATCGGATAGCCTTTTAAATCCTATTTCCAATCCACGGGGACAAGCAAAGTGATCTCAGCGGCTTCCCCCAGTCTGGTGAACTGTCTGCAGTGTCTGGTGGTGTTATTGTCTGAAGAGGACACGGACACTTGGTGCGCAGGTCCGTCTGAAAACTGTCCAGTGACAACGTTCTGCAGTGAAAAAAATAGTGCGATTAAAATGCGTTAATTATTTTAATGCATACATTTTTCTGTAGTTAATTAATCGCAATTAGTCCCGGCCCTACTAAATACGGATGTACTGGGAAAAATACAGTATAATATTAACATCTCTCTCTCTCTCTCTCTCTCTCTCTCTCTCTGTGCAGGCAGCAGCAGGTATTCTGTGCTACATCGGGGCATATGTGTTCATCACATACGATGACTATGAGCATTTCTTTGAGGACGTGTACACGCTGGTCCCTGCGGTGGTCATCATTGTGGCGGGGACACTGCTCTTCATCATCGGGGTGATCGGATGCTGTGCCACCATACGCGAAAGCTCCTGTGGACTAGCGACTGTTAGTATGACGCTGTTGTCACCTATGAAATTAGCTGCATGTTATGCTGTGTTGCTTTCATCAGTGGTTCTCAACCTTTTAAGGCCTTGACCCCCCCAAAATAACACCCTGAAAAGCACTTGGAATGTGGCATTCCAAATACACGTTTGACTCGATTCCACAGCAATATGTGATAAACAACAGATGGACAAGCTGGCTGCCCTAAATCTGACAGTGACAGACAATGGCAGACCTGAGGAGCAGAGATAGTTGACCGTTTCCTTAGCGCTTCAAGTTCAAGCTGTTATACTTCTTGTATATTGTAGATATTCATCTGGCAGATAAAAATATGAAATTGCTTCATTTCACTTTTCTGCCTCTCATCAGGTAGGCTACATTCGGTGTCGCATCTGCGACTCATTGAGCAGCTATTTATTTCACGTGACGTCACACCGGCATACAACAAAGTATAAACAAGGTGATAAGGTGCATATGTTTTCATTTCAGTTTGCAGCCATCCTTCTGCTGGTTTTTGTAACAGAGTGTGTGGTGGTGGTGCTGGGATACATATACAGAGCAAAGGTAACACACAACACACATACTATACATATGCACGCACACATGCACGCACGCAGATACATATTTTCCCAATTATAAATTATAAAAAATTATAAAAAGAAAAAAGTGTTTATAGATTATGGATTGTACATAGATGTTGATAGCATCATGTTCATGTGTATTTAAGGTGGAGGATGAGGTGAATCATTCCATTCAGAAGGTTTATAATGAATACAACGGCACCAACACTGATGCTCCCAGCCGTGCTATCGACTATGTGCAGAGACAGGTGAGAAGCATGTGAGTGTGTGTGTGTGTGTGTGTGTGTGTGTGTGTGTGTTTGTTTTATGTGTAAAATTATTTTGAAAAAAAAGAAAGAAAATCATGAAAAATATTGTTTTTTAAATTTGAATCTCTTTTGAAATAACAAGCAATGCAGGAAAGGGGGGAAAAGGGTACGTGCGACCCATTTGGGAAACCCTGACACAGAGTGTGTGTGTTTGTGTGTGTGTGTGTGTGTGTGTGTGTGTGTGTGTGTGTGTGTGTGTTCCATGTGTTGTCCTTGCAGCTTCAGTGCTGTGGCATTCACAACTACTCTGACTGGAGGAACACCCGCTGGTTTAAACAGGCCAAGAACGGCAGCGTCCCGCTCAGCTGCTGTCAGCCCGACATCAGCAACTGTACCGGCACCCTGACCCGACCCAATGACCTCTATCAGGAGGTACACACATTTGCGATTTTATGAATGCCACTTTTATTTAAACCATCTAGACCTGAGACTGATTCTACCTTATAAATCAGTGTTGGGCAACTTTGAAGATGGAGAGGGCCACTATATTTCCACACTCACTCCAGAGGGCCACATTGCACAATAGTAGTCGGGTGAAAACCTTGTATGTCAAAATCTTCTTTTGTTAATATTTAAAAAAACAAATAGTGTTTTCACTACTTTTGTGGAACATTCTTGTATGATGAAGTAGGCCTTTAATTTACAAAAAAAGGAAACTTGAAACTTGGAGAGGAGCGACAGTGACATTATAGTAACTAAACTGACACGGATGCTTTCCCGGGATGAAAGGTGTAACAACGTATAGGCTTTCCAGGTCCAAATGGAATAAATGTTTTTGCCATTTTTTATCCTAAAGCCGAAAATAGCTGATCACAACAAGATCACGGAGTGTGAGCCTTTGAGCTTAATGACACCCCCAGGTGGTTAAAGCCAGTATTACCAGTCCTTGGTAATGTGCATGGCCGCATGCATAAAATGAGTGGCAAATCGAGTGGAAAAGTGAGCTTATATGTTTGTATGATGATGATGTCACCCACATACCCTCTATAGGCTCTGTGCACAACTGTAGTTTCCTTTAACCCATTCTGACCTGAGATCAGATTCATACGAGGTTTCCACTGCGGACACACACTGGTCTGATTAACCCATTCTGACCTGAGATCAGATTCTAAAAAATGTCAGTCGTTCTTCGATTTTTCAAAAAATAGCAGACCTACAAGCTCGTATCGCGCCACTCGGTGGCGCGATATGAGCTTGTAGATCTGCTATTTTTAAATAGCTAAAGCATAACATGATGCTGACACCAAAATGGGTGCCCGGTCAGAATGGGTTAATAGAAGGCCCAACTCTAGTATGTATGTATGATCTTTATTTCCACATATGAAATAATATAGTGTCAACTCAGTAAATGGCTTTGTGTTGGATTCCATCAGGGCTGTGAGGCTCTAGTTGTGAAGAAGTTGAAGGAGATCATGATGTACGTCATCTGGGCTGCTCTGACCTTCGCATCCATACAGGTAAACACAATGCACATGCATGAGCTTCTATCTGTGTACAGTATGCTTAAAATATGACATAGACCAGCAGTTCTCGGCCTGTGGGCCCCAAATACTTGGCTATAACAATTCGATTTGATCATTTGAATGATAATATAACATTAATATTCAAAAATGCATTTAAAATCTTAAAAAGAGATTTCATTGTGATACAGATAAATGGGAATTAACCTCAAATTAACCACGGATTATCCACAAAAATAGCAGATCTATAAAGTTACGTGTCATTGCGTTACCATTGCTACTTTTGCCGCCAAACACTGTCACACAACAAAGTATAACATAGATTATACTATAAGTTGTTACGGTGCTATATCTTTGCATTGAAACGTACAGGTTAAAGCTTTATATTCTGATAGTAATCATTCCTATAGTGTTTGTAGAGTAACAGTTAACGATATACACATAAAACCTATATGCAATGATTAAAAACGATCATAACACTATTTTTTTCAAAGATATTTTTTCAGGGCTTTTCAACATCTATATTAGACAGTACAGTGTAGTGAGACAGGAAAGGGATAGAAAGATGGAGAAACACTGCAGACATGACAGGAGTCGGATTTGAACTCGGAACCTCGCGAGAGTCGCGACACACAAGGAGTTCTAACTGGCAAGTGCGACTGCAGGCACCCCATCATACGAAACACTTGGTATGTTCTGTATTTATTTTGCTGCAGCAGGTGCATTCAGTTTAAGGGAACTTATGACGGGTTTGAAGGGTTAAAGGGATACTTCACGTCACAAATACTTTGGGCTATATCTTGCGCGACCACTTAACCCTTATCCCTAAACTTATTTGCCATTTAAAAAATCTACAAACGTCTCAATGTAGATCGGCTAGTTGTGGCACAAGATGGAGCCCTTTGTGTTTTTTCCCCAGACAAACAGACAGACACACAGAAAGGGGTGTCTGTCTGAGGCTGTAAAAAAGAAAGTCAATGCATCATGTACCGTATATGTCATCATCTAACTACAGTGCTGTGTGTCTAATATGCAATGAACTTACAAAAGTCTTGCTGGGTTTAAATACTTGTGACCCAGAGAACACTGAATAGATGGGTAATGAAGCACCCTTCTTCCATAGATTCAGCAGCATACAGTGCCTTACTGGATGACCAGATGAGTGACAGCCGATGACATGCCGACACGTCAGTGGGCTGAGCAGAGATGATGTGTGGGTGCTGGTGACAGAGTGACTGTTGAATAAAACCACATCTGCTTCTGTAGTTCGAACACGTCATCTCAAGATAGTTGTATATGTGGCAATGTTTTCATGATGCTGTGTATTACATCACCTCAGCATCTCTGTATCCCTTTATCACATTATGACCGGGATAGCCGTTGGCCGTTGGTAGACCTTTAAAACTGGGAAAGCATCTGTGTCATTTTAGATGTTTGCTATGTAAAGTATATAGCAACAGGATTTTGTATTTATTTTTTGAATGAAAAATAGAAAACTTTCTGAAAATGTAGGTTAGGATTTTGAAGGCGTCTTTAAAAACCCTCTGGTCTATATGGGTTAATAGGACGAGGAGTGTATGTATTGTTTGATGGTATTGAAAGCCTGTCGTATACCGTAATAACCTTGATAGCCTACCGGGCCAGGTGCAGTGACACTGTTGACCTGCTGTAGCCCCATCTGTTACCTTACCCATCACTGTAATGTGGCTCGGGACTCGGTCACATAGCGTTGCCATCTGCAGGACTGGGGTGCCGGGCATATAGGGGCATTTTTTATCTATTTTCCAAAGTTGTATTGCAAATTTGAAGGTATTGACATGTTCCTACAGCTATCTGTAGTAAGAAAAGGATGGCAAAAGTGGGAATGTTGAACAGGAGGAGGAGGACAGAGGTGCTACGTCCTCCCGGTGAGGTCTCCTCACTGGCAGGTGAGCCAGTAGGCTACAACAGCACACAGAAATGTGTGGGGAGGAAATTAATTAATTGGCATAACGACACAGATGGTCACAGGCGGCTCTAGGTGGAATATACAGCTAACCTCACATGATATTGTGACACTAGTCTGTTGTCCATATTAACCATGTTTTGGTTTTTCTTGTGTGCTGTTGAGCCAATAAGCAATTTACAAGCTCGGCTAGAGTATTGGTGCGCGACCTCGCCATACAACAAAGTGTAAATCAAGCAGGGTGACAGTGTTTAGCAGTGCCATGTCTGTGCTGGATACCTACACTACACTTGAAGCAGAAAGTTTATGTATCCAGAAATCATTAAATGCAATTCAAGCTATTTTATGATTTCACATCATTGTGGCATTTTCCATCAACGTTGGTGAATCAGCTTCAACATGCTCTTCACAGGCACATGCTGCGTTTCAGTTGCCAATAAGGGGGGCGCGTGTGTGTGCGTGCGTGCGTGCGTGCGTGTGCGTGTGTGTGTGTGTGTGTGTGTGTGTGTGTGTGTGTGTGTGTGAGTGAGTGCGCGCGCGCGTCTTGCAGATGCTGGGGATGCTATGTGCGTGTGTGGTGTTGTGCAGAAGGACTCACGACCCGGCGTACGAGCTACTGGTCACATCCAACAGTTACGCCTGAGGACCACCCACCCACCAACCAGTCAGCAGAGCCTCACTGGGACTTGTAGTTTTCAGCTGTAGTTCTGTTCTGTAGTTCTATTAAGCTCAATCACTCCTTGCACAGCTCATGACCCACTATAGTGAACACTGGAGGTGCATTGTAAAAGCCTTGGTGTTTCTTTTACTCTGAAAAGGGTACAAATGGAACCAGGTGGACTGTAACTCCGAAGAGAGTACAAGTGGAACCAGGTCAATGTTTTTCCATTTATACTCTCTTCAGAATTTATTTAACACTGCGAATTTTACTGTGTAGAAAGAAATTATCCTTTTTGGGGGTTTTGGGGAGGGTGCCAATATAAGTTATGTATTGCCATGCTTTGTAAGTTATTTTTTAAGTTTTTAAACAAACTTAAACGCTTAAAAAGGCCAAAGTTATATACTGTACGGCTGATTGATGTTATTGATGTTGATCTGTAACACATCTTTTTTGTTTTTATTTATTAATTTTGAATTATTGCAGTTCAAGGATCAAAGATCATTTGGAGGTCAGTGTTTGGAATTGGAATGTATTCCTTGGTGTGTCAGTTTGCACTATACTGGAATTCTAGCGACATTTCTGGGAGACATTTAAAAGGAAAATCAAAGTCACAATGTCTATGTTACTCTAAGTATTAGTTTTGTTTATATTCGGGAATATGAACGATTGAGACTTTGGCACACCGAATTCCTGGTTATTTTCCTAATTGTGAGTTGGAGAATAATTCTGTTTTGCACTGCAGTACTTTAAACCTCTTTTAGTCAGACTAGATGTCCACCTAGAGAGTTTCCAAGATCTCCTGTGTGTCTTGTTAACAAAATCCTCATTGATAATTTATTTGTTTGTTACTCAGTTTGGTTACATTTGTACAACACATTTAATAATGTACTCAAAGTATCATAATTAAAAAGTGTTTGTCAAAGTATTTTTACAATAGCATATCTAGAAGTTTACAACGTGTCACATTGCAACACATGAGCTTGTAGATATGATATTCTTAAATAGCCTGAGTATAAAATAGAGCTTAATTGTTTAATGTGTAGTAAAATCTAAATCTACAAAGTGACTTGTAACTATAAAGTTTTGAAATACATAGGACCTCAATGGAAAAATGTAAATCCTTTTAGACCAAGTATATGACTGTACTATTGCTGTTTTCATTTCTGTCTCAAAGTATTCATTCAATTAATCAATAATTGAGTAAAAAAGTGCAGTAAAAAGTACAATATTTGTCTGAGATATAGTGGAGTAGCAGCATTTAAAATATTGACAAATGGACATACTAAAATAAGGTTAAAGTACCACAAAATTGTACTTGAGTACAGTACTAGAGTAAATGTACTTTTATGCAGTGTTACTTTCCTCCACTGCCTAGAAGTGCTATGCGAATGTCATCAGTGTTACTTAAAAACACTGTGTGTGTGTGTGTGTGTGTGTGTGTGTGTGTGTGTGTGTGTGTGTGTGTGTGTGTGTGTGTGTGTGTGTGTGTGTGTGTGTGTGTGTGTGTGTGTGTGTGTGTGTGTGTGTGTGTGTGTGTGTGCGCGCGCGCGTGTGCTAGGGCATTCACTTCTAGTCATTTTTACTAGTTGACTAGTTGCCTAGTCGACTAGTTCTTTAACTACCTATTATGTAAAAAAAAAACTAAAAAATTACGTTTTTTTGGAAATAAATATTTGCACATTTAAAAACTGTACATTGGTGACTATAACTATAATCTACCTGATCTTGAGGCCTACAATACCGGGAAAAAAATAAAACATTTAAAAAAATACATTTTTTTATTATTTTTTATTATCAACTAGTCAGTACCAACAAGGTCGACTAGTGGATTTACTAGTCCTTAATGCCCTAGCGTGTGCTTGTTTGTACAGAGATGTTTACTGGTGAACAACACCTTAATACTTGCTAAGAACAGTTTTGAGTTACCGCTTCATTTTTTACTTTTGTGGCATCATGTACCGTTTTTTTTTATATGTTATGTTGATCCTTAGGTATTTACCTACAGTAGCACAGGCTGAAGAAGTACATGGAAATAAATCATGTGTGGGGGAGCACACAAACGACTGAAATAAACTACATTTCAACTGCAACTCAAGTATTTCTGTCATCTTTTATGAAATGCTCAGAATGCATGATCATATAAAATTATGTTTATTGATTACTTAGATTTTTACAGGGATTTTGGGTGTACAGTGATATTCGAATCAACTGGCACCCTAGAAAAACCTTTTGAAATATTAATATATATTGAGAATAAACTACCGTAAAAAGTACATTTGCATTAACCACTTCACACCTGGCTTCCCAATTTGATATCCCACTGGTTCTCAAAGTGGGGTCCAGGGGTTCCAGAGGGTCCCCAGCTAAATTAGTTAATATAGCATCAAAAATCAGTTCACAAGCCCATATTAATTTGAGGGTCTACAGTCCTTCATCCATCATATTTCAATGTATTCTGTGAGAACATCATAATTCAATGTATTCTGTGAGAATGTGAGCAGAGTAACACACTACAGTGTGACATGCTCATGCCATGCATGCTGTGTGACTCATTGTCTCATGAGTTACAGTGTCCGGCGGTCTATTTCTGGAAAGCCTTACAATTAATGATTGAATCTAAATTTAAAAGTAATATCTGTGTCAGTGCACACTCGCATTAGAGACACTAATGCATGATTATATTCATTTAACAGTCATTGGTTAAAGTCTAGTTTGAATTCTGGGCTGTTCTGGTGTTACCAACATTGAAACAAAAATCGAGAAATGGGAGTAATGGGCCACACCACACAAGGCATGACTAAAGATTACTGAGAGCTGAAATTGAGAAGGTTGAGAGTGACAGGTTGGTTGGTTCAGACAGCCTGTTTGAGTGTTTGCCCACATATTATCATTGGTTCAGACAGCATGTTTGCCCAGGTAGGATCATTGGTTCAGACAGCATGTTTGCCCAGGTAGGATCATTGGTTCAGACAGCATGTTTGCCCAGGTAGGATCATTGGTTCAGACAGCATGTTTGCCCAGGTAGAATCATTGGTTCAGACAGCATGTTTGCCCAGGTAGGATCCGGGCACCAGTCCAGTCTGTCCCTCCCTGTCCACCGTCCACCAGCCATCATCTCCCTGCTCCAGGACCACCACCAGCTCTCCTACCATCACAGACAGCTCCTCTGGGTCCTAGTGCACATACAGAAGTTAAAGAATCAACTTTATTGTCTCATCACAAGACTACAAGAAGAAAAAAAAACACTTTTGTTTTTGTTCACAAAGGTTAATTGCTTTTGGTACTTTCATAAAGAAGAAAAGAGGGGAGGGGAAAAAGCAGTTAAAGTTATAAAAGTTATAACATGTCAAGGAGAGGCAAACATCTAAGGGTAACTCAATACCATAAACGACACATACAGTCACATACCTGACAACATTGCAGGGGTGGTTTGTTTATTCTTGGAAGACGGCTCTTATATGACGCAATCTAAAGTTTGCCTATGCATCAATTCCAACACAAATAATGCTGTGAGCCAAGGGTAGTGGGACTGGGAGTGACGTCAATAATGTTGTGACAGTAAGTGGCATCATGGCAACGTGGTCAGAAACCTGCCTACCTGCCGTCATCAGTGAATGATGTCATGACATTACCGATGACGGCACTGGTAGGTAGGCAGGTTTCTGAACTGTCCACAGCCCACTAATGAGACGCAGAGTAGACAGAAATGTTGCCATCTTGTTATAAGCATGATTAGAGGACCAATAATGAAGATAAGGTTATAAATGGAGCGAAGCGCTCCTTTAAGCATAATGTACAGTGTTATACCTGTGTATAGTAGTCATAAAGAACCACATAGCTGCTGTCCTCATCAGGTACAATAATGCCCCCTGTGGCCGTTTGCTGGAATTCACATATGTTTGCATATCCTCCATCTGCATTCCCCACTGAGCTCAGCAGTGATAGAGAAAAAATAATAATGTGGGAATTACAATTATTATACATTTCATATAAGACAATTTTACAGCTGTAAAATTACAAAAGCCTAAAATGACATGGTGTAGGACGATAGAGAAGGAGCTCCAGCAACAATACATCAGAGCTGGGGAACCAAGATGGCCAAAGACAGATGCAGTGAATAAACTTTGTTGCTGCCCTATGCACCAGCTGGCCGAATGGGGCGTAAGTAAGTAAGTAAAAATTGTACTGTAACGAAGAATCTCGCTTCCAGTCATGTTGTTGGATCTGAATAGTTGCTCATTGGATATTTAGTTCCCATATATGGGGATATCTGACTAGGACGTTTGTATTTGTATTTAGTAGTCGAGCAGACTCGCTTGACAAATTTGATATCGTCAGGAACAATATTTCTAGTTTGGGAATGTTAATATGGGTGACAATTAAATGTTTTAATGTTGCGATGCAATGTCTTGTGAGCTTGTTGATCTGCTATTTGTTTAATTGGGCTCCGAATATATTAATAGTAATAATAATAATAATTATTAATAATAATGCTATTGACACATGAAACTATTATAGTAATAAAAGTTGCCAATTGAAAACCCATTCAGATCCACATATGAAGTTATACTTACATTGACCAGTAGTAGGCTGTGATTGTGTTACTGTTGCCTGTGAATATGAAGAAATGCCATTGATATCGACGGTTGAACCTCCACAGCTTCCTTGTAGTAGTAGAGAGAACCTATGCATCCATGGCAAGAATGTGAAAAACAAAATCATCCAACTATATATTATAATTGCTATAGTGTTCAGTAACAGGGGTCTCCACATCACTCCAGCTCTTTAGTAAACATAAAATACATTTTCAGACGGGTTGCCCATTTGATCCAATCCCAAGAGTACCCATTTGATTACTTAGTTACTGTATCTGACTACAATTGTGTTCCAGTTCCATTTCTTGAGGGGCACTAGCTATTTACAAAGAACAGAGTTTTGTCTGTCACTGAGCAAATCCACATAGGATGTTGTTATGATATCGCGATGATGTAAGATAATAAGGGTGGGTAAAGCGCACCTCACTTCACAGTCACACAGGTGTGACTGTGAAGTCACCTTTTCAGCACTTCCAATTTCTCTCGTTTATCGTGTATTGTCTAGTCTAGTCTATATCACTGGTTCCCAAACACTGGGTCGGGACCCATTTGTGGGTCGCGGACACATCTTTATGGGTCCCTTTCCAAAATAGCTAATATTTCCATGGTTTAAAAACAAAACGCAATGATTGTTTTCAGTAGTTTCACGAAGAAATCAAAGAAAAATCTAAGAAATTCTATAAATTAAGTAGTGAAAATAGCCAACCTATTTTCACTAGTTTGGGTCCCGGGGAAACATTACATTTCTCTTTTGGGTCACAGGCTAAATGGTTTGGGAACCACTGCTCTATATGAGTTGAATACAATTGGTATCACACCCTGAAGATGCAGTTTACTAAAGTAAAGACAAAGAAATGGAGAGACAGGGTGAGGGAGACCCCTGTACTGAACAAACACTCTATAGCAATGATTATCAGACTGTAGAGCTACAGTATATAACACTCATTTTAACCAAAGAACTGTCACTGGATGTTTAATGCAGTAGCCAGTAGCCTAGATTAGGCTATAGCTAGCTGAAATAGGTAGAGAAACAGAAGGTCCCAAGTTCGATGTGTCGAGGTGTCTCTGAGCATCGAGCAAGACCACTATACCCCAAAAGGCGACATTATTGTGTTTCTTAGATCATTACATGACATGTCATAACTATTTTACAGTGCTTGATGTTTTGCGTAAAGCACATTGAATTGCCTTGTTATTTAAATAAACTTCCCTTGCCTTGAAGGCTGTGATATGTTGTATTGCTCAATGCTCAGTGAAGCAAATAAACTCCATGCAGGACATATTAGTGTTGGCCTGTTTCTCTGTGCATAACTATATGATGCCACTGGGTGGTGCTGTGGGTAGTGTTTTCTGACCTCCTCATGACACCTCCTCCCCCAATGGCAAGAGTGTTTCCATTTCTGTCTGCAGATGATTCCCGACCATAGTAGTTTTTAAATACTATGGGTTCTGTGAGCAGGAGAGAACATTATTCTTAACTATATGACTCATGTGAGAAGGAGAGAATTACTTTTTTATAATTAACTGATGAATTACCAGGTGGTCTAGGACCTGTAGTTTTCATCTCTATGAAACAGTTGTTGTCTGTGTCAATGTCACACTTTTCCAGAATCTTCCTCACCATCTCGTAAAGCTGGTGACAAAAGAAAGGAGATAAGCTACTTCAAGAAATCAACTGCCAGCAGTTTGTGATGGATTGTATTTTCACAGTGTTTTCTCATTCTGCACTCCAGCAGTGGAAGTACAGTATACATTTTTATATGATGAATGTGACATTTAAAATATTAAAATGAATGAATGTAATAAATATAATATTTGAAAATAATAATTGAATGAATGTAATAATCAACTTTGTGGCATGATCTCTTGATCTGTATTTCTGTTCTTTCTGTATAACCTTATTTTGTGTCTTCTTTGTGTTTCCTGTCTTATCACTCCACCCTGTGATTGTTTATTTAAATCACCTGTGGCCTATTTTCCCCACACTATCCTGTGCTGATTGTCTTTTCATTTCACCAGCCTAGTTGGTTGGAGCCAGTTCATTTGTTTTATTGTTTTCATCCTGTTCTACTTCTGGTTGTTATGGAGATTGGCTTTTGAAATTTGTAGCTTAGTTGATCTGTACGACTGACCATGCAGGCCTTTGTATTCAATTCCCCAAGACTGGAAAACCTGCCGGAACTTCAGGAATAGCTAGCTCGGTAAGCAAGTGTGTGTGTGTGTGTGTGTGATCTCTGGCACTGTTAACGATGCCGAACGATGCCAAACTTTGCACCCTCCAGCAAGGGCGAAATCCAAAAGATCCGTGGAAAGGCCCCGTCGGTCCAAAAGAGACATGTGGGGGGTCCCCGGGGGTCCCCCGAACCTCCAGACCCCCAGAAACCATTCCAGGATTGGCCCGTTTTGAACAAAAAGCCTCAAATCGTGAAATCTTTCACAGATGTTCCTATTAGGCTGAAGAATATATCCCACGGCCCAGGCCGTAGCGTAACGGTCTGGGCACCGGACTGGTGATCCAGTCGCGGTGTGCCGCGGGTTCGACTCCCGGACCCGACACGGCCTTTACCGCATGTCATCCCCCCATCTCTCTCCCGTTTCCTCATGTCAGCCTACTTTCTATCCCTTAAAAAATCAATAAAGGCGTAAGCCGCAAAAAAATATCTTAAAAAAGAATATATCCCACCCTTTTCACATTGGCCTGTTATAGCGCCACCAACAGGTGGATTTTTGCAAAACACATTTTTGGAACAAAATGCCTCAAATCATCCAATTGCCATCAATGGTGTAAGAAGAAATGGCACCCTTTTCACATTGGCTTATTATAGCGCCACCAGGAGGCCACAACCTGACCTGCCCTGGTGGAGACCTGTGCCCTAGTATTCTGTTTTGGCATCACTGGTTTTTGGTGTACTGTATTTGCATTCATAATCTCCACCAGGCCTGAATGGCCGGGACAGTAGTTTTTCCCTAGCTGCAAGCAACTCTTAGATTCTATATCTGGTATCTAGAGTTGCAATATCAACCCTTGACAGCCCAGTACATCCAAACCAAATCTGATTGTATTAAACGACGATTAACATTGCAGCTGTACGGAAAGCTTGAATTATCCTCTTTCTATCTGCAAAGCTTTTGTTTCATAAAAATCCACTGTAGACATGTTATGAGCTACTTTCTGTCAAATTCTGTGCAGGTGATTATTTCTCTTAAGTGTTGAGGTTTGGAAGAGCAGATTTTGTCCAACTCTCACAAATCACTACACATCTTTGGAATTATGTGAACATTTTCATATACATTACATACCGGTTGGCTATACTTGGCTTCCAATGTTTACTCGAGGGGTCTATTTCTTCTTTTTCTTTTTTTTTTTATCCCACGATTTTGTAACCCAGTTTTCTTTTCACCCAGTGCCAATTATCTAATGTAATCCTGGGCGCTACACTTCCTCTGCCAACCTGGGGGGGCAGCGGACTGACCTCATGCCTCCTTCTATGCATGAGGAGTCCAAGCTGCTTCTTTTCACCTGACAGAGGGGAATTTCCCCGGCCGGACGTAGCGCGTGGAAGGGACACGTTATTCCGACCAGTTCCTGTCCCCTCCATCAGGTGCCCCGGCTGGCCAGGGGGAGGTAGTTTTAGAGACCAGGATTACGGCATGTTTTTGTGAGGGTATCTACCCTAGGGGACACGGGGTGAACATGCAAACTCCACACAGAAAGGCCCTATCGCCAACCCCCGCCTCGGGTATGGGCACTGATGACGCGGAGGGTCTATTTTTAAGGAAATGAAAAGTCAAATCATGAACGTGTCTCCCGATCAACCCTTACTCTAAGGATCAACCCCAAATTTCAATAACTCATCGAGGGGCCTCTTAAACCATGCAGAGTCAAAAGTGATTTCACTTAGATGCTGGGGGCTCCACAAATGAAACATAAATTTGTTCTTCTGAGAGGTGCAATGCAGAACTTACACAGCCATGGGTAGGCCACCCGGCCTTGCGGAGATGGAGCACACCATTCTTTTATCGTTATTTTACTTGTACAAACAACATGCAATCTTTTTGAAAAGCCCTATTCAAATCTCTCCTCTTCCCGTTTTCCTGCTGTGATAGCCTGTGATCAGACAAAATGACTTCCCGATTGCTTCGTGAGGAGCTGGAGCTGACCTGGCCTGTGTGCTGTAAAGTCTTTAAACATCCTGTTGTGCTGTCGTGCGGCCACAACTTCTGCAGAAGCTGTCTGCAGAAGAATGGTGGCTGAAGTGAGAAGATAGAGGGGATTGAGGCCCTGACCAGAGAGATGGTAAACCTTGAGAATACAATCCAAGCTGCTGACGACCATCTCAGAGCCGACGACCATGACTCGTTCCTGGAGGACTGCAAGGCAATCATGGAAAGTCCAGTGGACCACGAAGGACCCAGAACCAGTCTCTGAGTCCGATTTGCTGATAGACGAGATCAAACATATAGGCAACCTGGCAATCAGAGACTGGAACAAGATGGAGATTGTCGCTTACACCCCGGTGATCCTGGACCCCAGGTACTGTTCTGATGAGGATCTAACCCGTTTGAGATGGGTTGTGTCGCAGCAACTTCCTGACAGGCCAGAGAGCCAGTGTGTCTATGTCCTGGGTTCCGAGGGCTTTAACTCTCACAGGTCGGACACAACAGGTTGAGGTCGGACACAACAGACACTGGGCAGTGGGTGTGTTTGCAAACCCTTTCAAGAGGAATGAGATCACTGCTCACTGGGAAATGGTGTGCTATTATGGCAAATACCGATATGTAGAAATCGTCGGAGACTTATCACAGTCTGTCACTCTCCCACTGAAGCAGAAACCCTGAGGATCAGTCAAGCTGGACTGGGACAGAGGAAAACTTCACTGATCTTGATTCTAACACAAACCTACACACTATCACGCACAAATTCACGGAGAAAGAAGCATTCATTCTTAATGGCGCCGGCAGTGCTGGTGTTGGAGGCATCTCTTCACTGAAGTGAAGGTGTTACCTGGGAAGATCTCCGTCACGCTGGAAAACCACAGTAAAGATGTTGAGGGTGTTCTGGTGTTCCCCGTCAAAGGAACCAAAATGGATCCTTAACGTGTAGGTAAATCAAGAGTATACCAAATAGACTCTTATTGCCAAATGCATAACACAACTGAGGGTCATTGAAATTAATAAGATTTAAGAACCACTGCAATAAAAGCCTATTAAATCTATTGATCTGGTCGGGATATTGATTTATGTGCAATGTATTAGGGAATTAGCTATTAACTGTAAAGACTTCCACATTCCAACTTGTTCTGCCGTACGACGACTCAAATGTAAATAGATTTTAATGTATATTGATGAGATGTATATGGATGCCTGTAATGTTTATCCACAAATGAGAATCACAAAATGCAGTAAGAGATCTAGAAGGGATTTTGTCTGGTTATTTTCAGTTTTGAATTATGATGACATTGTTTTTTATTGTGGTGAACATAATGTATTAGGATATGAAAATACGGTCTTATAAAATCAAATGGCTTGTGTTGTTTCAGTTTGTTTGGATTCCATCTTTGTCCATTTGTTGGACTTCCTGGTCCACTGTGGTCAAGTAATCTATTCAGAATGTTTTTTGTTTTGTTTTTTAGATCATGGTATGATTTGGATCTCTGAAGTGGTGTTTGTATATGAGTGTGTCTTAACACCACCCTAACTTTTTTAACAAGACTAAACTATATCATCTTGGAGCTTATTGCTTCACCAAAAGCCATTTGTGACAAACCCACAACTACTGTACTGCACTACTGTCCTTTCCTCCGATTATATATTATTAAACTTTCGGGCTTGGATTGGCTAGACTATGATTAGATGAATGTCCAACTAAAACATACAAAACTTGTGTTCTTACCTCATCATCTGTGACACACTGCATGGAGAACAGGTTGCAGTGGTCCCACAGGGCACACCTCAGGGTGCTGATGCGGGTTCCCTCCAGTTGTTGGAAGACCTGAAAACATGTGACATGAATACAACATACCTGCATACAGTACATACTGTAGGCATAATATAAGATGCATACTTACAGTGTACTTGTTAAGTTGTGAGGGCCAAATGTCAACCATGTACAGTATAGTAGATTTTTGAGGAATTGATTATGGCTACAATTGTCTTGGTCCCCCACAAGTGAAATGTTTCATGGTTAAAACAATCATTTGGGGAGTTAGGCATTCAATTAGGAAAAGATTCAGGATGGGGTTAGGATTATGGTAAAAATGGCATTCATAATTGCTTCCCAAAATGTTGATGTCCTCGGCATGAATGTGTGTGCATTTGTGTATCGTGGTGTTTGCTATGATCTCCAGGAGGGGCGAGATCCAATTAATGTTGGTTGGTCCCGCGACTCCCACCGTATGTCGGTCTAGAGGAGATGACATTATAGAGGCTATAATCAATGACGGTATTTGGATAATAATGTCCCTTCATTAATGCTGAAAATGTATAAAGAATTTTGTATTGGGTTAACAACACATCACTATTTATTTGTACTGTGTTTGCAAATACTACAGTGCTATGGTGATAAAGCTACATACCGTATGGTGGATTGCATTTTATTGGTTGAGCTTTGAGTGTTTTGTTTGTTGCTTTTTTTTCTGTGTTCAACAAGAATGAAGAAGCTGTTCAGACTAGAGGAGTCATAGTGACAGTGTTCATAAAGGGGATGTGGTGTGTTGTCGTTTGGTTTGCAGAGCCCCTTGTTCTGGGCTGCTGTTGGGCAGAAACCTTGTATCTCTATATTTCTTTTTTTCGCAAACACGCAAAAGGTGGAAAAATATAAAGTGCTGTGAGTTTGTAGATTGGCTATTTTTGGCATTTCATATAATCTACATTTTGAAAGTGAAAGGGTTAACTGTGTTCATTTATAAATATTGAACCAATACAAAGTATAAACCACACAATATTTTGCCAATCTTCCTGAAAAGTGTTTGGACAAACATGATCTCTCAAGACAGATTCTGCGAGAAAAAAAAGGTTCCCAGACTGAGACATACAAGGTTTCCACGCGACATCGTCATGTTTTAATGTACAGTAGTACTCTACCTCACACGTGCTTCTGTGGGTCTCTTCCCAGTCCTGCCGAGCATTCTCTAGCTCACTGAAGCTGTCCATGCAGAGCTTCTCTGTGAAACAATGGCACTTTAGACAGTCAGAGAGACACAGGCCCTGAAGTACAGTAGACCTACGATTGAAAGGTTTGCCATGATGAGTCTAATATGATTAAAATGGCGTTTGAAGTTAGGACTTAGGTAGGCGAGGGGGGGGGGGGGGGGAGGGGGACTTAAAAACTGCAACTTGAAAACTGTGTAAGCGTGAGTATGTTCTAATAATTATAATTCTAATTCTACTACAGTATATTCTACAATCTATAGGCATACTGTAGTAGTGGGTGTAGCCTAAACGTAAGCCGAACAAATCTGTTTTAAAATGTAGTCATGTGATGTCATGAGTGATACACGTATTAAAAGCCTATCTTTGAGGCAGGCAGTTAGGAAGTTGACACTCTTTGAGTGCATCCACACAGTTGAGTCACAAAGATGCTTCTTGCCACGAGCGGCAGGAGTATCTTCCTGGTTTTTAGAAAGCTGGTGGATGGAAATGAAGCTTCACCCACACTGCAACTTGACGCGGGGGCAAAGCGTTTCCGGTTTTCTGGCCGACGCTGCAAGCTGCAGCATGGGTGGAGCTTCATTTCCATCCACCAGCTGTCTAAAAACCAGGAAAAGACTCCTGCCGCCCGCGGCAAGAAGCATCTTTGTGACTCTACTTTGTAGAAGCACCCTCTGGGTCCTCACAGAACCACACTGGTTGTTGTGTGAGGGAGATGTGTACAGTATACTGACTTGCTATATGGTAATTGGTAAGCCTGTTTAGTTGCATTATTGCTTTTATATTTGGGTTTGGTTTCCATGTGTATGTTTATGCTCCTAGTTTATATAGTGATAAGTAGAGTGCAGAGCTGCTAAGCAGAGTGCAGAGCTGCTCAGCTGTCTTGAACATTTTCTTTGTTTTTCTGTTTGTCAAACCATTTCCACAGTATAGTTCAGTCAAGTAACCAGCTGTGCCTGAGCTCCCCTTTGTGTTGCGCTGGCATAGAGGTGAGGGGCTTACACTGTTCAGTCTTATTGGTTTGTAGTGGTTACGTTGTTCTGTTGAGTTGCAGTGTTGGCTTGGATGCCATTTGTAGCTTGCTGTATTACAATGTGAGTTCACCCATGTATTCCCCTCGCTTCAAGAAGATGCAAGATGCAGCTTACAGCATGCAATCTTCCAGGTTTTTAAACAGCTGGTAGGTGGAAATTAAGCTCGCACACGGCTTCTATTTGACGCGGCGGCAAAGAAACGGAAACGTTTTACCGACACTGCAAGTAAGCTGCATCTTGCATCTTCTTAAAGCGACTGTCTGGGAGTACCGTAAGCCTGCACCCATTAGAAGTGGAGCACAAACCAGGTGGTCTGTCTGTAGCAACAATGGCATTGCTCATGCATCCACATTCCACAGTATAGCCCATTTAAATTGATTTGCAATCAAACTTTTTATGAAAATTCCTTATTTGTACCAAATAAAGATTCATATTCTATTCTACTTAGTCCTGCTTCATGGTGGCAGGTACATGTATATTCACCTAAACCGGATAAATCGAATCACACACCTGCTTCATTTGCAGCTTGTCTGCAATGTTTGGCTCTGTGATGAATCTGGGGGAAAAACACAAACACATGTTTGTGAGGACACAAGTAAGACGCGCAAACGCGTGAAGCGAACACAGCTCGTAAATTGCAATAACAACAATTAGAATAAATTACGTACTTTTTTTTTCTTTTTAGTTAGTAATTTTTTTAAGTTTTCCTCTGGTGGCGGGCGGGTGGTGTCACAGCGGGACAGACACAGATGGACACACAGACAGACATGATCTGCAGGGTCTCATAGTTAGTGCTCAGTGCATTCGCAATTACTGCGTTCGCAATCAACCGTTTTAGGACGGTGATTTTTTACAGCATTTTTAACTCTATAACGCTGAAGCCAAAAATAGCAGATGCTCAAACACGTTGCAATGTGATGTGTTGTGAGCTTGTAGCTCTGCTATTTTCAGTGTGTGACAATGCCATAGGCCTATAATAAATCTCAATAAATAACCACAACCTGAATCTTTTTTTTTTTTTTTTTTTTTTAAGATATTTTTTGCGGCTTACGCCTTTTATTAGTTTTTTTGAAGGGACAGACAGTAGGCTGACAGGAAACGGGAGAGAGATGGGGGGATGACATGCAGTAAAGGCCGTGTCGGGCTCGGGAGTCGAACCCGCGGCACACTGCGACTGGATTACCAGTCGGGTGCCCAGACGGTTATGCCACCGCCTGGGCTGAATCTTTACCTAATTATTCAGAATTATATTAACACACACACACACACACACACACACACACAGTCACACACACACACACCACTAAAGGGAAGTGATACTCAGTGACTCAAAATGGGTGTAGTTAAGTTCAGCTCAGTTTCAGCATGACCAGTGTCAGTGTAAGTAAAGAGAAATCTACTGTGCTGCTACAGCACTGTTGAGGTTGAGTGGTCACCTACATGTTAAACTGGCAATAAATAATACATTGG
The DNA here is from genome assembly GCF_964188405.1 of Protomyctophum parallelum. Classification (NCBI taxonomy): domain Eukaryota; kingdom Metazoa; phylum Chordata; class Actinopteri; order Myctophiformes; family Myctophidae; genus Protomyctophum; species Protomyctophum parallelum. The sequence continues at coordinate 52,846,073 of NC_139699.1, read as the reverse complement.
TGGTAGATAATGTACAGTAAGTATACATAAAATAAAACTATTTTTAAAAAGGTGAAAATAAAAAATAAAAATTATGGAGCTACGCAAAAATAATTAATTACTACACTAAAGGCCGCGTTTTTCGGAAAACCGATGAAACGCTGCTTAAAAATCCGAATTCGCGCTCGGTGTGTGGAGACCTTAAGCCTGTGATGTGACAATAAAGGTGATTGTTGATTATGTGCATTGTACATTGTTCTACTGTACCTTCTCTGAGTGTTTAGGTGTAACGTTGGTCCTCTCAGCAGCCTGCTCTGCATCGTCAGCATCCCTGCATCGATGCTCATACGTCTTCTTACACTACAACAAACACAAAGCAAGACTTACACAACTTCAACACATCTATGCTTTGTTTGTCTTTTTACACAGTCAGACCGCTGACATGCTGATCAGATGATGGGAGGGATTCAGGCGTGTCATTTTGGGTCATTTTATGCATTCTTTCTCCCCTTCTGAACATTTACTGAAGTTTATGTTGTGCACAATGGACAATGCCTGCTATGAGTGTTTGATCCAGGGGGGCAGTCAGACAGATATTTTGTGAAGCCACAAGGAAATCGGGATTTCCTGAAAGTTCATATAATGGCCTGTTGTGGCGCTGTCATTGGGCCCAAAAAACCCCATAGCCTCATAGAAGTCCATGTATTTGGGCCCAACTTCACCTAGACTGTATTACCTTAATAAACATGGTCATGAATACTTTTTGCTTCCAGTCACTAGTTTAAAGTCTCATTTCTAATGTCATAATATTCTTTTTGGAAAATTATGGTCCCATTTATAAAAATAATTACCATAAAGTCGCGCATGTTCTGAGGGGCGTGGCTACCGTTACAGTCTATGATCGGGATTCCCCACCCACTCGAGTCAAAATAAAAACCAGCTAAGAAGAAGGGGGGAAGTCCCGCCTCGTTGTCTGGGCCAGCCAATGGGCCAGCTGGGCCCAAACGGATCTAGAAAGATGGCGACTTACAATTCAAGGACTGACAGGCTTCATTTTACGTTCATGTTAGACCCGGGGAACGCTTTGTCCATATTTTTTACAGTCTATGGTTTGATCCCATTTATTTATCGGTGAGCACAGTTTAGATGCTGTAGCACAGTGGTTCTCAAATGTTTTAATTTCAAGTTTGCTACATGTATATGTACTGTATATGCATCACCCTCCCATAGAGTTACATACTGTACCTGTAAGGGTCCATTTGTACTCTCAGAGTTACAGACCTGTAAGGGTCCATTTGGTTAAATATGCACTCTCTCAGAGTTACAGACCTGTAAGGGTCCATTTGATTAATAATAAAGGTATATTCAGTGATTTCACTTAATTCAAATATCACTTTTTTTGTTTTGTTGTGATAATCCTCCCTACTATAGAGTGTGCTGGCCATATAAGGAGTTCCTCCCTGTCCCCAGTTAACCCCTGGGGGTCAAAAAACCTTAGGTTTAGTTTTTGACTCTCTATCCTGATTGGACGAAAGGCTGGGTCCCACAGCCAAAAACGAAACCTAAGGTTTTTTGAGTGAAATCACTGAATATACCTTTAAATATGCACTCTTTCAGAGTTACAGACCTGTAGGGGTCCATGGTTCCATTTGTACACTCAGAGTTACAAACCCTGTAAGAGTTCAGTTGGTTCCTACAGTATCTATCAATAATTTACCTGGGACCCCCTGGAATTCCCTCAAGGAGACTTGAGGGTCCATGGACCCCAGTTTGAGAACCATATAGCACATGAACATGCTGTATGGGTTTTATCAGTTTTTGATGATTTGATTTGATTGTCAAAGTGACATCACGATTAATCGACAAGACCAGATGTTGCCAGCTACGGAAAAGTTAAATTATTATGCCAGAGGCTTAAAATTATCGTATTTGAAAGACATTTGTGCATTTGTGCACAGCCCAAATTAAATGTCAATCAGATGTGTAAATAATATGTAATGTCACTGTCACGGGGCAACCCCGTGCCCTATAGACACTAGAAGACTCCACAATATAAAACTGATCATGACAAACACACACTGCACAGATGCTTCCATTAATTGACTGTCATCATACCCCTGGGAGGTGTGGCCATGTGTAGCATCATATACCCTTATCTGTGTTGCCTAATTCTATTGTAATTGTTTGGTGATTTATTTGATGCCTTGAAATACATTCAGTGTCTGTTAAGGAAATGTGTAATTGTATAGTTAGTCTATCTCATGGGTTGTGTTTTACCTTGTTTGAGTAGATGGTCCAATTACTAATCATTGTGGGTGGGTCTCACCTGGTATATAAGGGAGGCTGGAAATGTTGAGGGGAGATTGGTCAGTTGGCTTGAGACAGCAAAGAGACAACACCAAGGGAGAACTGCCAGGGTCTTCAGGGAAGGCATAGCCTGTTTTCAGTGTCTTTAGTTTTGGTTTGTTGTTTTTGTCTTTGTTAGTTATCAAGTGTTTATTTCTTACTTTTGGTTTTTGAAAGTGTATTGTGGCCGCTATCATTCGTGCAGTATTTGGTTTTGCCTCAGACCCGGGCTGTGACAATCCGTCATATGGGCTGTTCATCAGTTTTGGAGGTAAATAAATACAACAAAAAAAGACATTCTTGGACTGCGTCTATTCTTGGAGCCTTGACCGCTCGGCAACTCTTACAGTCACAAAATAATACGTATTTATTAAATACTATTTAGTCATTGTAAGGAACAACCTTGCATCACATACAGTAGGCCTACGCTGTGTCTAGAAACGGGCAACTTCCTGGGCCTTACTCAAATAAAAGCCTGGAACTGGACTAAAACGATGTGACCAGTCAGTGTTTTTAATATAGAAACCTATTATCAGATTTACCTTTTTCAATCCGGCTCTGGCCTAGACCAGCTCTTAAGTGAAGTCACTTGCCATCCCCCCTCCACTATACACCCCCTGGCCCCTGCACAACGTGTCGCTGATCTACAAGCAGTTTGAGCTTGCTGATCTGATATTTTTAGCAGTCGGCACACAACAATGCTATATGACGAAGTATAAACCAGGCTTAAGAGCAAGAGAGTGAGGGGTGAAGCGGGTGACAAAACAAAGTGAAAGCAAGACAGATGTGAGTGAGACCATTTGTGGGTGTAACGTTTCTGAGTGGGGCATGTTTCACACAATGAACCTTGTTCCTGTAACCTGTATTATACAGTACATTACAGTATACTTCCTTCCCTCCTGTTGCATACACTGTGTGTGTGTGTGTGTGTGTGTGTGTGTGTGTGTGTGTGTGTGTGTGTGTGTGTGTGTGTGTGTGTGTGTGTGTGTGTGTGTGTGTGTGTGTGTGTGTGTGTGTGTGTGTGTGTGTGTGTGTGTTTGCTGTGTGTTCAGTAACAGCTCAGTCTACAGTATGCCTTTTTTCTTGTTATTCCATTTGTTTCATAAATTAATGTCAAACACTAGTGATTTTAAGGTGCTTATAGTTTTAAATATCCTACCTCCATGGTCTTCTTGAACAGGGACGCCTTCATTTTCTGGACCTTCTCCATAATTGCCTCAAACTACAGTACGTCAGAGAAACATCACAGATGAATATTAATAGCCTATAGCGAAAATTATGTCTCTTTTTTTGTCTGTTTATTCGTTTTTTATGCAATAATAATAGCCGAACTGAACATAGAGGCATAAAGAATATGACAATAAAAGGTCAATTTATGTGTAGGCCTATACAACAACATAAAACATGATAAATAAATAATGACATCAGTCACATGTGGCAGAGAGAAACCCAAGGACATTCATTGCCTGGTATGTATCTACACATTATAGAATTCCTCAATGGAATCACGTGACGTGAATCTCAGTCATTCCAATTTAACCTTTGTTGACCAGAGTCTCCATGGGGCTAGGTCTGCTAATGCTTATAGCCAATCTACAAGCTAACAACGTGCCACAATGACATGCGTTTTGAGCTTGTAGAGATGCTATGTTTCATTGAATGTTCGTCCCCAGATTAGTGGCGCTAAGATTCATGTGGGCCTCCTGCAGATACAGCTATGAATGTAAACAATTACCTGTTTTTTCTGCTCCTTTTGCTTCTCTCTGAATATCTCCATCTTCTTCACCTCCTCTCTCAACATTCCAGACAGCTGGATGTGACTGTTCCCAACGTTCTCAATGTCTGTGGCAACAAATACAACAGCTCAGATGGTTGCAGGGCTAACAGATGAGTGGCATGTAAGTTAATAACTCTAATATGTGTATGTTAAGTTCATAACTCTAAGAGATTTTGTTTTGGTACGGTTAATAACTCTATAAGGTACATTCCTGTCTACCAGCAGAAGAACTTACGTGCTTTGAGCTGATCAAATGACGCCTTCAAGGTGCTGAAAAATATATATTACAGATACATTGTCACAGATGATAAAACAGAAATTACAACTTTTAGAGTGGTACCGTGCAATATGGACAACATCAAATCATGATATTTTTAACAAATACCCCAATATCGATTTTGTGATGATAATATCATATTGTGACGATAATATACAGTATATCTATTTATTTTAAATCGCCATAAACAACAGCAGATCTACAAACTAAACTCACATAGAATCATGAAGCTTCTTTCTTTTTTTTTGCTAATTTCGAAAAATATATAGAAAGTATGGAAAACAAAAGAACACTTATGCCATATCACAATATTACCAAAATCATTTGTCATTTCTTTGTATATTCAATCCTTTTATTTATAATAGTGTTGTGCCTGAGCTGTTTTTCTTTTCTTTCTTTTCTTTTGTTGTTTGTTATTATGTTCTTGTTGTGTAATGTCTGTTTGTCTTAGAAAACCAATAAATATACTTTATAAAAAATAAATATTACCAAAATCACAGATGATATATATGGTCTTATATATTATTATCTATATAATATCAACATATTTCCCAGCTATACTTTAGATTTTTGCATGCAGGGCACAGCAATGGAAAAAAGGGCATTTAAAATCGATCTACTAGATAGTATGTCTCCACAGAACAAGAAGAAGCTTATATTACAATGAATTCAGCTCTGCATACACACATGAAGAACATAGAACACACACACACACACACACACACACACACACACACACACACACACACACACACACACACACACACACACACACACACACACACACACACACACACACACACACACACACACACACCTGATCTCTGTGTTTCCTCCGGCTCTATGAGCAATAGTCACCAGTTCCCTTCCATACTTCTCCTCTGCTAGAGCCCTGTAGTGGACATCATTAGACATCACTAGAGCCCTGTAGTGGACATCATTAGACATCACTAGAGCCCTGTAGTGGACATCATTAGACATCACTAGAGCCCTGTAGTGGACATCATTAGACATCACTAGAGCCCTGTAGTGGACATCATTAGACAACACTAGAGCCCTGTAGTGGACATCATTAGACATCACTAGAGCCCTGTAGTGGACATCATTAGACATCACTAGAGCCCTGTAGTGGACATCATTAGACAACACTAGAGCCCTGTAGTGGACATCATTAGACAACACTAGAGCCCTGTAGTGGACATCATTAGACAACACTAGAGCCCTGTAGTGGACATCATTAGACAACACTAGAGCCCTGTAGTGGACATCATTAGACAACACTAGAGCCCTGTAGTGGACATCATTAGACAACACTAGAGCCCTGTAGTGGACATCATTAGACAACACTAGAGCCCTGTAGTGGACATCATTAGGCTCTCTTAGGCACGCATTCTGGGGTCTTTTTCATGTCTACTCAGGCTTTTGTGTGACCGACAACACCTGGCTGCACTACTTTGTGCCCCCTCTGCGTAGTTGTGACTGGCAAAAAGGTTCTATTTATTTGGGACTGTGGGCTCGGAATGACCTTCAATTCAAACTGCCCTCTTTGATTTCACTCTGGGAATTCAAAAGGATGGTAATGAGGTTGCTTGTCAATAGCTATACCTGCTTTGATGTTCATTTTAAACATAATTAATTTTAAATTATTATTTTTCACATTTCAAGACATTTCAAAAATAGCAGATCTACAAGCTCATCTGCAAGTATAGAGTCAGTTGTATTGAGTGGTTAAACTGATCATGTTATACAGATATTAACACATTTTGCTGGGGACCCCCTGGAACCCCCTCAAGGATAATTAAGTGTGTAGATTAAGCTACCTCATCTTGAACAGTTCCTCCACGTCTTTGCACATCCGCCTGCCGTCTTGTAGCCTCTGTATGAGAGCGTCATATCCAGTGTGACTGGTGAAGTCTGTCCCCTGTAAGGAGAGGAAACGTAGTGACATTCATTTGTAACTGACATTGCACAACATCTTTCCATTCTGTTACAACACTGGTTCTCAATGTTGGATTTTTTGAGTGGTGCAACCACTCCTACATCCAGCAATGTCCGTGTACCTAGGTAGGTAGGTACCTGTATGTGTACCTGTATGTATGTATGTATAAGTGAGCACGAGTATGTTACTTATTTATACCAGTAGGGGGCACCAGAGTACAGAGAAGAAATTGGAACGATACAGAGAAGAAATTGGAACGATACAGAGAAGAAATTGGAACGATACAAATTGGAATGATACAGAGAACCAATAGACGGGAGTTGCACCACTCGGTTCACACTGGTGTGATTTTTGGTACAACAATGGTATCTATCAAGGCCTAGCATATCAAACAGGGGTCTCTGACATTGAGTAGAGTTATAGACCCGTAACTGTAAGGGTCCATTTGTACCGCCAGTGTGTTACAACATGCGTTTGACTCAAATGCCTCGCAAGTAACATGCTACTGTACAGCCAGCAGTAAAAATGCAGAACTTGCCCTAAGATAAGCTGATTTGGGTTTGATACAGTATGGCAACATTTCCTTTCCGTTTTTTTGGTAGGCTACGTGTTCTCTATATCTATAACAGTGGTTCTCAAATGTTTTCATGTCAAGGACATCCAAATTAATATATATATTTGGTCTTATTTTGTGCGTGGCAAGGACTCCTCGTACTCCTCATACCAAATTTCTGTTGTTGAAAAAAAGTTTTTTCCCCCACATTGTATTCAAGATTCTTTTGAAAATAGCCAGTAGGGTTAAAGTGGTTAAATAGATTTTGATGCTATTTTAACACATTTCGCTGGGGACCTCCTGGAACCCCATCAAGGACCCCTGGGAGTCCCCGGACCCCACTTTAAAAAACACTGCTCCATAATGTGTGTAGATGACAGACAGGTTAGCACAGGGTTGGATTTGTTGGGGGGATTGATGCCTCTGCTTTTGATATCCCCCCTCTGTAATTTTATTTGTTGGCTGGTTGGGATGTTTTATCCTGAATTAAATACACATATTTACTTTTGGGAAATGTAGAGTGTGTATGTTTGACATAATTTAACAAATCTACTAATACATGTTATAAACCCTATGAACCATTTTAACCCCTGACATCGCTATAAAAATATATATATAATTAATATAATAAATATAATCGCATTGAGACACACTTTGATAAACTTGCTGTGTTATCATAAACACAGCAAGTGACTTTAAAAGGTATTAAGTAGGCTATACAACTTATTTTGTCATCATCCATTACAGTAAAAGTACAAAAGCTCAGCAGAGCAGCAGAACAGACCACAGACTTACCCAAAAAGCATCTTTGAACAAGCGTTTCATTCTTGTTAATTGTTACTTCCTTAAACTTCAGTTAGTTTCCCCTCAGTGCTGTTTTAAGTCAACACAATTAGTTAAAACATATAATGATTGCTCCTTGTAAGCCTAGATAAAACAGTTCGTTTTATGGTAGAACTAATCCATGGAGTGACTGTAGCAGTAGCTGAAGGCAGTGGGTGGGTTTGTGAAGTGCTTGAACTGACTCTTGAATAAGGAAGAACATCTCAACCCTGTGGTGATGTGATGTCACTCACATGCAAAAATGTACTTTGTAATTTTGAATTGTATTTCTAAAAGCATAACATTGTGAATACTTATAGTAGACTATTTTTTAAAGCAATACTCCAATAACCTACTTTAATTCAAGTAGCCTACACATTTGGCAGAGCAACTTTCACTAGACCAGGAGTATACTTTAACAGGGCTTGACTTGAGTATTATGTCCATGTACCACTGTTCTGGTTATTGTTTGAAAAGTGAGTGAGTGAGTGAGTGCCGGTGAATGAGTGCCGGGCTGGACAAATGTACAGGTGAGGATACTCAATGTATTCAAAATAAAATATATAATAATGATGACAATAATACATATGGCGTGCTTAGGCCCACTTACTTAGGTAATATACCGCCATCTTGTGGATAATCTTGCAGTAGACATACCTTTACTTGCATTCTCAATCAGCGAGATTTTTTAAATCGTCATTATTATTGTACCCCCTTTTCCCTCTTTCTTTCTTTTTAATAGGCTACTGTGGGGCCGCGATAGTAGAGTTATAAAGGATGGTGAGGACTGTAGGGTATGGTCCATTATGTTCTACCTCCCGCCCCCTAAATCAATGTGTTTACATTGCAACAAAGCTCCGGTGTTCCGGTCTGGTTCCGGTCGGTGCAACATGGAGAAAGTCAACATCCTGGTGTACGGAAATTACTATGGAGGGATACTAGCTGTTGCACGTTTATTTTATACAAAAGAACGAAAACAAAGTGGTGGGGAAGAAGATAAACACAGAAGTAGCCGCTGGCCATTATTGCTCTCCAAGTTAACTCGAAAGTTTATCAACTATCTCTGAGACAACTAATTACTTTTGTATATATTACAAAGACACAGTGACGAACTTTTGGGGAGTCTATGGAGTCCGTTCACACTCAGCAGGAATTTCCACGCGAGAGAAAAGAAAACACAAACAAAGACGACCAGTTCCCAAACCAATGCCATTGAAGTAAGTTTCATAATGGTAAGCCAGCCTCTCATAAATTGATTATTGACGTAATATTAATTTAGTTAAAATGCTGTTGGCCAGGCTGGCAACATTGCGTTCTAATAAATAAATACAAATAGGCCACTCTGTTAAAAGCCCAAACCACACCAATGGTGTTGTCAGAAATCACAAGTTGCATATTGTCTCAAATTGTTTTGATGAATTGAAAATGGTGGGCCCTATTGTAAACAAGTGTAATGCTTTATGGTGTCACTGTCGTCCACTCACAGTTAACAGTTGTATTGAGTTGTAGGCTACTTGAAATGTAGGCTACTGCAAACTGTTGATAAATCAATCAATCGTCAGGGCACCTTGAACCACAAATTCAGTTCTTTGTTGCTGGGACCCCTGCAGGGGGGTCTCCCTTTGAGAACCGCTGTCTGCCATACACTGCATGAAGTTTTACTGCGCTCACTTGTACCACACCGTGCTACACCTGAATTGATGTAACTGTAATCGCCTAAATCGAGCTTGAGTTGTAATCTTATGTGATGCCCAGAAGAGGGAGACACAGACCTCTAAGAAACACGTGACCATTAAAACCTCTTTCCTATGTCAAGAGTCCATACATACACCATGGGGTGGCCTTGGGAAGAAAAGAAAGAAATCTCAGAATTCAGTCACAGTTGTCTTTCAAATTGTGCCTCGGGCACCTCTGGTGGAAAGACATGCAGACACATGAATGAGCACATGAAAGTCTATTGATTTTTGGAGTGAGGAGGGAATAAGTCTCACCTATCGCTCAATAGCATGTGTGAAAATGTGAAGGTGCTCTCTCTCAGTTCATCCAGGGATCACTCTATCACACACCTAAATACAGTTTAACAGAACTGCTTAAAATCAATAGGCCTGCCGCCTATAGATGTCCCAGTCTTAAGGGAATTTGTTTGATAAAAGGAAAAGTCATATTTGGGGGTTGGTTGGGGGCAGATTTAAGTGGCGCAATTGGGCTCACACGCCTATTAAGCACATGGACTCTACCATCCATATTCTGGGGTGAACATTAGAAGATCTACAATCTCATAGCATGTCACGTTGTGATGCGCTGCAGGATAGATCAGCTATTTTCAGCAAAGAGATTTGGTTAGAGGGAAAAAAAGTGGACCAAATATAAATCTTTGAGGCACTCCGATCAACTAAGTAAGGGCCCGGGGTTTAAGAGCTAATTACAGTATGAGATTTAACCCCTCTTGCTGTGTGACAGGGAAGGCTATTAATGCCGATGTTCATAATATATTCTTGAATCAAGCACCTCACATTTGTTGCTACTTTGAGTGTTGGAGTTGTTATTTTTGTGTTCAATTACATTATAATTAGAGATGGAGCTCTAAACCTGATACCGAACAAATCCGATAACAACTTCAAGGCACAAAAATTACGCTTTTAAAGTAACGGTACACACATTAACCAGTTAACAGTTTCTTCATTATTTTTCTAAAGTAAAATGATCAATTGCCTTCCGTCTGTTAGAAAAGTAAGGTATTTAAAAGATACTGGTTCTGTTCAGGATTTGTCATTCATTGTATTTCATTGTTTGTTTAGCGTCAATTTATGCCAGCCAAGTCTATGGACTTTAATGTTTGTTTAGGGTAAAGTATGATGTAATTTGTGCCAGACAAGTCTATGGACCTTTGTTTCCAACGCAATATGTCATCTGGCTGATATAAATACTGCCCCGCTGCGCCTCTCACTTCACTCGTGTGTGATTTTTACTTCCGTTGAAGCACTAGGCCTACTACTAATTTGTTGACTTAGGGTAGGGGTTCATGCTATTTGTAATTTTGCTCTGATCTTGCACTTAAGGGACAGCCATAGCTGAATGGGTAGAGAGCTTGTTTGGGCAGCAGAAGGTCCCCCTGAGAAGCACTCAGCTGGGTGAAGCTGGGAACAGAATTTCCCCTGTGAGATGTAATATGTCTAATTATCCTTTACTTGTAGGTCGCTCTGGATTAGAGTGTTTGCCAAATGCCTAAATGGTAATTGATTCCAACTCAGTTCTTTCTCACTTTGAACAGCAGCCACTGTGGAAGGCTGCAGACTGAGCTATAGATGTTAGGCTGTACGCGGGTTCTGGTTCTGGTGACTCTTGAGTCTTGACACCCAGGCCCCTTTTCCACCGGGGTTGAACTGGTTCAGTTCTTTTTTCCTGCCTAATATGAACCAGTTTGGAATGTTTCCACTGAAAATGAATTGGTTCACAACCCTAAATGTTGGTTTGAAAATGGAACCAATAGGTTCCAAGAATCTAGAACGGAACCAGTTCTAGAACCAAAGTTATTTTTGCTTGAAAAGGGGCCCCAGAGTGCATGGTGGCTGAGCTCCTGTGTTGGAGGGTTCTGGTGCCTTGGCCTGGGGAAGAAAGGCTTTGGGAATCAGCTGTGTGATCATCAGGGTGTGGGCGGGACCACCAGCAAAGAGACAGGCGCGCACACACACACACACACACACACACACACACACACACACACACACACACACACACACACACAGTCACACACACACACACACACACACACACCCTCCCTCCTATTCCATTTTCTCTCTCTTTCACGCACACGCTCACACACACACACACACACACACACACACACACACACACACACACACACACACACACACACACACACACACACACGTATGTCTGTGTGCACTCTCCCTCCTATTCCATTTCCCTTCTGTCTCTTTCATGCAAACGCACGCACAGTCGCACACACACACACACACACACACACACACACACACACACACACACACACACACACCACACACACACCCTCCCACCACACACACACCCTCCCTGGGGTGGCAGTTATTGAACTGTGACAAACGAGCCATGTCAGGCCGGCCCTCCTACCTGGGGGATTGGCTAAATGACCTTTCCATTACCCAGCCATGGCTGTACACCCCCATCCCCTACCCCCCCTCACAGATAGAGTTACCACACACACACACACACACACACACACACACACACACACACACACACACACACACACACACACACACACTGCATATGTGGCAGCAGGTCTGGTGTCACACCCCACACACCCAGCACACGCAAGTGGCTACTGTATGGCTGCAACTATCGATTCAATTAGTGATTAATTATTAAACATAATAATATAATAATTTGTTTTGTTATTTTATATAGTAACTAATCAACATGAAGACATATGCCATTTTTGTTCTGATCAATTTGTCTTAAGCTATGGCTTAAGACTTAAGCCATAGCCTGTGCGACTGTGGCTCAAGAGGTAGAGCAGGTCGTCCAATGATCCATGGGTCGGCGGTTCGAATCCCGGCTCCTCCTGTCTACATGTCGAAGTGTCCTTGGGCAAGACACTGAACCCCAAATTGCTCCCGATGTGCTGGTTGGTACCTTGCATGGCTTCCGCCGCAATCGGTGTATGAATGTGTGTGTGAATGGGTGAATGTAATGCACAATCTATGTAAAGCGCCTTGGATAAAAGCGCTATATAAATGCACCATTTACCATTTACCAAATGCACCATTTACCTTATACACTTCTGCTGTACAATATTAAGATCTGCAGTGCTATTTATTTTTTAAATCTTGAACATTTCTGCAAATCTTTGATACAGTAAGCTATATATTTTTTAATTGGCCTTTGTTTTTACTCATCTTCCCTGGAACAAAATACTTTGAGATGGGAGTCCGTGGCCATATGCATATCATTTTGGCAGTCAGAACCACTGATATTGCGACATAATTTAGATTGGAAGACATTTGTAGATCAGCCTCAGGTCTTAAATTGATATGTTGGATCAACTGAACTGATATTGTGGCACACTGCTACCAGAAGAAACTGCTGCACTCAGTTCAGGCACAGAGGACATTGGATGATCGATTTCTATTCTTGACACACACACACACACACACACACACACACACACACACACACACACACACACACACACACACACACACACACTTATTTTTCTATAGCAAGTACTCCCGTACTTTAAGTTAATGTATAACATTGACAGCGTAACATTCACTTGTAGTTGAGTAGTATTTGACCAGTACTATACAGTTTGAGTATCTACTACTTTGACTCAAGTACTGGGGTTGAGCACTTTGTCCACCACTGAAGAAGACTGAATGCTGCTGGTTGGTCAGGAATGCGGTGCAGTGAATGGAGCCTCTTGGCCACATTAGTGGGAACCTGTTAGCAGGCTGACAGATGGATACCTAATGATGTGGAGGCAGGAGTGGAGGCTGCAGGGCCTAGATCTGCTGCTGAGATGATCCGTAGTGGCTGTCATAATAACAGCAGAGAGAGAGAGCTGCTGTGACAGGAGAATGATGTAAAATGGAATACAAGCACCTTAAGGAATACAAACCATTGGGCCTCATGCGCCAACCGTATGTTCTTAAGAGGACATTTGTTCTTACACCCACTTAGGAAGTTTTTAAGAAGGTTTTGGGATCCCTAAATGTTTTCTTAGCTGTGATTTGTTTGTAGGTAAGAACAGAAACTCAAGATATAACCCAAGGTGTTAATGTAACACAGCTCTGTTTACACCTTTTATTTAATTCCTATTTATATCCAATATTTATTTGTAAATACATTGTTTTATTTTGATTGTCACTTCTGCTTTGGCAATGTAAACGTATCTTTTCTCATTCCAATAAAGCTCATTTGAATTGAAAATTAATTGAATTGAGAGGGGCCAATAAGAATAACAGCCTGACAGAGGCCAGATTTTTGGATCCAATGTGATTCCGATTTAGGAGATTCCTAGAGTGACCACTGATGGTTTTTTGACTGATTAAAGCTTCTATGTTTGTATTTGAGAACATGCCGCAAACAAACAAGTAAATAAAATAAATAGTCACCACTTTCTGCGTGTTGTGAGCTTGAAAATGTTTGAAGAAGGGCATAAGTTCATTCATTCAATGTGTGAGCTTGTAGATCTGTAATTCTTAAAATGTATTTTATTAATAAGTGTTGTGGTGTTGTGACACGTTGAGCTTGTAGATCTGCTATTTTTGACGGGTTCGATTATTGTTTGCCTCATGACATGCCCAAAATAGTGATGCCAGGTTGAAAGTGATTAATCGCTGCATAATTGCAGATGCCGAATTTGTCAAAAAAGTGAAATAACAGCCGCCATATGGGTTTGGCTACTCTCGCTCTAAGTCTAAGGAGATTCACACCAACCCCTCAGGGAGCAGAGCCAGCTAGGGGCCATTCTCACGTTTGATCCACATCTGGCTCCAACTGAAACATTTATTAGCTAAAGCCTAATCCTCCACATCACTGTGCTAAAGCAGCAGGCCTTAATCAATGTGATCCTCCTTGTGTGGCTCTGCTATATTCCCCTGCCTGCCGGGGTGCTCACCCCACACTGGATTGTTATGGCTACTTGTGACTAGTGTGCAGTTCACATGTTGTGTGGTTGTCGGGTGAAAACCTTGTATGTCCAAAACCGTTACTTTTGCAGGAAATGGGGCCGGGAACCTGTGTTGTAATGGATCCATTCGAATCCAATGTAGTTATTATTTAGCCTCAAACTCTTGTTAATACTTCTTATTGGTTCAATATTCATAAAACCCGCAGAAACGTAACCACTTTCCATTTTTGAGGGGCGCTAGCACCTCCATTGAATGGCTTTCCGAAACTACGTCATAGGCCAGCCAAGTATATGAACTATAAATGTTTGTTTGGAGCCGAATTATAAATTCCCCATCCCGTTTGTTTAGGGCAGTTATGATGTAACGGCCTGACGAAGGCCGGTTAGGCTGCAATGCTGTCTCTTCGTCCACTCTGTTAATACATTATTTGGGGAGCTTTTTAAATGGTGTGCAGGTCTCCTCTTTCTTCTCACGATGTAATTCTTTTCCCAGCCTAGTCTATGAACTTTAATGTTTAGGGCAGTAAATGACAACGTAAGATGTCATCAGGCTGATATAATTACTGCCCTCACTGCGCCCCTCACTTCACACGAGTGTGATTTGTTTGCTACCTTTGTGTGCGCACATAGATGAAGTAGGTCAGATATTCATTTACGGAAAAAAAAACATCAGCAAAGTTGAAGTAGATACATGGTTTCTGCCCAACAGCGATGATATGGAAGCTGGAATACACACACACACACACACACACACACACACACACACACACACACACACATATATATATGCGTCCTTGTATGCATGTACATACAGTATGTTGATATGGATTTTCTGTTCTATAAATATTTGATCAACACTGATGTCACATACGATCAACATGGCCATGAAAAACGGCAGAGAATTTTACTGTGCTGTTATATTCTGCCCTCTTCAAACGGTCAGGGCTTCACTGAAAGAAAGAGGGTCAAATGGGGGGGGGGGGGGGGGGGGTTGGTGTGTGTGTGTGTGTGTGTGTGAGTGCATGCGTGCGCGGAAGGATGCACTTTCATGCATCATTGGTGTTGGTGTATGTGCACTCATGTGCGTGTGTGTCTTCAAGTACATGGATTGGTGTAGAGTGGCAGGAGGTGACCCCGCTAAGAGTACACCCCCCCCCATCCACCCTGCATGGTTCTTCTGGTGGTCTGCAGTCTGCTGTTGGTCCAATTTGCCCAGCGGCCATCCTTTCCCCCGGGGACCCAAGCTGTCCTCTCACTCCTCTGCTGCTAACACTGCTCTCTCCTCTCCTCTCCTCTCCTCTCCTCTCCTCTCCTCTCCTCTCCTCTCCTCTCCTCTCCTCTCCTCTCTTCCCTTCCGCTGTGTGTTTCAATACCCCCTAGTGTTTCTCCCATGACCTGACTTTTTACTGTCCCCAGCTCTCTGTGTGTGTGTGTGTGTGTGTGTGTGGTAAAGAGGGGAATAGCTGCTAATTTGCTAAGTGGTTTCTTTCATCCAGTGGACGCTGAACAGACATTGTCTCTGGTCTCTGACCACCAGGAGAGCACAGAGCCTGACACACCACGCACTGTATTTTTTATTTTTATGCATTTGTACATTTGTGACAATAGCCAATCAGATTGGATCGGCTATTTCAAAGCTCAGTTCAATAGTTAATAACTACCTGTCTATCTGCTCAGTTCAATAGTTAATAACTACCTGTCTATCTGCTCAGTTCAATAGTTAATAACTACCTGTCTATCTGCTCAGTTCAATAGTTAATAACTACCTGTCTATCTGCTCAGTTCAATAGTTAATAACTACCTGTCTACCTGCTCAGTTCGGCACTCATACTTCAATCTGGCCAACTCGTGTGTGTGTGTGTGTGTGTGTGTGTGTGTGTGTGTGTGTGTGTGTGTGTGTGTGTGTGTGTGTGTGTGTGTGTGTGTGTGTGTGTGTGTGTGTGTGTGTGTGTGTGTGTGTGTGTGTGTGTGTGTGTGTGTGTGTGTGTGTGTGTGTGTGTGTGTGTGTGTGTGTGTGTGTGTGTGTGTGTGTGTGTGTGTGTGTGTGTGTGTGTGTGTGTGTGTTCAGATACACTCACATTTGAACGTTGTTCCAATACAGTACCTGTGGTTTGGCAGAGATAAATAGCAGACACGGATACACATTCATTTACCTACAGATTTCTACCTACAAATAGAAACATTGCTGTGTAGGTAAACATGCATGATACTTGATCTGAACTCAGGCTCCAACTTTCACAGCAGAGCCTTTGGGCCAGTGCCAGCTATTTTCTCAAGTGTTTCAAAGCTAGGCCATTATAAATTCATCCTGTCTCAAATGCAGCTGAACCCACCAGCAGGTGGGGCTGTTGAGGTTGTGGTGTGTGAGACAGTGTTTTGAGGTTTCTTAACATCCACATTCCTTTTGTTTTCTGCTTAGTGTCACAGCCAGACGGCGGGGCTCCGTGGCCCCGTGCTGAGAGACTTAACAAGGGGCCACTCCCCTCCCCTGCCCTGCCCGTCCACCACACACACACTGATGACTGACACACTCCGGACCAAGACAAGAGGGAGAAATGTGTGGTGAGTAGTCCAGGCGCCCTGCCTGAGCGCCCACAAGACCAATATACGCCTTGGTCAAGGGGGCTTCCCTTTAGTTGAGTGGTAGATGATTGGTTTCCCATGCTGGAGACCCGGGTTCGAAGTCGAACCCACATTGATTACACACTGTCAGAGGTGTCAATCAAAGTTGAGGTCTGGAAAAAGTCAGGTTAACACCCTTCAACCTTTAAAAGGGTGTCCCTTTTTTGGGCATGTCATTATAGCCAAATACTGTCAGAAATAGGGAAGATATTACTGAAATACTAGCTTAAAATGTGCCGCATCGTGACACGTTGTGAGCTTGTAGTTCAGAACTTTTAGCCTATTTGGTGTAGGGTGAAGTATACAGGGTTTAAGTTGCTAAAATCCTGCACAACAACAATGGCTGGCACATCCCTATAGTTCTTGAAACAACCATTGATGGACGCATTTTTTTAAACCAAAAGTTGCATTGTTTGTTTGAGCTTTATTCATTTGACTGAATAAAGCAAGGGAGAGTAGGCCTATAGAGTGTCGCAGTCCCGCCCCCTCGAGAGACCCGGAAAATAAATCCCCGTTCATTTTCCTCATAGACTTTTCAGAAAGTATTTATTTAAAGACGTTTACGCCGCGGACAAAGCCAACTCTTGTCGTGACAAATTATGACAATAAACACAATGTTTTGGGCCAAACAAAGAATTAGAATGTAGGCAGCTTACAACACTTTTTTTTGTTGTTTTTCTTCTTTGTAATTATTTGTTTGGTTCAAAATATTGTGTTTGTTGTCATGATTTGTCACGACTCGAGTTGGCTTCGTACGACGCTTAAAACTTAAGGTCTTTAAATAAATACTTTTTGAAATGTCTATGGGAAAAATGAATTGGGATTCATTTCCTGGGCGGGAAATGAAACATGAAAGTGGGCGGGACTGTGACTCTCTATTATACTGTTTGTATTTCTTACAGATTAGGGCCATTGCCCCATCCACATTCCCCATGCTTCTTGTGAGTGATACATGTAGAACTATCTTACTTATTGGTATAGTACATTCATTTAAAGCATTTTTTCTTTCCTCGTTTAAAGCCATTAAGGGCAAATCTTTGTATCGTAAAGTAGAATTTTATAGTAAAATAAGAGGCTCTCCGATGACACAAATGAGTGAAAAATCACAAATTTGCAGTCAGACCCGTCTTGGGGTCACGGCGATATGACCGGAGCTATTCCAGTAATGCAGCGTTGCATGTGACGCCTACAAAAATGTACAGGACTTGTACATGCATTACGTCATGTTGGATTTATGTGACAGATCGTCTTTGATGCTGTGTGGGTTTGTGTGCTTTGCAGGGTTCTATGTATATACAGTAAGGGTGGATGGACGCTCCATCAGAACTTTTATTACAGTGGTAAAACTCAGCACAGCGATCCATATACGCTGCGCAGGTCATGGTTGTTTGACTGGGATCACGTACGTAACGACAGCAGAGCAGGGCGGCGGCAGCACGGTTCTGGATATCCGACTCGACTCCAACACGCCGCTGCCCTGTCGCTGCACACATGACCTTATAAGGGACTGGATCAGGCTCATTCCTACTTGTTTTGGTTAGTCTATCTAATTTAGTGGTGGAAAGTAAGTAAACCAAGTTCATTTTCCCGATTACTTAACCAATTAAGCCCTGTACATGTAGATCTACTGTACTGTATATGAACATTGAACATATCACTTTGATGATATGAATGGCCCCTATGCACTATATGTGAAGTACTGTTTCCCAGTTTGTTGTAAGTGTGACAAAGAGATGACGTGAAACTCTCATATCAATGACAAATAATTCATAAAATACATAGCCTATACAAATTGAGGAGAAATCAATTTTCCAACATAATAGGAAAGAGGAAAATCTTTACTTTGGCCACTGGCTGGCTGGATGTTCGCGGAGGTGCATATAGAACAACATGCGTGCATCCAGGCGTGTTGGTGTATGCGGTCGGGCAGGCCCAGGTATCATGGTTACAGCGGTGTTGTGCTGTGCGCTGGTGTGCATGGTTATCGACCGGCGTGTCATGCAGGATAAGGCCCAGCATGCCTCTGTTGACTGCTTTGCGGTCAGCGCTGCAGGGAGAAGGCTTGTGGTTAGCCTACAGACACACAGCCTGGGTAAGGGGATCAGCTGTGTGTGTGTACTTGTATTACTATTCTTTTGGGGGCCAAATGTCCTCACTAGTGTAGTAACATTTTCATAAATAGACATTGTGGTGAGTACAGTTTTCCTGGTCCTCACAAGAGAAATGGTTTTATGGTTAAAAACATTTGAGGAGGTGGGATTGCAATTAGGTAAAAAAGGGCATTTAAGTAGAAGCAAGTGGAGATCTCACAGCGCGTTGTGACTTAGATTTAGTGTTAGACAAAATCAAAATTGCAAAAACAAAAACCTGTAAAAATGGTATTCATAAAAATACCTTGCTTTGTCCCTCTATTAGTCTATTTCATATTCTCATTTTTGAGGGGCGCTAGCCCTTCTATGCCCAGCTTTCCAGACACAAACATTGGCTTGTGATTGGCTGATCACCACATAGCAATGATTTGATTGTAATTGTAATATTAATACATTTTGCATGATCGTCAGAATCGCCAGAATCGTTTGTGTTGAAAAATTTTCATACATTTTAAACCTTTCAAACTAAATAGCAGATCTACATGTTTTTGCTATTCAGTATCTGAGAAGTATAGAGCATCGCAGTCCCGCCCCCTTTAATGACGACGACAGGCCCAGGAAATAATTCCCCATTCATTTCCCACATAGACATTTAAAAAAGTATTCATTAAAATATCTGTAAGCCTCGATCTGTAAGCCTCGAACAAAGCCAACTCGAACACAATCTTCTGGGCCGAACAAATAATTAGAAAGAAAATTGCACTTTTTTTTGTTGTTTATTTGTTTGTATTGCCGGACACCCATCATGAAACGGGTAAAACCGTGGACATCTGGTCACTGCATTCATTCATTCATTAATTTAGGCTTTTCTGCCTTTTTTATTGGATAGTAGAGAAAGGAGACAGAGAGATGGGGAGTGACTCGCAGCAAATGTCATCAGGCTTGGGAATCAAACTCACGACTCACATAATGCACATGATGCTGCAGACAGCCAGCATCACCTCCATGGTGCACAGGAGCTTCATCAATTGTGCATCAACACTAGCATTATGAGACAGAAGGTTGCTGCAGGCATGCTCTGAGCTCCTCCTGTCCCTTCTGGCGGAACGCTTCTCCTACAGATGTTCATTCATACTGTAGTGGTGCATTATGGGGGACATCCTTTTGATGTGATGCATTTGACCTTGGCTGTGTTTGATTCTTGTCAAACTATTGATTGTGTCTCAGGTTAGAGCTTGACAATTGTATTGATAACTATATTGATACTAAATGATAAATCGATATTGTAATGTGAGTCTAGATATCTGGGATTTTGGATTATCGTAATATATCAATATGACAATAAGTAAGTGTTGTGGTTTCCTGGGTTTATTCACTTGTACATCAAAGTGTAAGATAGGTGTTTAAGTTGTTAAGCTCCCACTGAACTTCAGTAGTAATCAATAATATAGTTACAGATCTGGGAGAATTGTACAATGCCGTTACATGCAGCTTGTATGCAAGAGGCATCAACTATATAAATTGTTTGATGATTTGATGATTTCTGGATAGTTTGTTCGTCAGGATCTCTGTGTGTAAAGATCCTTTGTGTGACTCCAACTCGGGACTCCTACTTTATCAGTCAGAAATGTAAACGGTACAGTCTAAAAGGATATCACTTGTTTCCATTCAGGTCCCGGAGTATTCAATTCATAATCATGACATGAAAAATAACAACATTCAAATAATCACCAAAAAAGGAATAATGTACAGGTTGGGGGAACAAGAGGGTTATAAAGGAGTGGGGGGGTAGTCACTTGACCAAAGGAGGAGCGATCATTTACTCTCCCTTTGTCCTGTTTTAAAGCAGAGGTTCCCAACCACTGGTATGCGGACCCCTGCGGGTACGCGATGCATGTGCCACCGCTACCCAAAAGAACGTGATGTGATGTTGCAAGACAGTCTGTATTTTAATACTTGAGTCTCTTGTACATTATTTTATATTGTTATAGTCTTGGAGTAAAAGGCTGTTATATACTCTCAGGCCGTGTCTTTCTAATATTAATAATTTAGCCTGGCATGGGCCCCAGGCCGAGTAGTAGTCGAATGAGTTTGTTTTGGGAGGTTTGGAGTTGAGTCTTTAGAGATATTGAGAGGGGCAAGCATACCGGTAGTCAAAGAAGGTTTGATCACCCTTGTTGCCATGCTTTCACCTGTTGTTAGGTGGTGGCGCACCTGTTTCCCCTCCTAGCTGAGCCTTGGGTTGGCTCCCACAGTGTCGGTTTATATCGCCACCATTTCCGGCATCTCAATTGTGATCAATGAGGGGAAGATACCAACATAGAAAACACTATTTGTTATATTTTTTCTTTTTTGGCCTCTGATGTTAAATAACATGAAGAAAGAACATCTTAAGTCTATATCCATCCCAGTCAGTGCTTCTGGTTGTGTATCTCCAACTGATATGAAGTGGTTGATTTATGAGTTTATTTGACTAACACCATGGCCTCTTTAACCCAGAGCTTAAAGGCATAATTAGTTTTTATCAAGCATTTGTCTCTATCTATGTCCAGTCTTCCTTTGATTTATGTTGTCTGGAACATTACAGGAGAACGTCCATGGCCTGTTCCCTTCTTATGAATGCTATTTGCATAATTTGTGGCAAAACATAACAGAGCGGACTGGAAAGTGATTTTTTAATATTTTGAAGAGCCTTGGTAGCAACCTGGGAATATAAGTCAAAACATTCTTCATCAATCTCGCCTTAATTAACATTTTAAGTGATACCAGACTGTATAGTTTGTGTATACCCTATGGCACCTGTTCTCAAAAGTGGGGACCAGGGAACCCCTATGGTCCTTGAGGGGGTTCCAGGGGGTTTAGTTAGGAACTAAAATGGACAGTTACAGGTCTTCATCTTTGAGAGTGAATACATTGGGGTCACATATATAAATCGTATGAAATGGGGGTCCATAGACGAATGAATATGAAACTGGGGGCACTTGAAATAATATCTGGTCAAACGTAACAGCAACCTGCAGCGTCCGTGCATGTGAAACCTAATCTCCATATTGATTGCATTTCTCTGTGGTGATATGATTAATCTATCTCTGTTGTTGATGGTTGATGAGAAGTACAGTGACATCAGAAGTGTTGTTCATCCGTTTTCCCAGATGAAGCGGTTGTTTCTTAGAACACTTGGTTTGAGTGCTCTTAGTCATGCGGACAGCCAGCTCTCTGCTTGATGATTGCTGCTGACAAAATAATTACAATATATATAAATGGTCCTCACTGATTTATCAATCACAAAATTATATGCTAGATCAGAGGTGCAACAGTTACTCAAACCAATCAATCGATAATCGATAATGCTATAAAATAACCAATTGGCGTACACCAAGGAAGTACACCAAATTTGTTAATCGGTGTCATCGTGGTTTTACATTTTGCCCTATAACTCTATCATAAGAGCAAGAGACAAAAAGATTACTCATCGTCTCATTTTGGCATATTTTCATAGTATAACAAGTACCTTGGATAACTAGTTCTTTAATCCCTCGACCACTTAACCTTGTTGCTGTTTGACAGAATGATGATGCTCTCCCACGGGCCTTACACTTTGTATCTCTGGATGACAGCGAAATGCCTATAAGCTTAAAATGTAAATCATATTGGAAAGTACGTAGTAACACAAATGTCATAAGTCAAACATTTTTATGACATTTATGCATGGTCAGTTGAGCATTCCGGAGCGGCACTGTGAATGTGGACGGTCAATCTCTGCATTCTATATAGTTCTGTGGCCTGTCTGTCTGTGGCCTGTCTGTCTGCACAGACGGCCATCCTTTCTACGGAACGGCCTTTCATTCATTACCTGATGGGTGTAGTTAACCAGAAGCAGTGGTAAGGGAGACACATCTTTCACTAGTTGACTTGTCATTAACTAAAAGCACCGTGGAGCTTTCCTCCCAATTACCACTTCCCTCCACACGGGCATAAATCACACCCCATCACCTTTCCCCATGCAGTCCCGCTCTGTCTGAGTCCTGACATCTCTCTCTCTGTGTGTGTGTGTGTGTGTGTGTCTCTCTCTCTCTCTCTCTACCTCCCCCCTCCATTTCCCTGATAGCCCGCATCTCCACTGTCCACTCCCCCCCCCCCCCCCCCCACCGCAATCGCTCTCTGGTGGTGTCACATGGGGCCGTTGACCACCTTTGCTCAGGAGGAGCCGGCCGTCATTAGCAGCGTAACTTTACCTCCCAGCCTCGTCCGCTCCGCTCGGCCTTTTTATATCGAGTGCAAACGGTGGTTTGATTGCGGGAGGTTTAGACCGGAGCGACAATGGAGACCTCATCGTTTAAGTTGTTATGATCTTTTAATGGTTCTAACATTACTGTATCGTTATCCTAAATGCCATGTGCTCCGCTGCCTGCGGCCCGCAGCTTTGATATCAGAGTGTGTGTGTGTGTGTGTGTGTGTGTGTGTGTGTGTGTGTGTGTGTGTGTGTGTTACATCAGACCTGCGGCCTGCAGCTTTCATATCACTTTCATTAAAGGAGGCCACGATCATTTGTAGAGGCATTTAAGTCATTTGTTGTGGATGTGTGTGGCTGTGCGCGCACGCACTATTATTGGTTATATATACATACATAGTAGAATTTGATGAATGGACATTGTGAGGATAACTTTCATGGGCCTCACAAGAACATTGGTTGTTTTATGGTTAAAGAGTTACGTCTAAAAAGACAAAAGAGTCGCACACATGAATGATAGCCAAGGTGCTGATTATTTATTTGGATGCCGCGTAGAATAGAAACTTGACCTTCATAGAGGGAGATATCAATGAACCATATGACCTCTGCTATGGGCCACTGTCACCCCCCCCCCCCCCCCCCCCTCACTCTCCATCACCATTCATGCACAGTATGTACAGACAAGCTCTGAGATTAGATTTAATCAGAATAATATTTATAACAATATTTATAATAAAGAACAAATGCACGCACGCACACACACACACACACACACACACACACACACACACACACACACACACACACACACACACACACACACACACACACAGTCACACACATACACACACAGTCACACACATACACAAAGGCGCAGTGGGCTCGGTGGAGGGTGGAGAGGTGGAGGGTCTTTGTTTGTCGTCAGCACCTTCTCAGGCGGTTGAGGTTTCTTCCACTCCGGAATCAAGTGTGAGCGTCTATAGGATTGTCTGTTTGACTGAGCACTGAGCAAGTATTGTGCGTGTGTGTGAGTGTGTGTGTGTGTGTGTGTGTGTGTGTGTGTGCGTGCACCGTGCAATACTTGTATTACTATATTTTTGAGGCCCAAATGTCCCCACAAGTATAGAATTTGATCAGTAGACACATTTGTTTTATGATTGAGGCTTACAATTGGAAGGAAAGAAAGATTGCGGCTGGTGTTAGAATTCAATATTTGCTTATGGATAGGGGTCAGGGTTAGAATTAGACATTTAGGTTAGGTTTAGGGGTTCGGGTTAGAAATGTAGGTTATATAGGGAGTAGGTTTGGAATTAGACATTGAGGTTATGGTTATAGGGTTTATGCCTGTGTTGTGCACTGAAGATCCAAACTTGCCTGCTTCAGGGTTATGGTTACAAAAAAATCTTTGTCCTCACAACTATAGCAATACAAACGTGTGCTTGTGTGTGTTTTGGAGAAGGTGGGCGGGTGGGTGCTCAGTAGCTGCAGGGTTCTGTATTGATGTCCGCTGGCCGCCCCCCCACCCCCGGGGGTCCAGGCTCGGCGGGGGGATAGTGTGTCACTAGGACAAAGCCTTGGCGCCATCCATCCTGCCCTACGCGCCAGTAACTAGAATTAATTACAAACCAATCGAATCCGTTGCACCCAATTGGTAAACTAATTGGTAATTTCAGCTGGACATCGTAGCCCTGGACGCTAGCATCTTTTAGGCCGTGGCCCTCGGTCCTGGGGGTCTCTCAGATGGGGTCTTTTTGGTCCTCCATGTGCCTGAAAAGAACAGGGCACTTTCTTTCGTCCTCGGGTTAATCAGGGCTGGTCAAGTCTTCAGCTGTGTTGTGTTTCCTAAAAATGGTTGTCGGCTAATAAATAACATGTTGAATTGCAACGCATTAACCCTCTTCTGGGCCTAATGTTCGCAACGCAACGCCTTGTGGGCTTGTATATCTGCTAAATCGGCTATTTTCAAAACAGTATAGTTTATTGGGGTTAATATGGTTATTGTGTAGGATTATGTACCCAACATCTTTTGTAAGACATATGTATGAGGAGGATACGTTTCAATGTAAGATGTTTTATTAATATTATTATGCATTTTATTCAAAATGTCAGTTTAATGAGAGCAGGCCATGTATATTTTTGGACTCCTATTACATAGAATATGCAGTGATTATTATTGGCTATTAAACCACAACAGGCAGGACTGTTGTGGTAATTGTCCTTTCTCCAGTAGGAAGTGTTGATCATATATTAGTCAAGATTCTGTTACTGCATTGCCTATTTCTCGCCTCAAATGTTTGCAGAAACATTCTTTAGTTTAGTGTGCTGTTTAGCTGTAAAATGATATTGTGTGTTTGTTTACATGCCGTGTTGACCCGAGGAGGATATGATCCAGGTGCACGTCCATAGCAGCGGTCTGCTGTCGCCAATTGACACACCGCTGAATGTTGTCATTGACCGATCAGAATGCAAAAAAGCAATAACGCCCTCACAGCAGACACCTGTAGCTGTGTTATAATCACAATACACCACGTGGCCTCTTACAGTATTGCCTAAATACAACTCCCACAAAACGTACCTCCAGACAGTGACAGATAGATCACCAGGGGGCTTATAATGTTTCCTTTACACCTCGGTGTACGTACAGTAGAAGGCTGTGGTCGGGACATGCTCCAGTACCCGTGGTACTCGGTCTGTATATCCTTCAATGCTTCAGCTGCTTGTCTTGTTAGTGTTCTGGAGGCGCTGGGTGGACGTGGGGTTCGGGTTACGGGCCTGCCCCGGCCTGGCCATGCTGATAGGGGACACGATAGAGCCTCTGCCCCCCCCCCCCCCTGCTTCCCTCCAGACATTCCCCACAAATAGGCCCATTAGCTGGGAGCAAAGCCCCCATTCTTCAGGCCCATTCAAGGCTGCCCTCTGTGTTTGAGCTTTTCTATAGTGCAGGTAAGGTAGTAAGTCAAACTGGTGGAATGGTTGCAGGGGGAATCTCCGGTTAGAGATAAGGAATGTAAAAACTAAAAATATATATATAATGTACAGCAGCAATGTAGAACCCTTAAAAAAATGCACTATAGCCCTGGTGATCTTATTTTCATCACACTGTATATGAATCGAAGGAAAACTAAAATTTCCACCACAAAACTTCAAAATTAGATCGCAGATCTACAAGCCAAAAATAAATTAACTTAAGGACGGCCTAGATGGTTACGAATTTGGAGTGCTTCATTATACAGTGCTAGCCTATACAGTACATTCTAAATACAATTTTTTTAAGAAAGGTATGAACTCAATGTCTCCATGCAAAGACATTCCGACAGTCTTACTGTGTGATCCCTCCCCCCAATGAACCTACTCAATCTCATTGTGTGTCCTTGTGCTACTCGATGAGAAAGGTCCCCTAGCTGGAAGGAAAACAAAACAAAAAAAAGGACAAGTTGTCTGCGTTTCAGAGAGCCGTCAACATGTCTGGCACTCGTGCCCGTTCGGGAGGAAGTGGAGCTGAAAGGCGTGTGAAAGGTGCCAGGTTTCTGAGAGGCATCACTCTCCCAATTAGGACTGAAATAACCTGGCTCTGTCCTAGCAGGAGGTGGGGGAGAGAGAACCACTGGACCTGTCAACAGTGGAACGGGAGAGGCCTTGGGACGGTCAGTGTGTGTGTGTGTGTGTGTGTGTGTGTGTGTGTGCACCGTGCACGAGGTGTAAAGTGCGCCACAGACGACGCACGCTCCAGTGCATCAATGTGAATATGCGTGCACAGCACGTGGGGAATATCTTTTTGTGTGAGTGAGATACAGACTTGGAGTGCGTAAGATGTGTGCGTGCACATGCTCTTGTGAGGACATCAACATATTCAAAGCATAAAAACTGTGTAACATATATTAGGGCAGTGATTTTATGAATGTCTGTGTTTATATATTTCGTTTTTTAACTCTGAGGCCAAAAATTGCTGATCTACAAGATATTTTCAGCATGCGACATCAGCGTGCAACTAACTATAATGTTGGACATACTGTAACTCCAACGATTTATTTTATTTTATTATTTACTATAAAACAATAATTTCACAGGACAATTGTCTATTCAAATTATATTATACATTTGGCCCCTCAGGTAATGTGGTGGTACACACACACACACACACACACACACACACACACACACACACACACACACACACACACACACACACACACACACACACACACACACACACACACACATCTGCTCTCTGACAGTTCAGTCACTATCTGTGTCAGTGTGAGAAACTCAACACAACCATTAGTGTCAGATGTACAGCCGGTTCCCATGCACAATGGCTCAGGTTGGACAAAAGTTCTGCCCTTTGCTGCTGACGTGGTGGAATTGTTACCCTCGCTGCTGTCCTCCTTTCACCAGTGCTACTTAATATTCTTATACCACGCCAACACCGTCGTCACATTTTAGAACCACATTAACCCTGTCATCCCTATATGTTGGGGATTTTATTTTTAAATGTTCAAAAGCTTTCAGAAGTTTTTAATGCACTTCAACCCCAGCATCCAAATTCTGGGGGGCACATTATTCCCAAAATAGCACAACGTGTCATAACGCAAACGCCATTATTCCGACGGGGCATTATTCTGCGTTGGTCCGACTTGCTCCATTACTAACCCTGTCCCTAACCCTAACGAACGCCAAGCCACGTTATCGGACTAATGCGCCGTCGGAATTAAGAGCAGATCCCTCATAACTTGTATAAGTCCACTATTATTGGCAAAGAGATTTGGAGTAGACGGGTCCAGTTTACCAAATAAAACAAAAAACTTGTGTTGTGTTGTGTTGTGAGCTAAGTTTGTAGATTGGCTATTTGCCTATTTGTGCTGCTCTAATTGTTGTACAACAAAGTATCTGGCTTACGTGGTTTAACACAATGCTGTGAAATTATCTGTGTTGACAGAATCTAAAGTATCATAAATAATGTATTGCTTTTAGAAACATTATGATGCGAGGCTTGTTAACACACACACACACACACACACACACACACACACACACACACACACACACACACACACACACACACACACACACACACACACACACACACACACACACACACACACACACACACAGTATACAAATTGTGAATAATTTCCTTTTTGCAAGAAATATAGATAAAAATTTGCCATATTGGATTTCTGGATTGTCCGGTTTAAAAACTTGAGTTGACTGTTCATGCCAAATTTCACGCCTGTATCACAAAATGAACGATTGTTCCTATTATCAGGTTAATCAGACTAATGTATTTAACCCATTCTGACCGGGCACCCATTTTGGTGTTGGCATCATGTTATGCTTTAGCTATTGAAAAATAGCAGATCTACAAGCTCATATCGCGCCACCGAGTGGCGCGATACGAGCTTGTAGGTCTGCTATTTTTGAAAAAAATCGAAGAACGACTGATATTTTTAGAATCTGATCTCAGGTCAGAATGGGTTCGTCAGACCAGCGTGTGTCCAGTGGAAACCTCGTATGAATCTGATCTCAGGTCAGAAGGGGTTAATAGATTATTCATTTTGTGTTGATTGATTCATTAACACTTGTTATGATTCTCTGTTCTAAGTATTGGACCCTCGTCGGGTTCTGGTGTGTGACGACCCTTGACATTGCCATGGTTACGGCGGACAAGACGGAACAGGCCTGCTCCGGGAGAACAATTACATGACACGAAGACTTGGTCACATTAATACATTCACATAGTTTATTACACATACAGAATCATATATAGCCCTGGATCTCTGTCCTAATGACGTCACTGACTAGACATCACAATCACTGCCTGCAGCACGCGGCCTTCAGCGCGCCCTAACACAGCTCTAAAGTATGTTACAGTTCAGGCAGTGCACAATACATATAAGTACATTGCATATTCACGTACAAGTACCAAGTATCAGTACACAGCATGTTGTATATTACAACAACACTCTCACTGCGTTTAGTTGATTACCGTGATATGATGTTTGCTGCGGGGTACACTAACGTTTGAAGCATCGTCCGGTCTCGCATGTATGTCCGTTTCACGAGAATCCACCTTCAAATGTTGTGGTCGTTTGTCGTTGTGTTAAAAAAAATACAAAATGTGAATCGACAACAAAGGACGTCACGAGAGCTCCACTGC
This sequence comes from Protomyctophum parallelum, assembly GCF_964188405.1. Classification (NCBI taxonomy): domain Eukaryota; kingdom Metazoa; phylum Chordata; class Actinopteri; order Myctophiformes; family Myctophidae; genus Protomyctophum; species Protomyctophum parallelum. The sequence continues at coordinate 52,816,646 of NC_139699.1, read as the reverse complement.
ATGCCACCATTGCCCGTTCGAATGCATTGAGCCTCAACTTCCCAGAAGCCCCTGCAAGCCAGTGATGGGTTGATTTCCGGTTATCGTCAGTTATCAAAAAACGGCAAATTAAAGATATAAAACAAAAGGCGGGTTTAGCAGAGAAATACAATGGGGAAAAAAGACGGGTTTAGCGTGTTCCACTGTTCCGCAGTCAAACTGACTACTATAAGAAATTAAAACATATATGCATTTTTAAACTGCCTCTCAATTAATCTACATGAGCAAGATTACGTTGATTATTGGCTGTAAATACTAATACGCATCAGTTATTTAATCTTCTTGGTTAATTGCCCAGCCTTATTACATATGGGAAAAGACGATCTACAAGCTCACAACATGCCTGCTGTGATATATCATGGATTATTGGTCCAGAACTCAGGTGGCTTTCAGTTTCACTGGATGAACTTAGTTATGGGGTACCAGTCACCATGTCAAGACCCCCCCCCCCCCCCCTCCACAGAACATAGAACGCATGCACACACACACACACACACACACACACACACACACACACACACACACACACACACACACACACACACACACACACACACACACACACACACACACACACACACACACACACACACACACACACTCTCTATCTCTCTCTCCCAGACACCATCCCACCTCAAGGAACTTGCATCATAAACATAACTGGTCAACGGGGTAAGCAGTATTTCAAGGTAATCCTCAAGTTTATTGGCTTAAACGGAATGACCAGTACACCCATAAATTGATTAAGGCATAAAAGCGCAGGCTTTTAAGCAGACCTCCCCTCCCCAATTTGTGCTTTTAGCACAGACTCTGCATTGATTGGTTTACCAGTGCTTTGCATGGGTGCTGGCCTTTTTGTATCCCTTAAGGGCAATAACTCACTTTACTGGATGTAGAAATGTATTTTACATGAGCTGGTTTGTAGTGTTTATGCCCGCTGGGGGTGGTTCAGCGTAGTAATGGTCAACTCCCTTTAAACGCTACAGCCACTGAGACCGTTTCTGATGGGGCAACATTCAGCTCTAAAGCAGCCATTCTCAACCACTGTGCCAAAACAATAATCAATTTCATGTGGAACAAACCCAGAACTTAAAGTACATTACGTTAGTTCTGTTGATACAAGACAGAATGATCATTAAACATGCTTACAAATATATGCAGCCCAACAATATGACTACTTAACTGAATAAACACGTGATAGCAATGATTATTATCAGAATATAGAGCTTTAACTTTTTAACAATAATTTATTTTTCATTTCTTTTTTTGTTTTACAAACGAATATCACTTACAGCACCTTTAAAATATTAGAGTGAAGGCTTGGTTGGTGACATCACCAAAATAAAGCCTGTAGCTCCATTTAGTGTGAGTAAGAGTCCAGGTTTGTGGACACAGTGATATGACCTAGACTGCATAAAGTCTGTCTTCAATTAATTGTCTGTGAAAGCACTCAACCTTTTGTCTTGTGAATGATGACATCATTGCTTTAAATGTTAGCTTTGCTGTCTCACTCTTATAAAAGAGTTTACGTCCACAAAACAATTGTTACTTATCTCTGTAGGAGAAGAAGCCACTTGTTTTTTGTTTGTTTCTGGAGTCAATTCAGAAAATGGAATAAAAGTGAAATACTAAATGCATGGGCAAAGTTCTGCGCAGGTCGGTCCAGGGGTTTGTGAGAATAGCTCTGGACACAGACAGACAGACCCTCTTCTAGATGGCTTTGTCTCCTATAGAGCCGGGACCTGGCCATCAGTGAGACGTCTCAGTAGTCCAACAGATTAGTGTAAGGTTAGGTTTAGTTATAATGCGTTCCGTCAGACCAGTATTTCGGAGCGATGGCCCGGTCGGACTGATGCGACGGCACCATAGAGCCACAGTGTTATTTCCATGTGGATGTCGGACGTCATGTAGCCAGTCTATGACGGGTCATCTATGATCCATTAGGATCCAGTATAAAATGGAAGTTCTAAAAATGTAGATATGTCAAAAAGTATAATACCTTTGAAGAGTTACTTTTTATTTGCCGTCAGATTTGCCAACATGACGGAGAGGAGGGTGGCATTTTAAAATGGGAAGTGGATCTGCACAGTTCATTCACCTGTTTCATTTGAAATACTGTATTGTGTCAATTAATTGAGTGGTGTGTTCTATCTTTGCATGGCTTGCAAATAATACAGACAAACATACTCGTTCGCTCTGTGTATCAAAGGCATGTTGTTGCTGGATCACAGCATGCTGGTCTGTCGCTGTCCATCGGTGACGGTGCTGAACCAATTAATGCATGTGAACTAGACCTGTTTTCTTTTTTTGTGTCCTTCAGAACAAACTGTGTTGAAGGAAACTAGTGATTGAAAACATGAACTCAATATGACAATGTTTCCTAGTTAATAAATCAAGTGAGATTGAGAAGTACGGCCACTTTTCAACTGACTTGAATTTAAGCTAAGCACACACACACACACACACACACACACACAGGCAGAAAAAACTGTATATTATATAACAGTCATAGAATCCTCAGAGTCAGATCGTAGATGTTAATTGTGCATTGTGTTTTAGGGGTGGATTTGTTTTTTACCATGAAACACTCAGAGTAGCAGTGAGACCCCAGAGTTTCCACTTATTAAGTTAACACTGCTGATCTATGCAGGATAAACAGGAGTCACAAACCAGATTAGAAGCACATTCTCTTCTCAGATGCCTGGCTCTGCACCGCCAGGATCTCCCAGTTAACCCAGTGGAGCGAGATAGACGATCAATGAGCTGCTCGAAAATCATTTGTTTAATCTGATTTGTAGGGATTTTCTCTCCTTGAGCAGCGGAAATCACAGATGACTGGGAGGGGGGGTTGAGCGTGGTGGGAGTCTGCTGAAACATTGGCTCAATATGGACATTATTCTGAAACCCGACACCACAGGAAATAGGTATTGATCTTGATGACCATTTCCTCACTGTGGAGCTGTGTAGGGGGCGGGGCCAAGGAGTCCAGTGATGCTTATGGGCCCAACTGGGCATGTAAGTGAAAAGAAAAAAACTGCAGATGTATAAGCTCACAACGACGTGTTGCAATGTGTCTTGGTAAGCTTGTGGACTGGGCTATTTTGGGCGAAGATCTTTGGTGTTGAGCTGGGGGGCTATATCTTGCACCAACCCTTAACCCTAAACGTATTTGCCATTTAAAAAAATAGTTCAAATAGCCAATCTACAAGCTCACAACGTGTCGATGTAGATCAGCTAGTTGAACTATTTTAAAATGTTTTTAAAAATTGTATCAAATGGCAAATAGGTTTAGGGATAAGGGTGCAAGATATAGGTCCTGGGGTCTTCAACATTTTCTTGCAGGCCAAGTACCCTGTAGATGAGAGATAGACAAAGCAGGGACCCCCACTAGCCTACATATTGTATAAAATGTGTTTCATAAACGTTTTGAATCCATGATTCATCCATGCAACGTGATAAGAGGCTTTTTCAAAGCTATAGCTTCATGTCTGTTCATTAAGCACATTACGTGTATTTACAGACGTTAGCATTTCTTGGGTGGAAAAACATTCCTATCACAAATTTGACAGCCCCCCTGTACTAACTCTGAGGACACATGGTGTAGAGGGAAAAAAGGTGTGGGCCAAGGATTGACCGTCATGGAATGATAAAGTGTTTAAGTGGTTATTTTTGAGGAATTGACTAAATTACTACTACTACTACTACTAAAGAGAATCAGAAAGTCATATTCCTTTGTGTAAACCTTCTTGGGAAATAAAATGGATTGTGATTCATAATTAAAGCTATGATGACAGTTGGCTGAGAGAATCAGATGCGGGGTGGGGTGGGGTTGGTGGGCAGGATGACTGATAGCAAAGGTCATAAGCTGGATTTGAGCTGGATATTCAAGCTGATGTCTACAGTGCAAGGTTGTCCCCCACCAGGACAAACAATATATCACACGTCTCTTCCACCTCGTGCCATGGCAGGCTGCGGTGCTGGTGTGTATGAATGTACACTGATGATGTTGTTGGATGGAGCCAGACTCTGTCTCTCTCTCTCTGAGCTATTTACTAGGGGTGTAACGTAACGATATAGTAACTGTATCGAAATATCGATTTTGATTAAAGAAAATTGAATTATATGTAAACAGCAAATATTGTACCGTATCGTTTTGCAATGGAAAGAATCGGTGTCGAATCGTTTTGCAATGGAAATTATCAATTTAATCAACACTAAGTACTTGTGCATAATTGTATTTAGCAATTTTAAGAAGAAACAAAAAATGGAACTATTGATTATTGTCATAGTTGTTATATTGAATCGATAACTTAAAACAATTATATACATTAATGAATCGATTAACCACTTAAGTGCTATGTTATACTTTGTCGCACACAGTGTCGTGCAAAAATAGGGATCGATAATTGATTCTTTTTTTAATGAAGATTGTTGATTTTGTTCTTTAATAATTCATTAATTTGATTAGTTTGATTCGTTCATTTTGTAGGTTTAGAGACAGGCGATGTCTCTCTCTGAGTTCTCCCCCCGTCCTCTGCTTTTTACTTTATTCACATCGCAGAAAATCTTGTCTTCCCCCAAATGGATGCCGAGGAGGGCTTTCGTCTAGCATCTGCATTTTTATCAGGATTTTCTGAAACAACGTAGGCCATACCTGCAACGTTGAAAAATTCATTGAGGGTGGCCAAGTGCACCGGCTAAGTCATGCATGTGGAAAGGACAGGCTAATGCCCTTTCTGAATGGCCCTGTTAGTCAGGATATAACAGGCAAACAGGCTGCCCGTCTAATGTTTCATATGGGCTCTCCTCTGGGCTGACATCATACCTTTGCCTCCATAAATCTCAAATGTTCCCGTTGCGTTGGCCCTGCTGGCTTCCTTGCATGTGCGATTCCTCTGCAATAACTGCGGTGACTTTTCGCTGCGAGGTGGATAATCATTTTCGCGAGTAATATTTGAAATAACCCTTTTTTATGTTCTTCTCCGGCGAGTTTATGGGAGCCTCCTAATGTCAAGGTTGTAGCTGGGTGGGCAGAATCTACCGAATGCATCTCTAATTCCTTAACCACTTAAGTCCTATATACTTTGTTGACTGGAGTCCCCTGGCCCGGGGCTGTAGTATAGGCCCTACCTTTTTCCTTCTACACCAAATCTCTTAGCTTTTTGTTAAAACACTGGTGCCAGGGAATCTTTCAGAATAAAGGCGCTAGAGTGCCAAGCATATGAGAGAGATTTTATTCTCGACGACCTGAAAATGCATTTTCTAGCAAGGAGTACTATCCGAATATAGCACTATTTAACAAAGAAATATCACTTACCCTACCTTTAAGCCCTAACACGTTGAAATTGGCTATTTTTTTATCTCACACACACACACACACACACACACACACACACACACACACACACACACACACTGATATCACTCTTCAGTCGCCAGTCCATGTATTATTCATGCGAAAATGTATAGTGTATTTTATTTTTTGTATTTATCAGTGTTATCTGGGGAATTCCATCACCATTGATCTGTCCTGCAGACCGACAGGATGTACAGAGGGGGGGGGGGGGGGGGGGGGTGCAAGAGGAATTGTCTCAAATGATACTGCTTAATCTTGTCAGTTAGAGATTGTGTGTGTGTATGCGTGTGCGCGTGTGAGTGACAGAGCGAGAAAGAGGGAAGCGCAGACAGAGGAAGAGAAAAAAAGAATGCATCATCGTGTGTGTGTGTGTGTGTGTGTGTGTGTGTGTGTGTGTGTGTGTGTGTGTGTGTGTGTGTGTGTGTGTGTGTGTGTGTGTGTGTGTGTGTGTGTGTGTGTGTGTGTGTGTGTGTGTGTGTGTGTGTGTGTGTGTGAGAGAGAGTATCATATTTATATAAAAGGGGGAAAATGTGTTTGACTGTTGGGTTTGTTTATCAGTCTGGTGTCTTAATGGTGAAAGCTGAGCGATGTGTATTCTGGCTCACAGTGTGCAGTCTATGGAGAGAAGCATCTGATTGAAGACTCATTGTGGACGGGATTCCCCCAGAGCATTCTAATATGAAAATCATCTTAGCTCCATTATGGAAAATGAGCTGATGAATGGACGTGGTGCTGTACTGTACTGTCTGGGGTAATTCAGTTTCAATTCAGTCAATACACACAACGTGAATGGACACTAGAATACAGTGGCCGGTGATCAGGCTAAATCATCTATTCTCAAACAGTTTATTTTGATAGATTGGATTTGGGAGGCATTTGAAGCTGTTGTGATGGAAATGCTCTCGCTAGACAAGACACAATCCGTGTTACATTGATCACATTTGAAATTAAGCACGGCTAGATGGCTACTTCAACCAATCGGATTGCTTCCTCGAAACTACCTGTTGTATAAGGGACCATAAATTTTTTGACCCTACACTTCTTTCTTACACATTTTTACATTGTATTTAAAGGACCACTTCACCACTTTTCAACCTATCTTCATATAATTGGTCGTCAATAATCATGATAAAATGGCACAATTGTTTTCTACTCGGTCTGTGTCTCATAGGATGGGTCTGGGCAGTTCAGAAACCCGTGACATCATCAATGGGGAATCCAAGCTAATTGCAGGCTTCCTAGTGCTGAAAAGTTGCAATACGATAATGGAAGCCATCGTTCTCACGATAATACAAATCTAACCATTTTTGTAAATAAATCTTGTTTTGACTAGGGGTGCAATGTGGGACAGGTTATTCAACATGAAGGCTTTTGAAAAGATGTTTACAACAAGTGGATGCGTGCGGCCATCTTGCTTTGGGTACATTTTATGTTTACTTCATTGCCTAGCAACCCAATGCCAATGTACAGTATGTAGCATTACGACCGCAACCTCTCATAAAGCACTATAAAGACCACCTTGACGTAGATCTACGTCAACGGTGGCGAATGTGTTTTAATGGTTAGAATGGATTCAGCACCCCCACAAGCCCCTAGTTAGACATCCCACAAGCTCATATTGGCCAAGTAATATTTTTCTAGTTTTTCTGTCAGCCCAGATGTAGACAGAGACAAGGAAACGTGGTAAAATGCCAAAAATCCAGAGTATTTATTTACTCAAAAACACAGAAGGTCTTCCAAAACATTCAAGGCAAAAACATAACTCAAGTCCAAAACTTAAAGTCCAAGTTTCCAAAAGCAGAAATAATACTTAGGTCTTCGGTTGGAGCTGCAAGGAGAGGTGGTCAGGCTGGCAGGCACTCACTGAGGGAGGAGACCAAGAATTAGAAGAAGACCTAGTACAAAAAGCACAGAGGTGTGCACTGGCCGAAGGAGGAACTATCACTGAGCACTGCGTACCGTCACAGCCAGGTAGACAGCCAGGTGATTGCCCGATGGAGACCATGCCAGGTAATAGCCAGGACACACCTCCCCGAATGTGGAATGCCTAAAAGACATAAAAACAGAAGAGTCAGAACAAACAGCCAGACAAGCAGTCACTCCAAGTCTTATCAACTCTGATTGGCTCCCACAAATTGTCCCAGAGCAGAAGCATCAGCGCTGGACAATGCGTGTAGCTGCCTGCCCAGTTGAGCTCTTTGCCCGCTGCTGAAATACGGACCAAAAACCTTGGGTTAGAAGTAAATCTCAACTCTTCAGTTGAAGTTTTATCTACATATCGTTTTACTATATAAAAATGGTGTGTTCCCCCTCGCCATTTTCAACTGCCCCCCTCAGTCATTTCATCCTGGAGCCGAGCCTGCCACGACGTTTCCCAGAGGAGTTTGATTGGAAGTAATAAGGTGTCAGAACTTAAGACACGTATGAACACATATAGGCGAAGAAAGCTATTGGTGAGCAATTATTTTGCAGATGGCTAAAAACAGTTTGCATAATAATAATTGGTTTGCATAATTGATTATGATATAATCACATTTTACAATATTTACAATACTTTTCGCATACCGGCTAGGGGTGGTACGATATTGTGATATATCGCGATATAAATCGCTGCTATATATATATATATATATATATATATATATATATATATATATATATTATTATTTTTTTATCGTTCTCCCAATATCGTGCTATTCATTAGTTAGTACTACTAGTAGTAGGCTACCCATTGTTGTGGACAGACAATTTGTGGACAAGTTGCAGTCATTGTTTTACTGTTTGGAGGAGGCAAGATTCATGTACTTATTGGCCAGTTTGTGACGCAAAAAATCTTGTAAGATTTTGGAATAAATGCATAGGCCTAATTCCAGATTTTTGCCTTTTATGGTTATTTTTTTCATTTTCAGTTATATCAGTTATCGTTGATGAAATCTCTTGCATGAACCAATGGTCGCGGTAGATTTTTTTTCCTTTCTGTGTGAAAAGAGATGTGCCTCTGACTCCAACATGTAGTTTTGTTCACATCCTGGACACATCACGCCTGCAGTGGCTCTTAAAAAAGTGCAATATTGGCTGATTTATAGTGAAACTATAGATGTTTCGGCTCAAATTCTCATATAAATGGTATATGGGACATTTTGACTTTTTAACATAGCACATAATTTTGTACACATTTTCTTCCAATCTAGAAACACTGATTATAAATATATGTTTCTGTCTAATGATACACACATACTGTACTGTACATGCCTGGCTAACGATAGGACAGTGTTGTAAGTGATGGGGGTTGGTTGGTTGGGTTGAGTCAACTCCCATGAGAGGCTGTGACGTCTAAACAAATCTGATAACCTCACCTTGTTACCCCCCAGTCCCAGTCACACAGCACTGACCTCTCTACCCCCTCCCATTCAAAACAATAACCTGAGCAGACAGGCAACACACGTGTGCACACACACACACACACATGCACGCGCGCGCATATTTGTATTACTATACTCGTGAGGACATCACTATTTTTAGGAAACCAATATTGTATGAACACCCTACAATATCCTAACGCTGGGAATGGCTCATCCAAATCCCTTTTAAACTGTAACACAACCATATCTCTTGTGAGGAGACCAGGGCAATATTATCATCACAATGTCTTATTTCTGAAATTCCTGAAGAATTTCTGAAAGAGACTTGTGCGGGCATTTGGTCGTCACAAGTAGGCTATAGAATAACACACTCACGCATACATGTACTCATGCCCGCAACACACACGTGCCGTGCATGGGTCCTATAATGAATGAGTTGTTTTGAATGGATGGCTGGGTGCACTTAGCACCGGGCGCGGCCAGTCCTGACCAGAGATGATGAATTGACAGCAGGGGTGTATGTATGTATGTGTGTGTGTGTGTGTGTGTGGGGGGGTGTGTCATGGGGGGGGGGGGGGGGGGGGAATCACTGCAGCTGCCTGCCCGTGACAGACCACCAGTCCACCACTCACACTGCTGCTTCACTAGAGCTGCAGACACACTCGCATGAGAGAAAAGGAAAAGGTGTGTGTGTGGGGGGGGGGGGGGGGGGGGTGGGGAGAGCATGAAATGAAGGAGAAGATAGAGACAGTGAGAGGAGAGGGGGAGGAGTGCATACAGAAGGTGAGGAAGCATGCAGCTCATGTTTCCTGTCTGTGATGTAAGGCCTGACTGGATCGATGACTCCACTGGGACCCAGCACACTGCTGTCTGTCTGTCTTGTCTGTCGTGCTGCTTTAGTCTCTTAATTATTTTCCAGTCAAGCACTTCTCTATGTATCTCTATTACTTCTATCTGTCTTGGTCAAACAGTCGTAGATATTTTGTCACATGGGCAGTTAATGTCAATATTAACTTAAAATACTACAAGCCCTCGTTTACCACTATTCATAACCATGGAAGCTGCACTACTTTGTAGGACACATAACAAACATTCAATTACTTTTTACTAAATTAATCTGATTAACCACTTAAGCACTATTTTTCACTTCATCATACAACGTTTTCAATACCCAAAATCTACAAGCTTACAATGTCCCACGAATCCACGATGCAACGTGTTGTAAGCAACTGAGCATATAGATCTGTTATTTTTGCTGCCCAGAATAAGGCAGCTATAAGTAGGGTTTGTGTGGTTAAATAAAGGGCATAATGCTCCAGCAAGTGTTGAATCTGGACACATGTCACCCGCTGAAATAGCTTTCATATCATGAATCTGGACACATGTCGCCCGCTGAAATAGCTTTCATATCATGAATCTGGACACATGTCGCCCGCTGAAATAGCTTTCATATCATGAATCTGGACACATGTCGCCCGCTGAAATAGCTCTCATATCATGAATCTGGACAATTTACAATTTACAATTTAGGCATTTAGCAGACGCTCTTAATCCAGAGCGACTTACATGTAAGCAAGAACAAAAGCATGGGAATACATCACATAAAAGCATTTATCAATATCATGAAAAATGCTTTTACACATGTCGCCCGCTGAAATAGCTCTCATATCATGAATCTGGACACATTTCGCCCGCAGAAACCGCTTTCATATCATGAATCTGGACACATGTCGCCTGCTGAAACAGCTCTCATATCATGTGACAGTAGAAGAGTGTTTCTCAAATGGGGGTGCGTGTACCCCTAGGGGTACATGGAGGAACTACAGGGGGTTATACCCTGAGAGAAAGTGAAAAAAGAGTAAGAATCTACTTGACTATTACATTTAATTAACACACTTTGTGTAAACCTGTTGAAATGTATAGTGTTAAACCAAACAAAAAAATAAAAAAATAATACTACCACAAATATTATTGAATAGACAACATATTGACGGATGAATAGTTACGACCACATTTAAAAATAAATCTGCTCAGTACTCAGTGTCATTAATTGCAATTATTATAATTTTTTCGTTATATTCTTAAAAAGGGTGGGTCATCGTTCATCCAAAGCATCATAGCTATAGGTTTCTCTGGCAGTTTTCTAAGCAAACGTAGTCAGGTAAAAAATAGGTTTGAGAACCACTGCAGCAGAACAAATCAATGCACATTCACACCGTCTTTTTGTTCCTTCGGTGTAGATGACAAAAGGTAGCCCACCCAGCCAAACGGAACCGCAGATAAGAACCGGGGTGTAACACAAGCAGCTTTTTGGCAGCCAGGAGACAATCCACAAGGTTAAATTAAGACCAGCAAACACTTGGGCTGTGTGGATGAAGGCCTGCCGTTTTGTATTGAGATGAATGGCTTTTTAATGGCCTACAGGGACCACTGCTATCTCCTGTGGAATCTGCAGGGGCTGGCCTGGCGCGGTGGGCCATGCTGTGGGTGGCAGCCCACCGCTGTTTAGACTTGCCAGTAGATCCCGTGAAAAGAAATCCGCCATAAAGCAGAGACTGACTCGTCTCGTATGTTGTTTTAATGGCCGCCTTGTTAATGCCGCATTCTTAGCATTGGGAAAGCGAACAAGATTAGTCCTAGCTTCCGACTTCCGAGACAACCATTTCCAAATGGAGACGGAGATAGAAAGCACCTGTCTCGCTCAACCGTAGCGTTCCTATTCTGGGATGGACGTTCAGCAAAAATAGCTCACTATGTGAGCTTGTAGATTGGCTATTTTCCGCGAAGAGAGTTGGTGTATAAGTTAATAGTATACTATAGTGGATCTAGTATAGAAGGCACCCTAGTCAACAAAGCATACGTCATTGTCGGGTGGAAACCATTTGTTGTGAGCTTGTCCATCTGCTGTTTTCAAAAGATGCAATATACGTGTTTGATTAATACATTGATTAGTTATTAATCATCTAAATCTGCAAAGTAACTGTTAACTAAAGATGTCATATATGTAGTGGAGGAAATATTTGTTTGCCTCAGGCAGTGGAGTAGAAGTATAAACAAATGGAAATAGTAAAAGTAGCTTGACATTTAGTTCAGTAAGTAAGTACTTCAGTAATATATTTTTAGAAACTTTACACCTTCAGACTCACGGAAAAACCTTTATGCTGTCTTTCAACACAACTTACACAAGGATAAGAGTTCCATTGTGCTAGACATTTCAAATATATTGTAATGAATTCCAATTTAGATTTCTATGTAGTTCATAGAAATACAGAATTTGTACTTTAATCAAATATGTTTTTCGGTGTTATAAAAATATCACACTTAGTAATTATTCAATTAATACGAAAATAAATCAATGGAATAGTTGCAGCCCTTTTTTAAATGGACCTGAAGACAGGAAAGTAGGAAGTAAGGAAAGCTCCTTTCAGCTTTTCAGCTCCTGTGCAGAGCAAAATCCTCAGTGTTTATTTAACCATTGGTAACACTGAGAGGGTAACAAAAGTAACCAAATAGACCCACCAGGGTCCATTTGGTTACTTTTGTGCCCTTTCAGAGTTAAATGAACGCTGAGTCTTTTAGTGTGTAGATGGCTGTGATATTTGTTCATCTTGTGGTTTCTACGCTGCGGTATCTTCTGAAACTTTAGCCTCATGTGTGCTCACAGTACATTACCGTTGCTGTCTGGTGTGGGCATTAGTCTGACAAGACACATTCATTCATTCTCCCTGGGCTATACCGTAGTGCACACTGGAGAACGTAGATTTTTTTTTATTAGTTAAAATTCACAATTTACAATTTAGGAGACACTCCAGAGTGACTCTCAGTAAGCATGGAAAAACACAAGGTAATACATCGAATTGCGTAGTTGGCCTACTTAAAGATGGAGTGCCACGATTTTTTTCCACCCTAAAACATCATCACGTATTATTATAATATAAGGAGGAAGAACTTTTTCCAAAAAGTGTACAGTATTTGTTAAAATCACTATATTACTGTTTATTTCATTGGCCAGTTTGACTGTCATGGTTCAGCCTCCAGGAAGAAACCCTAAATACAAAGTTAATACATCATTGCACATAAAAACAAGTACTGTCACCTCATAGACACATGAAAATCCATCTTTAATTATAACATGCGTTGTTCGACCAGTGGTACTTCGCAACAATGGACTCAAGCTGTTTTCATTTTCATATACTTCGATTCTGGAAATTAATATAGATTTGTCGATGCAGTTACTATATCATTACACCCCTAATATAGCTCTGCTGTTCGGAAGAAACGACCTAACTCCAAAATGCAAATGTTTTAGGAAATGAAAAATATACATTTTTCAAGAAATTAAGAAAACCATATATTTTTAAAACAAAGCAATACTGCCCCATCAAAGTCGGTACCGTGACCTTATACTGTTTATTGCCAATTGCTTGCATTAGTGGGAGAGAGTTGGTGAAGTTTGAGGGTCCAATGGAGGTAAGAGGTTTTGTCTGAAGAGCTTTTTACTACTTTTCTTTGGTTCAATATTTATTTTTACCAACACAGACAAAAAGGGTGCTCAATAGCACTGATTTCTGCAATCAAAAACCTCAAAAATGGAGTTAGGTGGTTTCTTCCGGACAGCAACGATAGATGACTGACGTCACAGACCGGCCACATGAATACTGAGATCCACACCGTTATTAAAGCCCTCCTTGTTGAATGGTGATCATTATGTGCCTTGGCAGACTGCTGTTCAGCGATACAGCCTATCTCTTACAGCTCCTGTGCGAACACGACCTCGTCTAAACCTATCTGACATGTGACATAACCGTAGAGGACACTCCGGGGCTTAACGCACCAGAGTCGTCAACAGCGGTACGGATCACCCTCGCTGGTGTTTGCGGTCAGTGCTCTTTCCCTCACAGAAACACAACAACAACATGGCATGGGTGCTCCGCTGTGCACAGGCTGGCACCGGCTGCATGAATATTTCACCTCTGTCCAAAACCAAGAGTGTTCTGGACGAGACTCCAGCAAATAATTCATACCATCTGCTGTCAAATATCTGGGATCCATCGGCGGAAAGTAACTAAGTACATTTGTACTCAAGTAGCTTACTGTACTAATTTACTACTACTATTAATGTCCATTTTTCAACACTTTATACTTATACTCTACTACAACTCAGACTGAGGCAGACAAATAATGTACTCCAGTACAATATTATTTGAAAACTTTTGTGACAAGTTACTTTTTTTATTTTTTTTCATAATTACAAAACATATATTAATTTAGCTCTATAGCCGTGACGCATTGTGAGCTTGCTCATCTTTTACTCCCGAGAGATTTTGAAAACCTTTGAAAGGACATTCCTGTCCCATTTCTCATTCCTGCCAAATGGGCCATTCTGCATAATGAATATATTTTGACACTTTAATTTATTTTTAACTTTTACTTGCTTAACATTTTTAATACAGGAGCGTTTTTATAACCTATTCCTACATTGTGGTATTGATACTGCTTTTATTTAAGTAAAATATCTTGAGTACTTCTCCCACTACTGGATAATTCATGCCATCTGCTGTCAAACACATCTTGGATGCCCGGTTATGGAGCGGTTTGTTTTCTGCAAGGATAGGGGAGATTTGATGTAGAGAAATTGTGTGTGTGTGTGTGTGTGTGTGTGTGTGTGTGTGTGTGTGTGTGTGTGTGTGTGTGTGTGTGTGTGTGTGTGTGTGTGTGTGTGTGTGTGTGTGTGTGTGTGTGTGTGTGTGTGTGTGTGTGTGTGTGTGTGTGTGTGTGTGTGTGTGTGTGTGTGTGTGTGTGTGTGTGTGTGTGTGTGTGTGTGTGTGTGTGTGTGTGTGCGTGTGCGCGCACATGCATGTGTGTCGAGGTGAACGTACATGGGCTAATGTTGTAGATACAGACCTGAGGCCAGAGGCGATCATAACCACAACCTTACATGAAGGCCTTCCTTGCCATCTGTTGACAGCAGCATGGCAGAGCGCTCCGCACAGGGAGAGCTCGCTACAGATTCCTGGCTATGAGGGCCTGTGGATGGAGCATTGTTTGACGGGGGTGAAGAATGGTGGAGCGATGCTTATGTTGGCGTCGGCGGGTGAGGCCCGCAGGCCGCGCAGTAAGAGGCGTGAAAGTGGTTTAAGGTAAAGGCCAGCGGTGGGAGCTTCTGACTAGCGTGTAATGTGTGCTCTGCATGCAAACACTGAGCTCATTCACTGTAGGCTAGACCCCCCCCCCCCCCTCTCTCTCTCTCTCTCTCTCTCTCTCACACAAGGTCTGTCTGTCTCTCTCCCCTCTGTCTGTCTGTCTATCTGTCTCTCTCTCTCACTTTCCTCCCATCTATTTTTGTCTCCACCAGGCCGAAGGCATGGGGAGAGAGTATGTTTTGCACTCCGTCCGTCCGTCCGTGTGTCCGTCCGTCCGTCCGTTAGAAGCTAATCTCGGCCACCGTTAACCCGGTCGATGCCACATTTTGCACACACACTCCCTGGATGCCAACGATGAACCTCTGCCCCAAAATTTCCAGAACGGCCTGTTATAGCGCCACCAGGAGGCCGCTTTGTGCAAAACAAGTTTTTGCACAGTACACCTACAGATTTTGTCCAAAAATCCCGCAAATCGTTACACAGTATCTCCATAGTCATGTGCTCAAGACGGATGTGTCTGATATTTCATATTCCATCCTAATTGGCTAACATTGGCTTTCAAATTTTGCAGGATTGGCCTGTTTTGAACAAAAAACCTCAAATCATGAACGCAGCGTGCAATTTCACGTGAAATCTTTCACGCACTTTCCTACTAGGCTGAGGAATATAGCCCACCCATTTCACATTGCCCTGTTATAGCGCCACCAACAGGTGGATTGTGCATGCGTGCCATCAACACGGATCTGCACCATTTCCCATATTCCATCCTGATTGGCAAAGATTGGAACAAACAAACAAAAAACATGTTTATATTACTCCTAAATATTCCTATCCTCCTGGTGGAGACCTGTGCCCAGAAGGGCACTTTTTCTAGTTCACATTCTTCTTCTCTGGCTTGATGTGTTGTGTGATCATTTGGAATGCAGAGTGTAGTGTGTGTTGACAGGACAAGCAGAATGAAAGAATTAGTGCTACAGTACAGATCTCTCCATTGATGGCGGGAGAGAAGAGGCAGGCTCAGGCAGTCAGTGGAAGTTCCAATCATATGTAGGCAGGCAGGCAGACTGACTGACTTCTAAAGTGTTTCCCTCAAACACGTCCATTGTGTGTGTTTTTAGTGACAAGCGGACGAGATCAAATCCATTTGTTTACATCCCCGTTGTTTCCAATAAGGAAGTGGTGTACAGTTTTGGTCCAATCAGATGGTTTTATTTCAGCAGTGATTCGGTCGGCGTAGGCATACCTACCGGATCTTCTTTCGAGTTTTCCTGAAAAATCTGCTTTTGTTGCGTTGGTTTATGTGCTAAAAGAGTGACTTTGAGAGCTGTTTCCCCGCTACAATGGAAGTCAATGGACCCTTTTTTTTCTTTTTTAAATGACTAAGACAAGGAAAACACATAAAAATCACAGGAACACAACAGAAAGGTAAAACAATAATTAAACCAAGAACAGGGTACACAAGAAACATAACAATGTCAGCACATGTCACGGACTGTGACAATTGGCAGGTTTTGTTTATGCTTAAAGGAGGATACAGGATAAACAAGTTAAATTTAAGTGATGGAACTAAACAAATAATTGTCAGACAAAATTGAAATACTGAAAAGATAAATGGGTTCTCTCTCCTGATTGGCCGATACCACCCTCAAGTACTCCGATACTTTGGGCCGAGTACCAAAACATCCAATTGACACTAGGCTGAACGAATGCAACGGGAGCAAGTCTGACCCAACACTGTTTATAATCTACAATTATAAATGACAACTGACGTGTAGATCGGAGATCCATTTGCATCTATGACAAAAAGGGGGTAAAATTGGTGGTTACTCAACAAAAATAAAGTACTCGTATCGGTACTCGGTATCGTGAGTAGTAGCACGTACTAAAGAATTGTATCTCTAGGCCTAATTACTCTAATTACTATTACAATGTAGATCTTAAAAAAATGGTGGCAAGACACAGGCCAAATGGAGGATTTAAAAACATGTCATTGTAAGCCGCCTCTAGCCTCTGAGGTCTCGTCGCGTTTTCAGGAGGACATTTAATGTTTAATCAGCTCGGATGAAGATATTCACACCTGTGAAGACCCTGTGTGTGTAAAAGGCTGTTAGTGTGGTGGTGTTTCCACTGAGAGCGGCTCTCTTGTGGCTTTGGCTCCTTCAGGTTCGTCTGAGCCCTCACCCTTCTCTCGTCTCACCTCCCCGCTCAAGCCTGAGTCGTGTGTCGTTGATACATGCCGAACATCGCAGACCTACAAGCTCACAGCACAAGCTCACGACGCCTTGTGAGCTTGTAGGTCGTCTGTTTTTGGCGCATGACACCATGCGGTGGATCAGATTATGAATTAAGCATGAGAGGGAGGAGACTGAGGGAGCTCCTTTGCCTGATGCTCTCCCAGGCAGAAACATGCAGGTTGTTAATGTGTTCCAGACAGACAGCGTGCCAACCAGCCAGCCACACTCTGCTCAGTGGAGCAGAGAATCAACTGCACAGACCTTCACTATCGCTAACATTACTGATGATGACTGTCTGTCTGTCTTTCTGTTTTCAAATTTCTGCCGGGTGGTGATCTCACCTAGGGTGTCGGGATGGCCATAAACTGCGCTGGTGTGAACATTGGGAATATGATTTGCATATATCTATGCAGTGAGTTTTTCCTTATGGAACAGACCAGGTCACAAATCAACACAAAGAGAACATTTATCAGAGATGGAGCATGTTTATTTACAATCTGAGAGAGTAATGTAACCAAGAGAGAGAAAGATATTAAAATAACCAAATGACCATACAACCTACAATAACATACCATTGAACGTCAAATATTTAAAGGTAGTGTACAGTAAGTGATTTTTCATTTGGTTAAAACAAAAGGTTTTTGGTGAATCATTCATAGTAATCATTGCTCTAGTGTTTGTTCAGTAACAGGGGAGACTCCAGCTCTTTAGTAAACAGAAAAAAGAAATTCAGTTGTGTTGTCATTTTCATCCAATCAAGAGACAGATACTCATTTATGCCCCAGTTCCGTTTTCATCTGCTATTTTTTGTTTGTTTAAAACCCATTTTGGACTGAAGCCGATTCTAAAAAGTCTTCTAAATCCTCACCTAAGTTTTCTGAAAAACTTCAAATATTTATATAGCAGCATCACTTTCTTGTCATTTTGTACATACTGTACAGAACCCCAAGAGGGGTTTCCATCCAGAAGGGTTAGAACACCTAAAGGGGTTCCTGCCCAGAATGGGTTAATAACTTCCAATTTGAACTTGTTTATTTTATTTTTTTATCACTCCTAATTGGAAGATATTTGTGACTGGACAATGTATAGCACTGGAGAGACCAGGAGACCTGTGTTACTGAACAAACACTGTGTACAAAGAAGCTAACGTACACCCAGGTCTTTGTAGCGGTGCCGGCACAAAGGAGAAAACTAGTGTAGAGGATATCTTGAAAAAACAAGAGGGTGACCGCACACGCCAATAGCCAGAGTGCCAATATTTTATTATTAGGACAGCAGGTAAGACAAAAATGAATCCAACGTTTCGGTGGTTAAGCCTTCATCAGGGAATGGTGAAGGCTTAACCGCCGAAACCTTGGATTCATTTTTGTCTTACCTGCTGTCCTAATAAAATATTGGCACTCTGGCTATTGGCGTGTGTGGTCACCCTCTTGTTTTTTCAAGATATCCTCTACTGAACAAACACTATCACTGATTGCTATCAGAATATAGAGATATTTTTAGCATTTATTTGAACAAAAACATATGTACTTACAGTGCCTTTAGATGTGAGAGACAGAGGAAGGAGAGAGAGAGAGAGAGAGAGAGATTACACCAAAAATATAACTAGGCAAAGAGTGAGGAGGGAGAGTTGTGTGCATCAAATCTGGTTAAAACGGTGCCGTGACCTTGGCCAGCCAGCTGACACCAGCAATCATCTTTAGGTCACAGTGTCACAGCCACTCAGTTTAATGACATCACCGCACCGCTGGGCCCGTGGGGTCTGTCCCGCCATTCCTGTGACATTGCACACTATCAGTGGTGGAAGTAAAAGTAGCAATGCTGCCTGCAATGCAGAGATAGTCAAAGTAAAAGTAAAAGTCCCATATTCAAAAAGGTATGTGAGTGAAAGTACAAAAGTGCTGCATCAGAATATACTTAAAAGTACCAAAATAGAAAATAGAAGTACTCTTTATGACGTCATTGGTAAACGGGTAAACTGTCCACAGCCCACCAATGAGACACAGAGTGAGTAGACAGAAATGGTGCTGTCTTATAGAGACACACGGGGACTACAATTTTCACAGACAGCGGGCCCCACTTCTGGTCCGTTAGAACGGTGTACTGCACCCATAGAAATTCCATTGAAATTCAACTGTAGTTAGCCTACTTTTAAAATAACAATGAATGAATGAATGAATGAAGTGTCTTTGTCAACATATATTGTTGTTTTCTCAATAGAGGATCTATTTCCCATTTAATTTACCACTTGAATGAGTTACCCATAATGTTAACGGCAGACAGAGAACCTGTCGCTTTTAAGGACGTCACTGCCTTTACGAGGCTACGAGCGCCTTTGAAGAGTGGAATTCTCAATAATAGGCCTACATCCCGATCCCGACTGACTTTGTTCATTCACGTCTATATTTTAAACATGTCACGGGCTTACTAATGTTCTACCTACCTCGGAGCTCCGACGGTGTGTTTTACCGTTGTCAACTTGTTGTTGTATAATTAACTTGGCCGAATAGTTGGGAAAATAACCCAGCTAAAATGGAGGAGTGACATATCGTGACATTTTCAACTACCTAGTGAATTCCCCAGATGCGTATTAATAATTTGTCTTGCAAGCCTGTTTGGATAATTCTCATAGCATATACATAGCATATAAAACAAAATACCACAAATATATCAGGGTATTGAAAACCTCAAGGGATGCGACCGTGACGTATATACCGTGCGACCACTTTGACTTGAGATTTACAATGCTAGCACTTTTCACAAACTAATGGAGTACATTGTGGGTTGTATATTGAGATGGCAGGTATGTGACATTGAAAAGGACAAATCAAACATATGGGACACTTTATTGGAACACAAAAAAAATCGCTACAGCCTCAGTAATGAACCAGTGAAATGAGGGTATTTTATGATGCCTCTCACAGGGATTGCATTGGCAGCTGCAGTACACCGTTGAAACGGACCAGAAGTGGGGCCGCTGTCTGGCGTGAAATCTGTAGTCCCCGTATGTCACTAATTTAAGCCCTTTCATCCCGCCATCCCATTCTGGCCTGTCATTATACAGTAGGCAGTGCCTACTAGGCACACACACAAAACGACAACGGACATTGTGACCTTGTAGATCGGGAATTTTCGCCATTCATCACCTAAAACAAAGAACAGTATGGTTAAAGGAATACTCTTTTATCTCCATATCTTTATGTGCGATGTATCGATCTGGATCAATCAATCGATAGATCGAATGATCCAACCTAATCGAAGCAAAGATTTCAATAGTGCAGAGATATCGAGTCATGTTATTTGATAACGAACGGTTATGTTGATCAAACATGTCACACCTCCAGTACCATCCATGGTTTTCATTGTTGTTGCTGCTGCAGTACTGTTACATTTGTCTTAGCACCTTCTGTAAGGAACAGAAACTTATTATAGTAATATTATCGAGGGCACCTAGGATGTTTCACTTTACCACTTTTTGATTTTCATGAAGAAGATTGCCTAGCAAGCATTACTTTTATTATTGGTCTTAACTTACAGTCATAGACTTAAAGCAAGTTGTGATGAGTGCGTGTGCTATTTGGCTGTTTTAGTAGTGGTTACAAAAGACGATCTATAAGTTCCTGATGCGTTGTGAACTTGTAGAACTCATATTTTGTCTAACAAAAAGCCGCAAATAAAAATAGGGACACCAGGCTGAAAGTGGTTAATGAGAACATGGGTAGAGAACCATGTATACTGTACAGTGTCTTACCTCAACATTACAATACGCTTAGATACTCCTAAAACATAAACAATAGATAAGATAAGCGGAATATTGAATCATTAACCGTAAACGAGCGTCTTCAGTTGACGTCACAGAAATGTCATGGACGCTAAACCGCAACAGCGCTCACCTCTGAAGGTTACTCAGAGGAGCTGGCACGTCTCGCCTGAGCTCTTCAGCCTGTGTGAAGTTCTCTTCTAACCTTGTATGTCCACAACTGTTACGTTTAAGGAAAAAATTTAAAACAATTAATCTAATGTATAGTCACAAGCTCTTGTGAATAACTTTTCATTGGTTCAATTAACTTCAATATTTTATGATAGCCACAGACACACTATCGCTTTCAAATATGTTTTGAAGATAGTTAAATCACAGATCTACAAGCTACACCATGTAACGCATAGTGAGCTTGTAGATTTGCTATTTTTGCGTGTACATGTTGAAGTGGGGCATTAAGCAGGGCATTAATAAAAAAAAGATAAAAAAATAAACGTTGAAAGTTGAAATGTGGAGATACAAGGTTCCTGCCCGACAGCAGTGTTATAGTGCTGGAATAACAAAGCGTGTGTCAGACTGAAGGTACTGCGTGGTCGGGGTAGAAGTTGGTTAGTGTGTGTGTGTGTGTGTGTGTGTGTGTGTGTGTGTGTGTGTGTGTGTGTGTGTGTGTGTGTGTGTGTGCGTGTGCGTGATACTGACTCAGGCTCTGCTCCTGACCTCTCTGTCTGTCCGCCAACGTGAGGATCAGAGAGTCTGCAGCCATGGCGCCTGGAAGCACAACTTCTTTGATGACTCCAGATTTATTAGGTTGTTTTAAAGGCCGCGTTGTACTTCGTTGCGCCACACTTTTACGTGCTGATAAGGTATAAATTGTGGAAGACACCATGAGAAAGATCACCACCACCCTCACAAGAGATACGATGAGTAAAGGGTGATTTATACAGAGTTGCACAATGGTGTCGTCCAATGACGGTAGTCGCGAATGATTTCCACCTGTGGTGGAAATTCAGTGTTCTCCCACGGGATCAAATAGGTGATTCAGATTCCTGACACATTACAGGGTCTATCAGGGTCTCCCAAGGTCTATCAGGGACGGTGACCACTGCAGCGTGGTGACGTCATGTTGTAGTTTTCGGTGGTCACCTCTTCACTGAAAACTGGACTATGAATAGGCCTTTAGACTCACACCTCCTGGTATTGAATCCCGCTGCCAACACTATTTTTTCCAAGAACCGTTGACTACTTTTTTGGCCGATAAAGTAGGGATTACTGTAGGTGTGTTAGGCATAGGGTTTGTGAGGTTAGGTTTAGGTGTAGGTTTTGTGAGGTTAGGTTTAGGTATAATATAACCACTTGTGTGTAGTACAATTTTGAACACAGGACTTACTTATAACATGATAATGATAATGAATTTATTTATATAGCACCTTTCTGGACATAGTCCTTTACAGCGTCGAGCAAAAACCGTCACCCAGGTGGATGCGTGCACACAAGCTTCTCGCTCTCGGGGCGTCTTACTGGTAATGTTGCTCTGGAGAGGGAAGACTGGAAATCTCTGTTGGAACTGTTACCTCCGCGACCCAATTCCGGATAAGCAGTGGAAGATGGAAAGAGGAAACAGATTTCCTGCTGTTGTTTTTTTAGCAAAGTTTATACAACTTTGTCATCATCATCTTCCTTTTGTGAAATGGTCCCAAATCGAGCTACACTTTGCAATGTTATCACTGCTTGATTCCATGCAAAGAAAACGGGCACTCGCTCAGATTTATAATCTGTCCCAGATCAGGAATCTTTATTTAATCTTAATGCAGAGTCCCATGTCATCTACCATTAGTGTTTTGTTGAATTCGGATGGATTTTGATTGCAAGCAGTGTGCAAGCGCTGTGAACCCATGCATGCATCTGAATTGTAATAATGCATCCAGTGAGTAAATGGCTGCGATGTCATTGCACTGGATTTAGAACCAGTTTAGGGCTTCCGCTTTTTGACTTTTCTCACTCTGCCTAAAGCTCATCCACACCAAAGATCCACCATGCAACTCCTTGCAACCATTATCACAATGGTATAGTTACAAGGAGTAAAACTGTTTTGTTGCCAGGAATTGCAACTCGTTTCATTGGTGCGTTTTGGGCTTTAGATAGTATTGCGCCAGACGACACCTACAGTAGTTTTAAGACCAACACGCCTCTGGACATACAGATGAGTGCGGTTAGATTTAATTACACAACATGGGTTCTGGGCTTGAAAATGACAACCGTGTTGGTTGGAAACTAACAATGACACTTGCGTTTCAATGTTGTGCCAGTTTATACCGGCTGCAAGATATCTCGATATTCACAACGGAACTGTTCAGGTCACTATTATAGGCCTCAGACCAGGGTCCCATATAAGCAAATGAGCCTATCCTAGTGATGTAATGGGACGCACCAGAAAGTGATCCATCACTCCTTTTTGGATTCCCAAGCCTTAGTCACCGTTGTAGACTATCCACAAAGTCCAGCTAGGAACCTGACGTGTGTGTGTGTGTGTGTGTGTGTGTGTGTGTGTGTGTGTGTGTGTGTGTGTGTGTGTGTGTGTGTGTGTGTGTGTGTGTGTGTGTGTGTGTGTGTGTGTGTGTGTGTGTGTGTGTGTGTGTGTGTGTGTGTGTGTGTGTGTGTGTGTGTGTGTGTGTGTGTGTGTGTGTGTGTGTGTGTATGTGTGTGTGTGTGTGTGTGAGCCTGCGTGCGGTGGAGGGT
The DNA here is from genome assembly GCF_964188405.1 of Protomyctophum parallelum. Lineage (NCBI taxonomy): Eukaryota > Metazoa > Chordata > Actinopteri > Myctophiformes > Myctophidae > Protomyctophum > Protomyctophum parallelum. The sequence goes on along the minus strand of NC_139699.1, from coordinate 52,793,016 downwards.
TTGACAACAGTCAAATGAGTGCCTCAGACCGCCCCTCCCCATGGACAGCACTGCCCCCCATGTGGTAAACAGTGTCCATCTTGGCTACCTTTTATTTGAAAGGCGTGACAAACGACGTAAACACGTGAGCTCAAGTGACAGGGTCGCCATCGCGCACGCAGTCAGTTGGTGGGGGGGCTGGATTTGTCCTGAAAATGTGAGCAGAGGGGGAGCGAAATGCACTCTGACACAAAATAAACCATTATCGGGCACCGAGGGAGAGCCGCCCGGGGGTCACAGACTGCTGGAAGAGACCTGGAAGTATGGGGGGAGTTTTGTACACTATAGCTAGGTAGTCCTGGTTTACATAGGAGCACTTCACCCATTGCAAGCTTATCTTCATAATCGGTCCTCACTCAAGTCACGTTAATTATAAAATGGCACCATGTCTCACTCTGCTTAGAGGAGGGTTGTGGACAGTTCAGAAACCTGCCTAGTGCCTACCAATGACTTTATCAGTATATAGGCAGGTTTAGACATTTCAAACAAGGATTAAATATATATATATATGTGTGTGTTTTGTAATAAATAATCGATCTACAAGCTCACAGCGCATCACGTCATGGACTTTTAGATCTGCTATTTTCACGTGTATATATCACGTCATGAGCTTGTAGATCAGCTATTTGTGTGTGTGTGTGGGGGGGGGGGGGGGGGGGGGGGGACCCAGGGGAACCCCATTCAAACCAAGTATATGTGGGGTTTAAGTGGTTGAGGGGTGGGGCTGGCTGTGTTTTGGAGTCGGGAGGGAAAGTGGACACTGGATCAGATAATCCAGAGAAAACAAACTTCAAGGTTAGGGTGGCTCCAGGACACTGCAGATCACCACGCTGAGGTCAGACTCTCAAAATAGAGACGACTTCTCCCGACCCTCTGAACGCTGCATTTGCCCATTGGTTGATTTATTGGCGGTTCATGGCAGAACAGCAGGAAGTTTGTGTTTGTTTACTTGTGGGATTCAGACTCTGAAGTGCTGTTGCCTTTGAGGCAAGGGATCAGCTTACCCCCCTTGCCGGTCGCACAGCTCACACTCCTAACCTTAGCCGTTTGTTTGGAATCAACGTTTATAGAAGCACCACAGGTACTGAAACACACACACACACACACACACACACACGCTAATGTGCCGAACATGCTTGCACTATAACAACACATGTACATACTGTACATTAATGCTGCACAAACACACAGACAATAACGGGAACTCACCCGGTCATGCGCACACTGAAGCCATCTAGACTAGAACTAGAACTTTTAGGATCTTGGAATACAGATAGTTATTGATTTTCATCAACACAGTTTCCCAAACTCCTTGTTTTTCCCCCTCTTGTCACTAAGACCAAACAAATTGAAACTACAGAAATGCCTCCTACTGCATGCAAAGTGAATTTCCTCAATTCATCATTTGCGCTTGCTATAATAAAGCAGTTATAGTCAGATTTACAGTGGTCATACAACGGTGACGCAGGCTGAAAAACGCGTTGCCAGACTCGCGATGCAGCGATTTGGGAGCTAATATCAGCCCAGCGTGACACAGAGTATATACCGTAAATCCTCATTTATTATCCGGGGCTTTTATTTGTCTCAACCGATTCTGATACTGATACTTTTATTGGAAGGAGGCAGCTATAAGAAGAAGGCCTATATTTCTACTTTTCAAACCGATCATAATGAATAATCACATTTTGTATCAGTTAGAACCCAGTAAAATGTACTGGGCTCATGTATTGAAAGTTGAAACCAAGTCCTCATGAAATATTAAACAGTGCAGTTGCAGGTGCTCAATGGTGATTTTTATATATTTTTAGAACAATATTGCCTATGGTAAATACTATAATAACATCAACACATCAATTTAACTTGAACAACCAATGTCAATTTGAAGCTATGATTCCCTGCTTTCATAAAAAATTCAATGGCAGTCCCTCAGTCAAATCTGGTCACAAATATATAACTTCAACTGAGACATTCTACCACAGTAGCCTACTGTGGTCCATCCTATTTAATGCACATTCAAATATCTGTATCTAGGCCTACAGTTAGGCTACTGACAAGTTCAGAAGCAAATAATGAAATAAAATATACAGTATGGCAGGCTATTTCCCATAATATCTAATAATTATTATTAATCTATAATATATATATAAGCAGTTTATATATGAACAGTGCCACACTACAGTGATCCGACTGTTGTAACTTCAACGGGGTACATACACAATGAGAGAGAGAGAGAGGGTCGCGTTAGCAACAAGCTAAGCTTAGCGTTAGTTCTATAAACGATAGATCAGCCAGGAGAATATATTATCCTGGCTGATCTATCGTTTATAGAACAAATTGAATCGTTGCATAAAGGGCAGATCTGCGGGCACAGCGCGTCGTGTCACAAACACTCACTCATTGTAGTAGGCTGTGGGGTAGATTTAATTTGCTTGGTTTTGTGTCATTCTCCTCCCTCCTCCGCAGTTATAGACTGCTGCGCTAATTCGTTTTATTGTCCGTAGCCATGCAAAGTGCTTAGTGGCGTTCTCCCCTGTTAGTTTGTTGTTGTTGTCCACGAGCAGCGCGACCATCGGCATCTGGACACTGACGTGACAGCCAGTCAGAGCAGGAAGGTATCAGATATGGCCACTTGAAAAAAAAAAAAAAAAAAACGGCTAATAAAAGAAGGAGGATCTTTATTTGCTAAATTCAACGCCATCCCCGGTAATTAATAGGGGGGACGGCTTTTTATTGAAGGAAGGAATGTATATGAGGATTTACGGTAAATGAAGCATAAAGAGGCCGCGTAACGTAACACATACACAAGCCAGTGTGAATCCAGCCCAGGTGGTTCTGTCATGCAGTTGTAACAGTTCAGCGTACAGCAGAGGGAAGTGTATTGTCAGCGCATGTCCGTGTAACACTGATAGTGAGATCCTCCTGTCTATTGAGCGGAGGCGACATGCGATCCCCCCACACCCCGCGGAGCAACGCCGTGACCTCTGACCCACAAGCCCTCCAGCCAAGGCCCTGCTGCCCCACCGACAGATGCAGACCACTGGAGCACAGCCTTCAGAGGTCTGACAGCTTGCTTAACCCCCCCCCCCTGCACACCCACCCACCCATCCCATCTCATTCCTCTGACACACATGCGCACACGCGAGCATGCACACACACACACACACACACACACACACACACACACACACACACACACACACACTCACACACACACATACACATACACACTTTCACAGTTGGCTTGTGAGGACATCAGCGTTTCAGGACAGCAGTTTTATGTACAGTATGCCATTTAAAAACAAATGCTAATTTTTAACCTAAGCCTTGTAGATCAGCTATTTTGGGTGTGCAACACAGGCGTGCGGTCAAGTATAAGGCATACCTCCAGCCCCAGCCCCTAAACCTAACCTTTTAACCTTATAATTTGCCTAACCCTAACCCCAACCTGAATCATTTTACAAATGTGCCCTCACAATTCTAGTAATACAAGTACACTCACACACCGCTACTCCGCCTCTCCTATTTCAGCCCCTCCCCCCTCCGTCTCACACCCTCTGGGGAAACCCCTTAACGACTATCGACTCCTCCCCTGTCGTCTGGGATTGGCTCCATCAACTGCCTATCTGCTCCGCCCACAAGACCCGCCCACTCCACTGACCCGCCCCCACCACCCACTCCATCGCCGGTGACCCGTCTCCAGGACATCTTGACCCCTGTCGCTGAGTTATGGCTCTTTTGCTTTACTTTATGTTTTTAAATGTTTCGCCCAATTTGCCTGATGTTGGAACTTAAGTATGAAATGTTGAAACAGTTTCGGTATTTCATACTTAAGTTCCATCATCAGGCAAATGTACTTTTTGATCCACTACAATTATTTGAAAACTTAATTTCCAAGTTACTTTGAAGATTTAGATTAATTATTACAAATTAGGCCCTATTATACTTTTTTTCAAAATATTTTGAGTTTGACACCTTTTGAAATTTAAAACAAAATTTAAAACAAATTTAAAACAAAAGTCAAATGGTTCATTCTGCATAATGGCAACTTTGACTTTTTGTACTTTTTTAATTTTCATTCACAATACATTTGCTTTAGTAAAAGAGTACAGCCTACTACTGTACTTCTTCCACAACTGGTTTCTAGGACATGTTGACCTGCAAGTTATTGGTAGAGTTATGTCTGGAGAGAGGGCAGTGGAAGGGGGTGGTGGGTATATTTCTGTCTTCATAAACACAATGGCAGCTTCTCTGATCTATCTTGTCTGACCTTATTGATTGAATTAGAAGGGGGGGAGAGAAGAGAAGGGGGGTGATGCATGGTGACGGTGTTTAAATGACACATGGCAGTGCTTCATGCAGGCCCTGCCAAACGGCCCCGGTTTGGGCTTCGTTCAGAGACCATCGTTTTTGACGTGGGTGTTTATGGCAGCTGTGAGTCCTATTGTTCCCCACTTGGCCTACGGTATAATACATGCTTACCATATCTAGTCATAATGTTCTTACAATTGCAACTGTTGCAATCCTGTGTTTACTGTTACACTGTTACATGATTACTGTTATGCTAGATGCACCGCCATCTTTATTTTTGTTTGTCCTTTGTTTCCATTGTATTGTGTTCAGGAATGGCCCTCAGACAATTCATTTCAGTTTATTGTCTAAATTGTAAATTGTAATTATTTTGTCAGTCCAGCAAGAGTTAGGCTATTATTATTGTTGTTATTATTATTTTTGACTATTGTTTATTCTGTCTGTAAAGGAAATGCTATATGTAGTCTGTCCTGTGTCAGCGTGTGGAATCTGCAGCGTGGGGTTGATCTCCCAGCAGCCAATAGCAGAGCATCTGTAGGCTGCTGTGAGTTAGTGGGATCAGATAGAGAGTGTTATCTGCTGCTAGTGACTGTTATCATCTCTGCTCTACCTCAGGCCTTAAGGAGCTGAGAAGTTCAGACCACACACACACACACACACACACACACACACACACACACACACACACTCCCGAGAGGAAACACTTGGCGTTCAGCCAGACGGTGATGAATTGACACCACATCACACTATTTCAATCTAAGTGGTTAATAAATAAAATGTTATCAGTTAAAAATGTGTCTGAAATATTTCAACATGTTTTCTGTCGGGAACCTCCGTGTCAACCGTATGTCTTTGCGTTGAAAGTGTCCCCCATCTATAACCTCTTTATTTAACCTCTATACTCCACTGTGCACGAGTACAAATTGAGGCGGTTGTTGTTCTAGTCTCAAGTTTAACAAGTCCACACTCGCTGCATGTGTTCTGAGTCTGCCCCGGTGGACGAGCGGGCGGCTGGCTGGCGCCCTGCATCTGTTCTTCTTTGCGGCCAAAAGCGGCCTTGATCTGTCCCTGCGTGTCCACTTCCAGGTCATGCCTTGGGCAGGGGTGTGTGTGTGTTTGTGTGCGTGTGCGAGCATGCATTACTATTCTTGTGAGGGCCAACTGTCCCCAGAAGCATAGTAGAATTTGAGAAATACATTTGTGAGGACGATTTTTGTGGTCCTCACAAGATAAATAATTGGGGAAATATTCACATTGGGCTTAGTGTTAGGATCGTGTGTGTGTGTGTGTGTGTGTGTGTGTGTGGTGGAGGGCATCTTAAGGAGGAAGAGGCGGGGGCGGGGGGACAGGAAATCAGAGACAGGCCAAATAAACAACGCTGTCAGCCGTAGCATGCACCTCTGACCCGGGCTGTCCCATCTGTTTTCTTATCTCCTGTAGCGCTAATACTGACAAGTGACACCTTTCTCTGTTTCCCTTCCACTTCCTCACCCCACCTTTCATATGGTTAAAGGAGAGCATGGTGGCAGACGTGACAATGAAAATGTATTTGGCCCCTGGAACCCCATCGGAAACTATTTTGTGTCAAAGATCCCCATACAAGATTTATATTAGAATGTTAAAAAAAAAAAAAAAAGATTCAGACAAGCTTGTTGATCGTCTGTTTTAAATAGATGATACTATATTAACACGTTTAACCTCCTGGAACCCCCTCAAGGATCCCTGGAGGTCCCTGGACCCCACTTTGAGAACCAGTACATGTCTCAATGGAGAGTGCAGTAAGGAGAGGGGGCCACCTCTTTAACAAAGCTTGCAAACGCCAGAGTCTGAAAATATTTCAGCTCTCAGCAAGCAGATAAATATGACTCACTGAAACGTACACGTGTAAAATAAAAGCTTGTCGTCTCTTGTCACGTTGTTGTATTTTCCCAGATGGTTGGCGGTCCCTTTGTAAACAATTAAAAACATACGCTGTACTCGGGGAGAAAGAAACAACTTGGTGGAGAGTGGAGACAGCCCTTTCCTCGATCTACCACAGTGGTTCCCAAATCTTTTCATGTCAAGGACCCCCAAATTGACACTTATCAGCCCGCAGACCCCCATTTGAAAAGATATGCCAGGGACCCCATAAGAGAAGATTTTTACGGCTCTAGCAGAGATTCCCAACCCATTTAATTTCAAGGACCCCCAGTTTGACATGCATTAGTCATTTAATGACATTTCTATCTCTGGGACCCCCAATTTATATTGTAAAATCACTGTTGGTTTAACTCTGAAAGTTCCATTTGTACACTGATCAATTGGTTGATAAATGGCAAGGTTGCGCATCATTGTGTAAACAATGCACGCCCCACCCAGTTATTATGTATGTGTCCCTTTTATACCCATATATGGAGTTATTTGTCAGGCATGCCAAATGAGGCTTTTGTGCTGGTTCTGGACAACCCGGAAATGCAGAGTACCCGTTCCACCCATCTGTCTGTACCTTTTATTTCAATATATGAGGAGGTCTCCGTCCTATCAAATAGTAATGCTCGACACTCAGGACGGAGATTAATTAAAGGAAGGAACTTTATTGATATCATAACAGAGCGCATCGCTCCACAGGCTGGGAGCGCCTGTTGGGACGGCATCCAAAATGTTCCCCCACGTTTAGTGGATGAGACCGAAAATCTTAAAACGTGTATAAATCGTGGTCCCATTATACCTCCCATTGTTGTCGATCGCCTCAGGGGTGTTTTGGCTACATCTAGCTACTTCAGCTACATCCAAGATGGCGCCTGGTGCATCTCGAAATGTGCTCCGTTGCTGCAAATCGCTTGGCGCTCTGATTTAATGGTTAACACATCTACAAGCTCACAACGCGAAGAGGTTTGCAAAATGCAAATCCACCTTAGCATTCCCTCACCTGCTTATTAACACTTAGTACATCAATGCCAAGTTCATTGTTTAGGAACTTACAACACTCTCTTTCGATCATGTCAAAGTGATATTTTTTGCCGAATTCATACTGTTCAGGAGATGGGGAAAAAAAGAAAGTAGTTATTTAGTGACACACTCTTGTTAATACTTTTCATTGGTTATAAATTCATAGACAAAGTCACACACACACACACACACACACACACACAAACACACACCCGACATTCATTTTCAATGTTTCAAAAGTAGCAAAAATAGACCATACGAGCTTACAACGCATCGCATCGCTTGCACTGTAGAATGGCTATTTCTTTTTTTTCTCTTTTTTTTTTTAAATCTATGCACGAAATGTCTATGTTCACAGGCTTCTGTGTGCGGCCTAGAGGAGATCTGAGCATGTGCAACACCATACCTCTTACACAATGTGTCCTTTGGGAAACCGGGCCAATGTCTTTGTCACTGCCTTTGCGTGAAATTCTGACTTCTAATAAAGTCAGACTCATAATTTACAAAATAAAAGTTTGTAAGACAGCAACGATTAGAAATCTGTGAGGGAAACGAACGGGAACTCATCATTACATTGTAGGTAAATGGAATGACACAGGCTGATTGGCAGTTTTACAGGAGGGGGGGTTTGGCTTATCTAACACGTCTTCAAATGTCCCACGCTGGGACGCTTGGTAATCCCTCCAGTTCTAAACAAGAGGACGGGAACGAAGCCACCGCAGAGCACTGCTAAAAACAACCCAAACATCTGCAGTGTCAAACTCACCCCGACCCAGCCAAGCAGATGTTCTGTGTCCAACATCACTCATGCACACACGTGCACATGTGCACACACACACACACACACACACACACACACACACACATATGCGCAAATTGTGAATGCACTGTCCAACACGTCACATACACACACGCATACATAGAATCTCTTGCGGTCATTCTCACAAATACGCTGATACATGCTTTAATGTAAGCACTCACAAAGCCTATACATGTAAGCGTGTGTGTGTGTGTGTGTGTGTGTGTGTGTGTGTGTGTGTGTGTGTGTGTGTGTGTGTGTGTGTGTGTGTGTGTGTGTGTGTGTGTGTGTGTGTGTGTGTGTGTGTGTGTGTGTGTGTGTGTGTGTGTGTGTGTGTATATTCTCACTGACAGACATAAACACATCCTCTTGTGAGAGTTGGACATGCAGCATACTGACATGACAAATATTTCCTGTAGTGTGACTTTATCTTTCAATGATAGCAACTGATGTTAATTATATATTGTACAGTTCAACATTCACACGGTATAGCTAGGTATAGAGCGCCGCAGTCCCGCCCCCAACGAGCGGCCCGGAAGAGAATTCCCATTTCCCATTCAGTTTTCCCAAAGACGTTTCAAAAAGTAGTTTTTAAAGACATGTAAGCCTCGGATAAGGCCAACTCGGCTGCTGACAAATCAAACAATTTTTTTTGGGCCGAACAAACATTTAGAAAGGGCAAGATACTGTACAACACTTTTGTTTTTAGTTTTTCTAATTATTTGTTCAGAAAAATGTAGATTTCTATGTTAGATATTATGGAGAATTAAGTTTAACATTCTCAGATTTTTTACAAAAACGGCGCTTATAAACTAACCGATTAATCGATCGATAAGCTTATCAAAACTTATCAATTAACTATTAATGCATTCATTGATAATTCACATCCTAACCTCGACTCATTTATTTTTCACATTATGTTTTATACTTTGTCATACTGTAGATATGTCCTGTGTCACTGATGTCACAGGCTGCACAATGGAGCCTCACCTTCACGTGGATCCTGAGATCCACATTTTTGTACCCTTTCATGGTTAAATAATCTGAGGCTTTTTCTTCTGTGCAGCGTGAGTGATGGTTCCTATAGTTCACACACTGCAATGAGCAGATCTACAAGCTCACAACGCGTGCATCGTAACACATTGCGAGCTTGCAGATCTGCCATTTTCCAAGTGTGACACGTCATACCGTGAAGCATTAATCAGGCGTGCGGCAGGTCTGTTCTGCAGGGGGGCTGTGTTTAGACTGGGCCGGCGCCAGGCGTCATCGCCTGTCTCTGGTGACAGGTGAGAACTTTCAGCTGAAGTCACCACACCCTCCCTCTTCTGACAGCACACCACCTATCCATCACTACTGTCACAGACACACACACACACACACACACACACACACACACACACACACACACGCACATCTCTATACCACATCAACACACACAGGATGCATACTGAGACTTTGATTTGGTGAGAGAGAGAGTGAGAGAGAGAGAGAGAAAAAGTAAAGTAAACAGGATTATCATCATTGTAACCAGACCCGTCACATTTAATTTCATTTGAATGAACGTGTGTAACTTTCACTCTGGCATTGTACATTAGACTTTGTGTTTAAAGGTCTGAACAATAGGTTACACCACAGGATATTTGTACACTGTTCAGAGTTGCATGAACACTGAGGATTTGAGGGTGTATTATGGAGACCACAGGAGGGTGGAGTTGAGATGCTGTCAGCAGCTGCAGTCGGTCCCAAAGGCTCAAACAAGTACAATATCTACTACGAAGTGTGTGCACAGTGTGTGTATGCATGCGTGTGTGCATGCATGAACAAAAACAAGCATGCATTAATTGCACTCATGATATGACTGCATGTAGCTGTGTGTATTTGTGTGTCTTGTATTCTGCAGATGAGTGCTAATCTAATCTGAAAAAGCCACGGTGTATGTCTCTCTCTCTCTCTTTCTGTCTGTCTCTCTTGCTCTCCCGCACTCTCCCTCTCTCTGACCGTGACACTGTGTGTGTGTGTGTGTGTGTGTGTGTGTGTGTATGTGTGTGTGTGTGTGTGTGTGTGTGTGTGTGTGTGTGTGTGTGTGTGTGTGTGTGTGTGTGTGCGCGCGACTGCGTGTGTGTGTATGATGGCTGTCAGGCAGCCACAGAACAACACTGATGGAGAATTATGCGGGTCGCACACACCCAGAAAACAACATTACATCAAGAGACAAAGACAGCAAACCGTAATGGATTGTCCCTCTGTAAGTGGATCTGCTCTGCTTCTCCTCACAGAGGGACAGATAGGCCTGTCCGTCATTTCTCCCTGCTTTAGAAACAAAACGCTGGAGGAGTGATGAGGGAGATTTGGCTGTTGGAACATTATTAATTATTACAGTGGTGGACAGTAACTAAGTACAATTACTTGAGTACTTTACTTAAAGTATATTTTTTTGAGTATTTCATATTTCAGTTCATGACGTTCACTCCTCTGCCACTGCATTTCAAATCGAAATATTGTACTTGTCAAACGTGCTTACTTGTACGCCATATTTCTCTTTCCAAAAAGTGTGAAAATTTGAAGGGCGCTAGCTAGCGCCCCTCAATATTGTATTGAACGACTGGCTCTCAGACATGACGTCATGTCATGTTTCAGCCAAGTCTATGGACTTTTAACGTTTCAAAAAACAGGCTCCCACTCATGACGTCATGTGACTTGTAGTGTTTGCTTTAAGCAGTGACGTCATGTGACAGCCGAGTGTGAGTTTTTCACTACTAGAGCTTCAGGGCGATATGCAGCCCTCACACCTACTGTACTGTGCGTTGCACCACGTTGCACCGCTGACCTGGCCATTATGTCCGGTCTGTGTCCCTTTTATGCTCAAATATGGAGATCCCCGATGCTTCTTATATATATTGGCATGAGTATATGGGCTTATCGGTTTGATCGCCGGTTGTGGACAACTGGATATCCATACCTACTGTATATATGAACAAATCGGTCGGATCAGCGGTTCTGGACAAAACCCATATCCGAAAGGACTCATGACGATGTGTCTGCCCATCTATGGTCGTAGTAGGTTTGTTTATGGTTATGTCTGAGTCACAGTGCCCTGGTCCACCCGCCGGCTGGCCCGCCCTCCCATTGTTTGTTTTTTACAGCAATGCATTGATATTAAAGATAATGCTTTGCAATTTGTTCTTTTCAATACTTGAGTATTTACTTGAGTATATACAGTACTACTACTCCACCACATAGGCCTGCCTGACATTTCTCTGTGTTTAGAAAAGAGGAAAAAGTGAAGAGGGGGATTTAGAAACGGGGAAATGAGAGCGTTGGAACAATATTAATAAATCACACAAAGTAACTCCAAACACTCATATGAGGTCTTAGCAGCGGAGACATAATGGCCCCTCTCTCTTTTCAAAGTGTGGAGAAGTACAGGTTCAATAAATGACACACTCTGACAGGGTGAATGCACTCTGGGAGTTCAACATCAGCCTCTCACACACACGCACGCACGCAGACATGCACATGAGCGCGCACATGCAAACACTCACGCACAAACTCAAGCATGCAAGCAGGCATCCATTTAAGTCACTGGAATTACTTTAAATGCTTTGAGAAATGGTTCCCAGTCTTTTTTCATAGAAAGTATTTCTAATCCATTTACGTTGCATGGACAAGCCTTCCAGAAGGCTAACAGGGTATGATTATTCATTTGTTTGACACTATGAATTTGTTTTGAGGAAGTTACATCTGAAAGAATCAGTCAATGTCACATTCTGGACAACTCTAGCTCCACTATCCTGAGGTGAAATTCAGTGAAAATAACAGATCTGCAAGCTCACAATGTGTCACTTATGTGACGAGTTGTGAACTTGTAGATCTGTTATTTTCAGCTAAGATATTTGGTATAGAGCGGTTCGATCCCTGACTCCTCCTGGCAGCTTATCTAAGGCCCCTTTTCCACTATGGGGTGGAACCAGAACTATCCAGAACCTGAACCTATTTTTTTTAGTTCTGGGTTTGTTTCCACAGCGCACAGCGCGGTACGGCACGGTTTCAGACCAGGTTCTCAGAACCTTTTTTCGGCCCTGCTTTTGAGGTAGTACTAACGCTGAGTTCTGGGAACCTATGGGCGGGGCCAGCAGCGCTGCTGCTCTCGATTGGTCGAGCTGAGGTGACAACACTGAGGAGACCGGAGCGAGGCGAAGCGCACAGCCAGTCAGCCACACAACACAACACCGCACATTTTAAACTTCTGAGTGCGACACAGCGCCGCGGACACACAGAAAAATAACCTGGAAAAGCCCACAGAAACGCTATGGCCACGAGAGAGGGAGAGAAAGAGCGTGTGTGTGCGTGAGGGAGAGAGAGAGCCATAAAGCTGTCGCGACGAGTTTGCTTGCAGTTGTTGTTCTACCGCTAACAGCTAGGCTAACTGCAGAGAGGGGTGTCCGGGGGTGTGTGTGTGTGTGTGTGTGTGTGTGTGTGTGAGAGAGCCATGATCTATTCTAAATTGTCAGAACAGAAGCACGATATTATGAGGCTAATGCTACTGGAGATTAGTAGAGTATATTGTTTTATACACGGACAGTAGTGTGCACTAGACTTTTTTTTTTTTCAGGGCAAGGCATTAGGCATATCATTACTAGAAATGTGCTGTACACAATACTAAACACTGGAATAATTAAATTCAACTAGCACAACGGTTAAATGATTTGTATTTGCACATTTCTTGATATTGACATTACAACTGGACTGGATGTTATGGCACAATCTGCTCAAGAGGCACTATAATTGCAACCTACACTCATGTTAAATGCTATATTCAAAAGGTGGATTATCATTTAGCATCATATGAGCTATACGAGATTTATTTTTATCTTGCCGTTTAAGCAAAATATTGTAGACAGGTAAAGGTTGGAGAACAACTGGTCTAATGCATTTAAACGGGTGTTTTACTGTTTTCCCACTCCCCACATGGAATGGGGCAAATATAGCCTATATAGCGGCAAATATAGCCTATATAGCGGCAAATATAGCCTATATGCAGAATGTATGCTGCATCCATGTTCATACACTACAGTATGTGCATATACAGTATATGTATTATGTATAGGAAATATATGTGACAGCTGTGGCATATGTGACATGTGGCATATAAAAATATGTTCATATTATTGGTTTAGAAAAGTACAATAAAGCAAATAAATTTGAAAATAGACAATCTACAAGCTCACATGTGTCTCATCGAGCTTGTAGATTGTCTATTTTCAAATGGCCGAAATGTATTTAAGTACAATACTATATACATAGCTACTTTCCACCACTGTTGAATATAATAACCAGTCATTATTTAAACATGAATATCTCTGTATTCCGGGACCCCCCCGGCCGTGCCAGGGGGGGGGGGGGGTGTCCCTGCTGGCCGAGCTACTCAGCAGTGGGGGAATAGGGGGGGGGGGGTTCTGGTTATATGGAAACGGAAGCAGAACTTGGTTCTGGAACTACACATGGTTCTTGGTAGTTCTGGGTCCTGGAAAGTTCTGGTTCTGGTTCTGGTTCCACCCCATAGTGGAAAAGGGGCCTAAGTGTTCTTGAGCTGAACACTGAACCCAACTGCTCCTATGGTCACCTGCTTCGAATGGTGCCAGGTTTCCTCTGCTGTTAGTGTGTGAGAGAGAGTAAAGAGAAAGGAGTCAATCTGAAATGCATTATATGTGCTTTGGATGAAGGCGGATAAATGCAGGCCATTTAAACAATCAACTACTGTAACTTTAGGGTTTAAGTTAAAGGATGTAATTGGTCCTCAGTGATGTTAGTTCAGTCAGATAACTCACGAATAGATTGAGAGTTGAGACCAATTGCTTCCGGACATTTTATTTATAAATTGTAAATAAAAGTGTGAATATTATGTTTGATCTTGTTCTTGGTGTTCAGGCTCTGCTTAATACATTACTCCATGCTCAGCACATTAGCAGACAACCATTTAAGAGCAGGGAGATGTTCTATGATCTATGATCTATACTCTATAACAACAACAGCCTAGTGGTGGTGGGGGGAAACAAAGCATAACATCCATGGCTGGACTTCGGCCCGGTCATTTTCGAATCACGAATTTGCCTACCAGGCAGGTTTCTGTTCTGGCCACAGCTAGGCCTCATCTGAGACACAGAGCAAGTAGTGAGGACCAATTGAAGTGCTCCTTTAAGCCCTATTTTATACTGCGCCAACTTAAAAGCTCTATTGTTGCTATTTTAATAAAAATATATAATTTCTTTGTAATTTACAGCAAACAACAACAAACCCATCTGAGAATTCTCGTTTCTGGACAAACAAACCTCCACATTTTATAGCTTTTACTTCGTTTTTAGCGCAGCATGAAGTGAAACCCACTCTGCTTCCTCATCAAGGTGAATATCACACGACCATCCCCAGGACAGCTTTACAATCGCAGAGGTTAAACGAGGACCAATTGCTAAGCAATATATTCTAGCAGGAGCAGTTCCAGTTAAATGGACTGGTGGTTATAAATATTAGCAATCAGCCGCGGCACGTACGGACGGAGGAGGGAAAACACCATGGATCCAAACGCTGAAATAAAAATCAATTCATCAGCAGCTGTCCCTTCATTCACCTCCGGTCACAGCCGCACGCAGACAGCTCTGTCAGCTCGTGGGGACATTTGGGGTTTAACAGAAAGTGGCAGTGGACATGTGTCTGTTTTATAGGCACCGTGAGTGCTTGCATTCACTGCGGTTAATTTCCGATGTTGCATAACGCGGTCATTCTGTTCTTGGTCTTCCATGGATTGATATCATTCATTCTGGCGTTAATGTGTGTGGACCTCATCATGCTAACAATGGTGGGATCTTTGGTTGAAAGGATGCAGAAGAATAAATGCACCAAAACATTGGGCCAAAGTTGATTAGGCCACAGAAACATCTCCATTCATTCTTTTTCACATTTTATACTTTTAATTGTATAATGGAAGTCAATTAGAGCCAAATCAGGGGAAAATGTCATCAGAACAATTCTATATCTTTTTTTTAAACAACGCCATGTCAGTCGTGGATTTTCTGCGTGAAAGGAGGAGGGCAACTGTGGAAGTACTAAAGTCTAGACTGGCTAGTAAATGTTAGACAGGCGTGCGCGTGTGTGCGTAAGTGTGCGTGTGAGTGTGTGAGACATGGCATGGCTCATTGAAAAGGCTAATCCAACCTCACCTGTGTGCAACAGGCAGCCTGCGTGGCCTCCCAACTCCCTGCTGCTCACTCTCTTTCTGCACACACACACACACACATGTGTCATGTGCATGCACACACACATGCACAGCTCTCTCTCTCTCTCTCACACACACACACACACACACACACACACACACACACACACACACACACACACACACACACACACACTGTTCTCCAACCCCCTCTCTTTTCTCCATGCATTTACAGCCTCTAAAAGCCTTTTCCTTTTAACAGCAGGGGGGGTGGCTGAGAGTGACAGGGAACAGAATGCTCCTTATGTTGTCACTTTCCCACTGTGGTGGCCTCGAGGGACGCCTGCCTGGCACACCGGCACTCACCACACACCTGCAGCATGCATGGACAATTCATGGAACATTTGAGTGTGGTTTCCAGTAAAACAATAGTTGTATAAGTTTGCCACATGCAACCTGGCTCCCCAAATCCTCAAGATCAATGATGTTCATGCAGCTACTTTAACCATTTTCATCCTGGAGTCTCGATTTTGGGCATGTCATCATAGGAAAGAAATTACACAATATTTCAGAAATATCGATCCCAAAAAGAAAATAAATACATTTTTTGTTTATTCATTTATTTACCAAAATGCGATATGAGTAAGCCTACCTACAAGCTCACACTGTCACGTTGCGCAGAAAATAGGGCTTTTAACATTTTTCCCAGTAATGGTCTCTAAATGGAGGGCGCGACTAAGTGTTTCTGTCACTTCAAGTTCATGGGAGGCCATACTGTACATACAGTATACAGTAATGTTACGCATGTTTGACAGAATAACTGTCAGACTACCGTGTGACAACGTCCCTCGATCTCCACTTTTCATTTCTTCTTTCCTGAGACAGCTGCCTAGCAGTGCATTAGGAATAGTAGCGCTTTGACAACCGCTACTTATGTGCACCACAGGGCGCAAAAGTATTCAGATTTGTTTAAGTCGCAATACTACAATAATATGCAAATACTCTTACAAGTAAAAGTCCTGTATTCAAAATGTTACTTGAGTAAGTGGTAGTGGAGTAAAAAAGTACAATATTTGACTGAGATGCAGAAGTGTTACGAATTAAAAAATTGAAATACTCAAGTAAAATAAGTACCTCAAATTTGTACTCGAGTATTAGCCTGGGTTCCAGCCTGATTTGCTGTGTTCCGCGGATTTGAAAATAACTCAAATCCGAGGAACACAGCAAATCAGGCTGGAACCCATGTGCCACTCAAGTATAGTACTTGAGTAAATCGTCTCTGTTGGATGGTAACCTCATGTCTATAAAACTGTTACTTCTCAGGATTCAAATTGCTAAAGAGGCTGATCCACAAGTTCAAAAAGCGTCGTGTCCCTTTTCAAGATTGTACATCAGCTACTTTTGATGCTTTTGTGTGATGCTGTATGATCAAGTATGGCGTTAAATTATGACAAAGACGTTTCTGCCCTATATGTATTACTACCAGTCTATGATTACTACTTAGGTACTTTCCATCATCAGAGAGGGAGGATTCAGACAGCAGGAACAGCATCAGTGAACATGAACTCATAAACCACCTTAGATACTATAGATAGTGGTACATTGTTCAGCCTGTAGTGTGGAACTCTTCGTTTAAAGAAAACATATCGTTGCTGTCAGGTAAAAACCCTGTATCTCCATATTTAGACTTTTTATGTTTTTTTGTAATTCCGTACCCTTCTTCATCGTACACATAAAAAGGTTGTTAAAAAAGTGCACTTCATTGTCACACCATTGGTTTACAGGTTTAAATGTTTTGCGGAAGCTCCATTTTTGAAGTCGAGGGCAGGGAGAAGAAATTCCCAAATTAAATAAGCATAAGCATCTAAATATGAAATATGTAGATATATTAATGAATGCATCAATATATCTACACACATAATTCCAACTTGACATGAGGTTAAGCTAGGGGTTAATTCTGTCTTTCTGTTTTATCAATATTAACCTGTGAAAAGTATTAACAATATCTTCTGATCCAGATCCTTTTTTCACATTTCATGAAAAGTAGCCATTTTTGGACATACAAGTCTTCAACCCGACAGCAATATTGCCAACGCGTCTGGGCGTCAGTGTGACTGTCGTCTTTCGTTTCACATGCAAGTCTGAGCGACCGCCCGACACGGGCGTCTCGCTGGCTCAGCGCTCAGGTATGCAGCGCTCAGGTAAACTTGTGACGGTGACGGATGGCCGGGTGTTGACATATGACTGACAGCTAGACTACCCGTTTCACACTTGACTTGGAGATTCATTAAGCATTTTGGACAGGGGCCCCGGGCCCTTTGGACGGGCACTCGCTGTGGAGGTAACCCGATCCGCGGGCCCCCAGGGGGGATACTGTAATGTTTTTAACATTGAATGCCCCCCCCCCCAAAAAAAAAACTATGGTTGAGAGCCCCATCACAGGCCGCGGCAGTGAGGAGACCATCTTGTGCGTGTGTGACACGAGAAGAAAACAGCAGTGGAAGAAGTATTCAGATTGTTTTAGTTTACTTTTGCTTAAGTAAAAGTACTGATGTAAACATGTTTAAATACTCTGTAAGACTGCTTACAGGTTTTCCTAAAGTAAAAGCAGGAAGGGCGAGATCCAATGACCAGGTCGCTACGGAATCTAGTTTCTAGACTAGTTTCTTATTAACTAGTCAATATGCAGAATGGTATACAATTTTTTGGAGTATAAAATGCTTAAGTGTATTTGTTTTGTAATAATACTATTAAGTTGTAATAATACTACTTAGTACTTAGTAGTTACTTTCCATCACTGGAGCAAAGAAGGCATGTGTGGGGCGCCGGGGCGGTATAGAAAGTTGTACAGGAACCTCTTCCTTCTCATTTCTCATCTTCTAAATGACACGGCTCATCCCACATCAGCGCTCACTTTCCATTCCACACAGGTACCTAAACATCTTCCCTCCCTGAGCGTCTCGCCGCTGTGCGCGAGCGCGTGTCGGTCGCTCCCCGTGTTGTGACAGGCATCTAAATTGATTAAGCCGAGCCCCGGGATCTGACACTACAGTGCGTTGCCTTCTATTTGTTGATTACTATTGATTTTCTTTGATACTTCATTTAAAAATCAATAGCAGCGGGAGGGAGAAGAAAAATAGGCATGGTTTACACATACTTTAACATACTATTGTGCTTGTGGGGGGGGGGGGGGGGGCAGCAGGTTTTGGCAGCGGGCTGCGGCGCGGCAGGCATGGTGAGCGGGCCACGGTGCCCAATTAGGCGAAAGCTCTTAACAGGTGAAAGGGAGAGGACCCCCCCACCACCGGATCGATGTGTTCGCCGCTTTCTTCTCCAATCACAGAGAGTGGTCATAAATTAAAGCGCATCTGTGTTGTTTTGAAGACATGAGGCGTGTGCTTGCACGCGAGCGGACAACTTTGTTTTTATATTTATTTATTTGCTATCTTTCACTCCCCTTGGTTGATAGAGCCCCCGCATTTGGCGTAACCCCTCCCTCATCCGTCACTACGCGTCTGACGGGGAGGACAGCGGTGTCGGCGGGGGTTTGCGTGGTGAGCAAACGGCGCACGGCCAGCTGTCGTTGCACTTTGAACCTGACTCACCGGGTTTGACGTTTTCAAACTTAAAATGAACGTTGATTTACAACACAGGACATTTCTCTCTTCCTTATGTTCTATACACACAGCAACATCCTCAGTTTGAAGTTCACCCTGACAGAGTACACATGAACCGTTCCGGGTCAATTTCAACACGGGCGTAGTCAACAAATCATGAGTTATTTGACCATTTCGTTGTAGTTGGATGTTATTGTGTTATTTCCACGGCAGGTGAATGGATCATTTGTAGAGGTGTAACATTATTGTAATGAAATATCGATTTGATCAATTGTAATTAAAAACTAAAAGTATATCGATTATGTAAACCGCAAATATCATATTGTATAGTTTGACTTTGTATTGTATTGTTTTGCAATGGAAATAATCAATATCGAATCATTTTGCAATGGAAATAATCAATTTAATCTATACAAGTACTTGTATAGATTGTATTTAGCAATTTTAAGAATAGTGTCAAATACAATGTCCATCTATTTGCCAGAGAATCACTGTTTACTTATTTATATCCATAATAATACATCTCTCCCTTTAAAAACCTGCACTATCCACAAGTTTCACACATATTTAATGTATTTGCTAAATAGTTACTGTATCGATTTCAAATGATTGAATCGTATCGCCATAATGAACTAATATCATCCATCTATTCTATGGTCAACCATGCGATACGTATCGTATCGCTGTTGAAATGTATCATTCAAATTCGACACACTCATTCCACACCCCCACAGGGAATGTAGTGCCCTGTGTCGAGTCCGTCGCATAGCCGGTTGTCCAGAACCAGCACAAAATCCTCTGCCCGGGCTCTGGACCTGATCACCCTATATCTCCATATATGGAGCTTGCCTGTTCTGACATCAGAACATCTGCATAGATTACATAGATATGGGCATTAAAGGGACACAACATGGGTGGGGAATGCATTTCCAACTTGCATCGTTCCAAGTAGGCCAGTGGCCAACGGGCACTACTCTAGTGTGGTTAAAAGCAGCGAAGTAGAACGGCCGGCTGTGAAACGATCCCTGTTAGATCCCTGGCTCCACCTGGCTCTACCTGGCTCCACCTGGCTGTGTGTCAAAGTGTCCTTGAGCAAGACACTAAACCCCTAACTGATGACCAGGTGGTGGGTTCATTGCATGGTTTCCTGATGTGTGCTGCTCAGTTGAATGCTGAAAAGCTCCAGTATGTAGGCTGTGCTCACACTGACAACTGAGTGCAGTTGTGTTTGAGATGGTTACCGGGTGCAGTTGTGTGTTCCCTGTGAACACACAACTGCACTCTATAGCTACTATAGCCAGTGTGTGCCAGTGGGTTCACTGGTGCAGCACTGCAGTTGTGTTCACTGCATTGGTGCAGTTGTGTGTTCACTGCATTGGTGCAGTTGTGTGTTCACTGCAGTGGTGCAGTTCTGTGTTCACTGCATTGGTGCAGTTGTGTGTTCACTGGTGCAGCACTGCAGTTGTGTATTCACTGCATTGGTGCAGTGCTGTGTTCACTGCAGTGGTGCAGTTCTGTGTTCACTGCATTGGTGCAGTTGTATGTTCACTGGTCCAGTTGTGTGTTCCCTGGCTACTGTGCGCAGTTGTGTTCACTGGTCCAGTTGTGTGTTCACTGGCTACCATGGGTGCAATTGTGTGTTCACTGGCTACCATGGGTCCAGTTGTGTGTTCCCTGCACTGGTGCAGTTGTGTGTTCACTGCACTGGTGCAGTTGTGTGTTCACTGCACTGGTGCAGTTGTGTGTTCACTGCACTGGTGCAGTTGTGTGTTCACTGCACTGGTGCAGTTGTGTGTTCACTGCACTGGTGCAGTTGTGTGTTCACTGCACTGGTCCAGTTGTGTGTTCACTGCACTGGTCCAGTTGTGTGTTCACTGCACTGGTCCAGTTGTGTGTTCACTGCACTGGTCCAGTTGTGTGTTCACTGCACTGGTCCAGTTGTGTGTTCACTGCACTGGTGCAGTTGTGTGTTCACTGCACTGGTCCAGTTGTGTGTTCACTGCACTGGTCCAGTTGTGTGTTCACTGCACTGGTGCAGTTGTGTGTTCACTGCACTGGTGCAGTTGTGTGTTCCCTGGCTACTGGGTGCAGTTGTGGAGTTGTGGGCTTATGTACTGTGCCTCCTCTATCACGTTCCCACCGCCTCACTTCATGTCTTCTGTTCTCTCCTTCTCTCGTTCCGTTCCCACCTTCCCGTTCGCTTCTCGTTTGTCTCTGAGTGATACCCACTGACCTTTTTCTTTCTTTGACCCCCCCACCTCCCCCCCCCCCGATATTCAGGTCTTTATTTCCACCCTCCTCGCTCTCCCCCTTTAGCCCAGAGTCAAGCATGCGTTACGGAGCGGAGCGGTCGGGTGGGTTCTCCTCCTAGCAGACCAGAACAGCTCAGTTCTCAGAGTTATCACCTTTCACCCGGGGCCGACGGGAGGTGGCCCCCCACCCCACCCCCATCTAACCCCTGTGAGGAGAACCAAACACCGTGGCTTTAGCCTTGGCGGTGCCTGTATGTACTCCAAGTCAGCAGCGACTAGGGCTGCCACTAGAGATGTCCCGATACTGTATCGGTATCGGGGAATAGTATCGGATCGACCCTTATTTGTCATATCGGGTCTTATAGGTATCGGCATATATGCCAGTCTAACCACAGATCCGACACAGGGGTAAGGGGTTGATACTATGGCAGGTGAATAAAATGTTGGGACATGTGGAGTTTGCTTTGGAGTTGCTCAAACTGTAAGTGCACATTTGAGTGAGGAGTCTGCTATAAACACAACACGAGATTTACAGCTAGATGGCTATAAACACAACATGAGATCAGGACACTGGTATCGGTATTCAGTATCGGTATCGGCTAACACAGAAATTGAGGTATCGGCAAAAAAGTGTATCGGGACATCCCTGGCTGCAACTATCAATTATTTTCATAGCAATTATTCTATTGATTACTTCTTTGATTAATCAAAGAAACCAATTAGCTGGATTAACTGTCAGTGACACAGTGAGAGACACAAACAAAGCGTCCTGGAGAGAAACAAGACCAGGTATAGTGATACAGGAGGAGCGCAGTGAGGTGACAGTGACATCAAAAGCTGCTTGGCTGTGTAAAGTATAAGTGTAGGTTATGGGTGTTAATGGTTCTGAGAGGCTGGGCCCCTTGTTCAGGTGACATGTGTCACGTATCTTTGTGTGATATGCAGTTCCCCCTTGGGTGGGGTGTGGGGACAAACTGTCAATAATGGCACACTCGGTTGTGTGTGTGTGTGTGTGTGTGTGTGTGTGTGTGTGTGTGTGTGTGTGTGTGTGTGTGTGTGTGTGTGTGTGTGTGTGTGTGTGTGTGTGTGTGTGTGTGTGTGTGTGTGTGTGTGTGTGTGAGACAGACAGACAGACAGACAGACAGACAGACAGACAGACAGACAGACAGACAGACAGACAGACAGACAGACAGACAGACAGACAGACAGACAGACAGACAGACAGACAGACAGACAGACAGACAGACAGACAGACAGACAGACAGACAGACAGACAGACAGACAGACAGACAGACAGACAGACAGACAGACAGACAGACAGACAGACAGACAGACACGGTGCTGCATGGACATGATGTCATTAAAGCCCATGAGTGGCTTTCATGTTCGTATACATGCACATGCAACCGTGTGTTAGTTTAAAAATAATAATAAAAAAAATAAATATATATAGGGCTGTCAAATGATTAAAAGATTTAATCAGATGAATCACAGCTTGTTAGAAATGTATTAATCATGATTAATCACCATTCGAATTATGTCCAAAAAGTGCCATATTTTTTTGTATATTGTTGTGGGAATGGAAGGATAAATGTCAGAAGTCGGATATAGGCATTTAACATACATATAGCCTATGTATGTTTACATTTCTTATAGGCAAACAAAAAGGTAGTAGCGCACACCAAAAGTAGGGATGTGCTGACCACAGGAGACAAACTTTAAAAGTCACGATAAACAAGTTGCCTTCTTCAGGGTATGACCCTGTGGGTGCTTGTATTATAATATAAACTTGTAAGCTCCAAATGTCCCCACAAGAACAGTAGAATTTGAGAACTAGACATTGTGAGGAGTGGACCATTTTCCTTAACCTGACGCTGCCAGATCCAAGAAGCTTGCTACACAAATTTGTTTCACAGCTTATTGGGATCTGGGATCGCGGAAGCAAATTCGATGACGGGGCTGTTCCTTTTTTTCAAGATACTTGGTAGATGATTGGATGGGACCGTCTGTCTATCACCGTGTGGGCGTGCAAACACAACCAATCATATTGACGTGTCTAGATAGCTTCACATCCGGTTTCGCACATATCCCGCCCTTAGCTCACGCTGATTGGTCCGGTACGGAACGGATTTTTGTCAGCTCAACTCCCTGAGAGATCCCAGATGAAGGCTGTGTTGGGGAACATGGTTACCCAATACCGCCCTCATCTGGCAGCCTCAGGTTACATTTTCCTGTCTTCACAACAGAAATGGTTGTTTCATGGTTAAAAAAAAACTTGGACTATAGTTAGGCTTACGATTAGGAAAAGTTTCAGGTTGGTGTTTGATTTGTTATGCCTGATTTATATAGTTAATTGCGTGCGAGTGTTGCACACCAAAGATTCTGCAAGTCCACAATGCATCGCAATTAGGGCTGCAACGATTCATCGATTAATCGTAATCGAATCGATTATTCAATTAGTTGTCAACTAATTTGGTAATCGATTAATCAAATCGGCAACTAATCACTAGTTTTTTTGCAATTTATCATTGGTGATTTCCCACTTAACCATAGTTTTTCCAGTGTTAAGTGCAACTAAACTAAAGAGGAGTGATCCATCTCTCTTCCCTTACAATTACCTATTTGAGTTCAGAAGAGTACTGTTCCTTCTAGACTGACACGTGTGTAGCTATTCTTTAATCAAATGTATGCAGTCAGAATAAGCCTAAAGACACCATGATTTGCTTTAATTCATTTTAATTTAGTTTGTCTTTTATTTGAATAGCAACCTAATCAGCAGCTAATCAAATGAAAAATTGAATTAAGGTTAGTTAAAACATGTCTAAAATAACCTAAAATATATTTTTAAGGTGATAGCTAAATAAGTGTCATAGTCCGATTAATCGTTTAAATAATCGGCAGATTAATCGATTATGAAAATAATCGTTGCAGCCCTAATCGCAATGCAACGCGCTGTGAGCTTATCGATCTGACTTTTTCTGCTCCAGTTAAATGGTTACATAGGGCAAAACATATATAAAATAGGACTGCATTAAAATGGCGATGCCCTCAAAAGTATAGTAATATAAAGGACTAATAAGTTGTTATAATAAATTGTAAATTTGACCATGTGTGTGTGCGTGTGTGTGCGTGCGCACGTGCATGCGTGCGTGAACACACATGTGTGTGCGTGCGTGCGTCCGTGCGTGTGCACGCGTGTGTCACAGACATGGTGACCTTGCCCATGCCCCCTCCCTCCAGTGGGAGTGACAGATGCTCAGTAATCTGAGTGAAAGGCGATCCTCCACTTAATGGGATTGTTTCTGTTACACCTTAAAGAAGAGAGAGCCCTGCCAGCCCACCCCACCAGAGCGGAGCAGCCGTCCTCCACAACTGCTGTCCTGGGACCCCCAGGTGGACACAGGGGACAGGGAGGGGGATGGGGGCTTCACACCTCATAACCATAAACTACTAGTAGCCTAGAGCTCTGTGTGTGTGTGTGGGGGGGGGGGGGGGGGGGGGAGGTAGAACTGTATTGTCTTAATTGTATTGTCTACAAACAGAAGGCTGACATATTGACACAGAATGTATCCATGCTGTTATTGTGTGTGTGTGTGTGTGTGTGTGTGTGTGTGTGCGCGTGCGCGCACGCGTGCCATTTTAGGAGGCTAACATACTTATAGCATTTGTAATCATTTCTACACCTGTAATCCTATTAGAAATGCATGACATGATTATGCGGCAAGTCTGAATGAATTGGCGGTCGTCGCCAAAGCTGATCTATACCTGTAAAACTCCAAATCCCCTATGCGTAGTCTGACGTCATCAACATGAATTCATAGCACTGATGACTGACAGACAGACAGACAGGACCGTCACAATGGGTGCTACAGGTGGGGCATGCATTCCCAACTCGCATCGATCGATTAATGGGTCGATAACATGTGGGCATAACTTTGTCCCTGGACATTGGTGACAATGACACTGACAACTGTTTGACACTGGATACCAGTGATGTACTGGTCTGGTAGAGTCTATGATACCAGTGATGTACTGGTCTGGTACCAGTGATGTACTGGTCTGGTAGAGAGAGACCAGGATGCCAGTGATGTGCTGGTGCAGTTTAGAGCATGCTGGACTCTTGCTGGAGTATCGTCTACTCTTTAGGTGCAACAATCAATCCAACTGTCCACAGCCCACAGATGAGACAGAGTGAGTAGACAGAAATGGTGCTATGGTATAATGAGCATTAGTGAGGATCAAATTTCAAGAAGATGTTGAAATGGGTGCTGTGCTCCTTTAAGCCCTATTTTATACGTATGCTATACTAAATACTGCACATAGCCAATGTACATACTATAATCAGTGCTAGTTTTTGAAAAGTATTATTTTGAAAGTATTATTATCCTAATATAAATGCACCACGTCTCTGCGTGTACGTACGTGTGTACGTCTGTAATCCACATAACTCGAGGACCGTTTGCCCACCGACTTCAATTTGACACACACGTTCCACACAGTCACAGGGAGTGCAGTGCCCGGTGTCAGGTCTGTCGTATCACCGGTTGTCCAGAACCGGCACAAAAGCCTCTGCCCGGGCCCCGGACAGGGCCCACATCCAGATCATCCCTAGATCTCCATAAATGGAGCCTGCCTGTGACATGTTCTGACATCACAATTATGCACGACCTCGCCCGTTATTATCCAATTCGGCACTGTTCTACCACGTCTCTGGGTCTACGTGTGTACATCTGTAATCCGCGTAACTCAAGAACCGTTCATACTAAATACTGCACATAGTCAATGTACATTGATCACACCTGATCCCCCCTATATCTCCATATATGGAGCTGGCCTGTTCTGACATCACAATAATGTTCTGACATCTGTATAGACTCCATATTTGGGCATGCCTGACAAAGAACTATGGGCATAAAAGGGAATTGTATATGTAGGGAATCTCTGCACATATGTATGTACGTCTGTAATCCACGTATCTCAAGAACCATTCGTTGAGTAACTTCAAATTATCCACAGTAGATGACCCGAGGCAGTGCAGTGCCTAGGGGGTCAAGTCAGTCGGATAAGCGCTTGTCCAGAACATTCAGTGAAAGCTCTGGCATGGCCAATCGATTATGGCAACCCCAGCTGATTAATATCAGGCATCTCCAAATGGGCATGAGACATACAGTATATGGGCACAAAAGGGAAACAGAGATGACAGGTACAGTGGTGTGAAGTCTACCATTATATGCTATATACAGTACATAGAATGCCTTGCAGAAGTTTTTTTGGGGGAAAAGCATATACCATCTGCTAAACATTTCGTCAATTAAACCAGTTTGAGGGCCCAGGACAGAGGTCTCCGTCTTATCAATTAATTATGTCGGATGCCAGGAACGGAGATTAATCAAAAGACGGAACATTAATCATTCCATAACCGAGCGCACCGCTCCACAGGCTGTTGGGCCTGTTGGGCAACATTCAATGTCATTTCCGGTTGGGACGTCATCCAAAGTGGTCCCCCTCCATTTTAATGGATGAGATCGAAAATCTTAAAACGTGAATAACTCTTGATCTAAATGAAGGCTTCCAATTCTTTCCAAAGATTGTGTTTTTGACAGCCCATCGCGGTCCCGTCGCTTGTTGCATTAGAAGTAATCATAGCTCCGGTTGATGTCGATCCTCCAAAGGGTATTTTGGCTATAGCTACTGTACTTCCAATATGGCGCGGAGCGCGTGCTGTAAAGATACTTTACAGCACGGGTACTATGACAAGAATGGGGTGAATAAGAGGGTGAGAGAGAGAGAGGACAACATCCTCACCTCTCTCTCTCTTCTGGTGGTAGGTAATGTAATGTGATAGAGAGGCACAGCCTCCCACCCTCCACCTATAGCACAGTAAAACTGTTCATGTCATAAGACACAACGTGTCAAAATGATATGTTTAACTGTCTCCTGCCTATTATCCACAACAATAGCCCGGCCCGGATGGATTTCCTCAACGTGTGAAATGACAGGTTCCTACGCCTTATTTAGCGTAGTGCCCACTACGCATACCATACCCCTTCAAAGGGAACCCTTCAATGTGTTACCTGTGTAGAATGCACAGAGACATGGGATCGGGTTTCACAGCCATCCGCCATTCAGGCCTATGATTGCTTTGTTTGCCGGAGAGATCCATGTCCCTGAGCCGTGATCCGTGTCCATAAGGGACAGGGGAGGGGGACAGGGGTGGGACGGGCCCGGGGCTTTGGAAGAGACACGCTGCTTTTGTCAACACATGAGTGGGGTCAGCTCAAACAACTGCTCCAACACTGATACACAGATGAACAGCACAGATAGCGGAAAACCACATGAATAGTACATGGAGGGAGTGTGACGGTGGTACATTGGATGAGTGAATCAATCCCATCCCACATGAGGGTGGAAGGGGGGGGGGGGATACGTTATTAAATGTAGTGCAGTATGAATTAAAAAACTGTTTTTTTTCCAGAACTTTTCACTGATAAACTATATAAAATGTAAGCTATAATGACAAAAGCTACAACTAAATATATTGACAATTTCATCAACACTATGTTAGGGAGGGTGGAGGGTGGAAAGTAACTAAGTACGTTTATTACTCAAACTGTACTTTATTTTGTCCCATGTAAATTTTTATGATTTTTGGGCATGCCTGACAAAGAACTATATGGGCATAAAAGGGAATTGTATATGTAGGGAATTTCTGCACATATACGTCTGTAATCCACGTATCTCAAGAACCGTTCGATGAGTAACTTCAAATTATCGTAGATGACCCGAGGCAGTGCAGTGCCTAGGGTCAAGTCAGTCGGATAAGCGCTTGTCCAGAACTTTCAGTGAAAGCCATTAGCATCCTATATAAGGAAAAATATTCAGAATGTCATTATTCTTTAAGTAGCATGTGACACGTGAAACTTAATGATTCTGAATCCATTCCAAGCATTCGTTTTGCACAAAAGAACACTCCTTGGGCTGAATTCTTTGCCTTCTATAGGATGTTAATGGTATGGTCACATATTATGCAAATTACTCAAATTGCTCAACATGCAACTTTTAGCAACCAAGCAGAATGTCATCCATTAGACCTAAAGATAATAACATTTCTATAATAAATGTTTACATTAATCACCATTTCTGGGTGCATGGAATTTCCAGCTCTGGTCCCATTTGGCAATTCTGGGCCCAATGCAAAACTTAGTGTCTTTGAAGCACCCTTACACCAGAGCCATCTAATAGAAGAGTTATGATTATGAGGGGGCGGAAACCGAGCGCTCGAGCGCTGTTCATGCAGCCTGAACTGAGACAAGTTGGAAATACATTGTTTTCAACGAGGGCGGCGCAAATAAGAGCTATTTTAAGCATGTGTGCAACATGCCAACTGTTTTAAAGTATTGTACAGTAACAACTACAGTCTCTTTAATGTTTATGTTGTACTATTACTACAAAACAATCTAAAATAAATTGATTTAAGATCATTAAAGCTGGGCTGTTGCCTGAGTCCAATACATTTCTGCCTACTTCCGGTCCAGGACTTGGCCCAGTTGGTTGCCCCCATTCTCAATAGAAGTCTACGTAGAGACATTGGACTGGCCCCATGAAGTGAACGCAGTTTGCGTAACTATCTATATCTACACAACATATTCACAGAGCCCTGCAAATGATAAGAAAAGAGGGGCGATTGCTCTGCTATAGTCTCGTTTGTTATTGGGCCAACCAGTATTCCATAACCTGGAGTCACGATTGCTCTACGATCGGCTAGTTGGTTGTTAGGCCCACCAGCCTGAGCGGGTGCAGCTTCAGCCTAAAACAGTAAATCTGTGGCTCTGTATGGTTTTCAGAATTGTTTGTAATAATTAGCCAAATTACCTTTGTGGCTATTTTATAGTAACTTGTCATGGAGATGCAGATAATCATAATGCAAGAGCCATTGTGCTATACGGTACATATCGATGGCTTAATTTAATGAATGACAGTTTCTCAATACATTTGCAGAAAACCAGAGAAACACTTTCAACCTAGCAACCCTGTTTTGGCCATCTGTCATGTGTGAAAAATGTTCAAATACATTTAAATACATTTTCACAATTATCAAAAATAGCTGATAACAAGAATCAAATTTTACTTATTTGTTTAAACATTTGCATTTTATCCCTCGTCTTGTAGCACCAATACATGAGATGACAGACTCAGACCGTCCAAATTGGAGTAAGTGAGTGTGTGGAGACCCTGGGGGTCATTGGGGAGGGGCCTGGGGCCCCCGAGGGGCCACAGATCAGGGGTCCTGCTCCTAATCCAGCCTTTTCAATTAGGCCCCTGGTCCAACGATAACAATTTATGAACCTGACCTTCCAACTCTCAGCTCCTGCACTCGGCCCTCGGGAGCCAACCACTCCCTCCCCCCCACTACATCAAGGCGTGCTCCCCTCTTTTTTCTTTCCAGAACCTTTGACCCAAAACAACAACCCATCCTGTTTGTGGTCCAAATAAACCTATAGTGTCATGTGCACTAAAGCCCTGTTTCTCAATGTGGGGTTGGATGGGGTCCCATGCAGCTAAGTGATTGATAGTAAGGAACCAAAATGGACCCTTATGGGGCAGTAACTCCCAGATTTGGTTCTACTTGGACATTCTCAGAGTTCAATTAACACCGGGGTTGTGTAAAAGAAATTGGGGGTCTTTCACTGGCAACCATGTACTCGCATGTTCAAATGCAGATGCGAGCGCGCACACACACACACACACACACACACACACACACACACACTGGATCAGGCATTCACATTGAGGGTCAGTAGCAATTCTTTAGCTCGGGCTCAAAGGTGAACAATAAAAAAATCCAATACGCCAAATGCTTAGGGTCAGCCGCATATCAATATATAATACAGAGAGAGGGGACAGGTGACAAGCCATAAGCGGACGGAAAGCGATTGAATTCCCTCGCTTTCTCCTCATCCCTGCCGTCCCTGGGTGCATCAATCCACGGCGGTTGATAATTAAATTAAGAAGGCGACGTGATTAACAAGTTCTTCAAAAAAGCAGAGATCGCCCCGCAATCCGAGGCGCGGGGTTGCTCACGATCGGGTGGAGGGGGATCTTTGGGAGAGAAAACTATTTGTGACATGTTCATGGTTCAGCCAGCTGTCTTCATTTAATTAAAAATCTTTCACCGCCGCAAGAGTTATGGAAGGACTTTGTGAGGGTTTTCTGGCAGTGGTCTGAATGAGAAGCTGCATAACAAACCGTGTGTGTGTGTGTGTGTGTGTGTGTGTGTGTGTGTGTGTGTGTGTGTGTGTGTGTGTGTGTGTGTGTGTGTGTGTGTGTGTGTGTGTGTGTGTGTGTGTGTGTGTGTGTGTGTGTGTGTGTGTGTGTGTGCGTGTGTGCGTGCGTGCGTGCGTGCGCGCGCTGACGAGTGTGAGATGTCACACTGGGGGCTGAATGAAGCCTGATCCATAGTTTGTCGTGTGACCGTGTCGTGTCGCAGAAATAGTTGATCTACAAGCTCAGAATGTGTTGCATTGTGAGTATAAATGAAGCATGAGGTGGCCTGTTTACAGCTTCACTGAAGTGATGATTATGTACAGTATGTTATTGATTATGTACAGTTATTGTGACACACATGGCTAGAAGTAGGGATGTCCCGATTTTTTTCCGATCCGATCCCGATACCTCAATTTCTGTGTTACCGATACAGAATATCGATACCAGTGTCGTGATCTCATGTTGTGTTTATAGCTATCTAGCTATACATCTCGTGTTGTGTTTATAGCTGACTCCTCACTCAAATGTGCACTTGCAGTTTGGGCAACTCCAAAGCAAACTCTACATGTCCCAACATTTTATTTACCTGCCATAGTGTCAACCCCCTTACCCCTGTATGTCGGATCTGTGGTTAGACTGGCATATATTCACTGATACCGATATGACAAATAAGGGCCGATCCAATACCCGATACCGATACAGTATCGGGACATCTGTAGCTTAGAAGTCATCATATTTGATTCTACTTTCAACAGAAAGCAGTCATCTATGATGACATGTAGGTAGCAGGTATATCCTTTCAGTAACTTATTAGTAACAGACAGTCTGTAATAACTTAAAACAAAAAATTTAACTAGCAGTCGTAGATGTTGTATTTATTTTTATTTAGCTTAGTATATGTGTTATTATTCAATGTTGAACTACTACATGACCTATTTATTTCCAAAAGGAATAGACTGTGCTTACACAAACGCACGTGCGCACGCATGCCCGCAAACTCGCTCGCACACACACACACACACACACACACACACACACACACACACACACACACACACACACACACACACACACACACACACACACACACACACACACTCTGTAATACTATTGCAGGTTGTTCGCAAATTATGGTAACAAGCTCAAGCAAGGTTATTAGCTCCATAACAACAGAAACCACACTAGAGATAAAAAAATACAAGGTAATTCGTCAACTAAATTATTGTCCAGTTAGATATTATCTCATAGTTCTTATGTCACGTCTGCATACGCCAGTTAATATAAAAAACAGACAATACACTTCATCTAGACAGTAATCCTGGACACCTGTGTTTAATGACTATGTATGCGAGAGGCATAATGCAAATCATTTTAAATGCCAATGAATGAGACAACTGACTGACCCCTGCTATAAGTCTGTTACAGTATCCACAACCCTGCCATATGATCAGCCTCTTCCACTGGCCAGAAGTTAATAGACTAAGATATATTCTTCAAAAATAACTCTATTGTACAATGGACATAGACCTTTTTATCATTCATTAGCTACTGAGGGTCACTGTCTTCCATTACCAGGCGTTGCATTATGCAACGTGCAATTTTTACTGTCTGTCAACGGAACTGTTACAGTCTGTAATCTTTAGTCAAGTTCACTCTGTCCAGACCTCCATCACAGCTGTGGTGCTTCTTAATAGACTGAGGTCCCCTCAGTGCCACTATAACTCTTCAGGTCATTGTTCCCATTGTCGTTCCATCGAGCTGAACAAATTAAAACTCTCAAGACGGGGTTGCCAACCTGAACATTTTCATGTTGTCGCATTGCGATGCGATCTTCAAAAATGTTACTGTTCCTCTCAAGCCTGATTTATATGTTTGTGCTAGTTGCAGAGTCAAACACAGATCGTATTCAGTCATAATTCAAAGCATGAGGATATTGAGTTAGGTTTTCTATACAAAAAACAATGCAACATAAGATTTCACAGCAGAATAAAGTCAACAAGGAACGGTAGAGACCAGAAAAAGAGTAAGAGGCACGCTGTAGGATATCCAAAGCTCTGCTACGCTTAAAAAACACTTTCTGTGGACACGCCCCCTAGAGGTTTTTAAGAGGAGGGATGTATTATTATGGGATGTAATGAATTAGAGTGGAACCAACCAGGAGGCAATTAGAGATTAGCCAGTGGAGAGGGCTCCACCCAGCAGAGGTCAACTGGTCAAAAGGTCACGCGTATACCACCTACAGTCAGACAAGCACAGCATATTTATAAGGCAACCAGTATTATCATTGCTGTAGGACAGACAGCTTGTAGCCTACTGAATATCTAAAAAGGTTACTTTTTTATGAAATGTTAATTAAAAAATAACCCGTGTTTCAATTGATCCAATGTAGATTTAAGTCACAAGCTTTTAAGCTATTATTATTTATAAAACACACAGACACGCTTAACCAATTTTACTTTCACTTTCAAAATGTTAAAAAAAATAGCTGATCTATAAGCTCACAACGTGTCTCATCGCGACACATTGTGAGCTTGTAGATAAGCTCATTTAGCTATTTTTGCTACTTTTGTGCAACAGTCTTGTATGACAAAGTAGGACATTGATTTATGGTTTAAAAAAAATACAAAAGAAAAGTAGAGAAATGGAGAAATACAAGAGATACAAGGTTTCGGCCCAACAACTTTTTTTTCTCATAGCTGGATCACATGGTTTTCACCACAAACATTTGCTCAGGGATTTCATGGTTATTGATGATGATTTATTTTTAAAATAAATCTTCCTTCCACTTTTGTTATTATTTTAATCAAAATCACTTTAGTTCGCGAAGCCCATTTGCAGGTTCTGGGAATTAGTTTTTGCTGTTTGCTTCCAGATAGGATGAACATCTAGTTTCATATTGTTGCCAATACACATGGTATTTCAGTCCTGTCAAATTAACAACCTCAGTGTGAAGTGAAGGGAGTATATGGGC
The DNA here is from genome assembly GCF_964188405.1 of Protomyctophum parallelum. Classification (NCBI taxonomy): domain Eukaryota; kingdom Metazoa; phylum Chordata; class Actinopteri; order Myctophiformes; family Myctophidae; genus Protomyctophum; species Protomyctophum parallelum. Next base: position 52,759,628 of record NC_139699.1, on the reverse strand, counting down.
AACTGGCGGCCCGGGGGATACAATTCGCCCCCCACATTCTCTTAATGAGGTAATTAAATGTGTATTTTAAAAGGAAGTTTAGTGCCGGCCCGTGACAGAGTACAGATTCCCTTACTATTTAGAGAGTACATTATTCAGTGTGCGTGCATGCGTTCACTACATGTGCACACTGCTGCAATCAAAATCCATCCAAACCCAACCCAACACTCCTGTTCAGAATGGTAGAACCCAACACTCCTGTTCAGAATGGTAGAACCCAACACTCCTGTTCAGAATGGTAGAACCCAACACTCCTGTTCAGAATGGTAGAACCCAACACTCCTGTTCAGACTGGTAGAACCCAACACTCCTGTTCAGAATGGTAGAACCCAACACTCCTGTTCAGACTGGTAGAACCCAACACTCCTGTTCAGAATGGTAGAACCCAACACTCCTGTTCAGACTGGTAGAACCCAACACTCCTGTTCAGACTGGTAGAACACAACACTCCTGTTCAGAATGGTAGAACCCAACACTCCTGTTCAGACTGGTAGAACACAACACTCCTGTTCAGAATGGTAGAACCCAACCCAACACTCCTGTTCAGAATGGTAGAACCCAACCCAACACTCCTGTTCAGAATGGTAGAACCCAACACTCCTGTTCAGAATGGTAGAACCCAACACTCCTGTTCAGACTGGTAGAACACAACACTCCTGTTCAGAATGGTAGAACCCAACCCAACACTCCTGTTCAGAATGGTAGAACCCAACCCAACACTCCTGTTCAGAATGGTAGAACCAAACCCAACACTCCTGTTCAGAATGGTAGAACCAAACCCAACACTCCTGTTCAGAATGGTAGAACCAAACCCAACACTCCTGTTCAGAATGGTAGAACCCAACCCAACACTCCTGTTCAGAATGGTAGAACCCAACACTCCTGTTCAGAATGGTAGAACCCAACCCAACACTCCTGTTCAGAATGGTAGAACCCAACACTCCTGTTCAGAATGGTAGAACCCAACACTCCTGTTCAGAATGGTAGAACGCAACACTCCTGTTCAGAATGGTAGAACCCAACACTCCTGTTCAGAATGGTAGAACCAAACCCAACACTACTGTTCAGAATGGTAGAACCCAACCCAACACTCCTGTTCAGAATGGTAGAACCCAACCCAACACTCCTGTTCAGAATGGTAGAACCCAACCCAACACTCCTGTTCAGAATGGTAGAACCAAACCCAACACTCCTGTTCAGAATGGTAGAACCAAACCCAACACTCCTGTTCAGAATGGTAGAACCAAACCCAACACTCCTGTTCAGAATGGTAGAACCCAACCCAACACTCCTGTTCAGAATGGTAGAACCCAACACTCCTGTTCAGAATGGTAGAACCCAACCCAACACTCCTGTTCAGAATGGTAGAACCCAACACTCCTGTTCAGAATGGTAGAACCCAACACTCCTGTTCAGAATGGTAGAACGCAACACTCCTGTTCAGAATGGTAGAACCCAACACTCCTGTTCAGAATGGTAGAACCAAACCCAACACTACTGTTCAGAATGGTAGAACCCAACCCAACACTCCTGTTCAGAATGGTAGAACCCAACCCAACACTCCTGTTCAGAATGGTAGAACCCAACCCAACACTCCTGTTCAGAATGGTAGAACCCAACACTCCTGTTCAGAATGGTAGAACCCAACCCAACACTCCTGTTCAGAATGGTAGAACCAAACCCAACACTCCTGTTCAGAATGGTAGAACCAAACCCAACACTCCTGTTAAGAATGGTAGAACCCAACCCAACACTCCTGTTCAGAATGGTAGAACCCAACACTCCTGTTCAGAATGGTAGAACCCAACCCAACACTCCTGTTCAGAATGGTAGAACCAAACCCAACACTCCTGTTCAGAATGGTAGAACCAAACCCAACACTCCTGTTCAGAATGGTAGAACCAAACCCAACACTCCTGTTCAGAATGGTAGAACCAAACCCAACACTCCTGTTCAGAATGGTAGAACCAAACCCAACACTCCTGTTCAGAATGGTAGATGGCATGTCTGAGGGACTCCTCATTTGGTTCCCAAACTTTTAGCTCTCCCCAGAATGTAATGTCTCCCTAGGACCCAAACTAGCGAAAATAGCCAATCTACAAGCTACAATCGTTGTAAGCTTGTATATGTCTGCTATTTTTACTACTATTTTTAATGGAATTTTATTTGTATCTGTGAAATTATTACATTTGTTTCTGTTGAAACAATACTAATTAAAAACAAAATGTTGGAAACATTGATATTGATATTTACCCGTAAAAAAATGGGTCCATGACCCAAAACCCGTCCCATAATGTTAAGTTATTTGTGTGTGGTTTTAATTGCATAAGTCATGTGAACACATTCATACTGGTCATGAGCTCCTCAGCCTTTAACATGTTTGATAGACAGGTGCATGTATAATTGAAGCTATAGTGAACTGAACAGCAGGGATGTGTGTGTGTGTGTGTGTGTGTGTGTGTGTGTGTGTGTGTGTGTGTGTGTGTGTGTGTGTGTGTGTGTGTGTGTGTGTGTGTGTGTGTGTGTGTGTGTGTGTGTGTGTGTGTGTGTGTGTGTGTGTGTGTGTGTGTGATTAGCTTTCGGGTTACCCCCCATTTGTACCATTTGTACCCCCCTGTCTCCTTCAGTAACTTTGAGACCAAATGTAACCAAATGGACCTTTGGGTACATTTGTACCCTCTCAGAGTTTCAAATTGATGAATTATCACTGGGGATTTTGCTGTGTATTTAGGGTTGTGCTCAACTAAAGAAATTCTTATCGAATTTTGACGTCATTGGCTATTCTAACTTAATGTCATCATCACGCAATGGCATCACAATGTTGTCATCACAAACGTGTAGTTGTCCTTTAAAAATAATTGTCCAATATGCAAAACATCTTTTAGTCGTTATATGTTTATGCTGTTCACATATTGACCCGCCTTCGAGCAACTTCCACTGTAAGCTAATTTCCAGAACGTGGACGGTGGTTCTGGTGAGTGAAATGTTAAACTGGACTCTATATCTGAAAGGAAGACCGGAGGGACCCCTCCAAGCAGCGGTAGCTGTGAGGCCCAAGGTGTACTGCTTTGGAGGGGACAGTGACGGTGATCAGATTGAAGTGCACATTTTCAACACAGTGTCTTTGAGCTGGATGAAATTGCCCCCAGTGACGACTGGAGAAGGACATTGTCCCCATGAGGTCCCCTCCATGCGCAGCCGCTACACTGCTGTGCTCATAGAGGACACTGCCTACATATGGGGCGGGTCTCCTCCATGCAACGTGCTTTATGCATTTGATGTCGACACCCACGGATGGTTCAAGCCCAATATCTCTGGTGCTGTTCCACAGGCAAGGGAGCAACACTCGGCCTGTGTCCTGGGAAAGATAATGTATATCCTCGGAGGTTGTATCCTAAATGTGGGCACTAATGATATCTACAAGTTGGACACCAGCACAATGGTCTGGTCTTTAGTTAACCCCAGAGGTACTCCACCACCCGATTTATACCGTCACTCTGCCACCATCATTGGGACAAAGATGTTTGTATTTGGCGGCCATGCGGAACACTATAACAATGTCAGAATGTTTGACACAGAGACCAAATGCTGGCTAAGTGTGCCTTCTGCACAGCCTCTTCCAGAAGGACGCTGCGCTCATTCAGCCTTTGTCTACAATGGAGAGATGTACATATTTGGTGGCCGCAACTTTAACCACACCGTCAATGATCTGTGGAAATTCAATCCAGGGACCTTCTCCTGGAAGAAGGTTGAGCCCAAGGGGGAAGGCCCATGTGTTTTGATGACTAGGATGTGCTATTGTTGCATGGTGGGAGATCTTATCATTGTCTTTGGAGGATGGGACACATCCAATGGCAATGATCTCATCATCTTGGACCTAAATCCTAGACTGAAGATGTTATCCAAGCTTGCAGTTATTCAGTACGGTCTGGAGCAGTCGGAACTCCCACATGACATCAGGTGGGAACTGGCAGCCATGTCAACAACGACAAAAGAAAACATTTTTACCTCCCCGTTAGCCCAATATAATCACTAAATAAATAAATAAATGTTAAAAGCTGCGGTGGGGCTCAACCATTATATACACAGTCCGTATATATACAGACCTGGCGCAAAAATAATTAAAATACTTTCCAGATTGCAATGATTTACTGTAGGTATAGCTGGTACCAAACTATATCATTACTGTCAGGCAGAAACCTTGTATCTCCATAGAACATAGAACTGTTTTTCTTTTGTTTTTGTTTTGTTTTTTTCATTACTTTATATGCTACTTCGTCATTGTCTACAAAAAAGAAAAACGGGACAGTGTTGTTGTTTTGCATTTTCGAACATGAAAGAGGTTTAGTGTCTGTGGGATTTATAATTATTTAACTATAATATAATGTATTAATAGAGCCACAAGCTCTATAATAAGAGCTTGTGGCTAAATAATAACTTAATTGGATCAATTGGAACACTATGGGTTATTTTTTTCCATTTCCTGAAAGGTTTAGGACATACAAGTTTTTCTGCCCGGCAAAAGCGATGATATAGTGGCTGGTTGGCAGCGGTATGAGACCAGGGAGAGGAGATGCTGTGAAGGTCATGGACAGCATTCATTCACACTCTCAACACTGTGACTTGGGTTTACTTCGCTGAGCAAGCCGGAAACCCAATGCTGCCGTCCTTCTCTTAATCCAACCTTAAAAATCTATGTTGTCCAATCGGTATGATTGTAGAATATATTAAAACATTACAATTACTTAATGTTAACCAAGCAGCAGATAGTGAAAACACGGTGAACAGAGCCACAGGTAGCTCATTTACTGAACAAAACACAGACAACGAACAGGAAAGTGACAGAGCGTCCAATGCAGGAGAGGGAGCACCTACATTAGTGACTCAAAATGATGTGACACAAACTGAAATGGAGCACAATGTCTGTGATGATAACCCTGTTATTTCTGCAAGTGTCAAGGTAAAAGACTGGTAAAAGACAGACTGTAACTTTTATGAAAATAAATGAAAGTGTTCTATGTAGAGCTAAAGTCCTTAATAGGGCAGGCAAAGCCACAGGAGGGTACAAAAAATTGGTATAACCTGCAATTTATTGAAAATGATGGGGGCAGGGGCACGGTGGCACAGTTGGTAGTGCTGTCGCCTCACAGCTAGAAGGTCCTGGGTTCGATTCCCGCTGGGGACGCTGTGGGCACTGGCGGCGTGTTCCCTCCTCCGCGTCATCAGTGCCCATACCCGAGGCGGGGGTTGGCGATAGGGCCTTTCTGTGTGGAGTTTGCATGTTCTCCCCGTGTCCCCTAGGGTACATACCCTCACAAAAACATGCCGTAATCCTGGTCTCTAAAACTACCTCCCCCTGGCCAGCCGGGGCGCCTGATGGAGGGGAAAGGAACTGGTCGGAATAACGTGTCCCTTCCACACGCTACGTCCGGCCGGGGAAATTCCCCTCTGTCAGGTCAAAAGAAGCAGCTTGGACTCCTCATGCATAGAAGGAGGCATGAGGCCAGTCCGCTGCCCCCCCAGGTTGGCAGAGGAAGTGTAGCGCCCAGGATTACATTAGATAATTGGCACTGGGTGAAAAAGAAAAACTGGGTTACAAAATCATGGCATAAAATGTAAGAAAAAAAAAAGAAAAAAATGGGGGTCATGGTCAAAAAGGAGGCAGTTGATCTGTCACGTGTGAATAGTCTCAACATTGAATCCGATTCAGAAGTCAGGGATGCTGAAAAGACATATCATTTGATGAAGCAAAACAAGTAGAGATTGACAACTGGAACAATAATGATGTTTTTGAAGAGGTTGAAGATGCAGGCCAAAAATGTGTTTCCACCCGTTGGGTCTGTAGTTTAAAAGAAACTGACAAGGGTATTGTACCTAAAGCTAGGCTTGTAGCTAGGGGGTTTGAAGAGTTTAATACTCAACAGCTGCAGAAAGATTCACCAACCTGTGCCTCTGAATCCCTGAGGTTATTGCTAGCAGTGATTTGCCAAAATAAGTGGAAAGTCTAAAGTTCTATGGACATTAAATCTGCCTTTTTGCAGGGCATGGAGTTGTCAAGGGACATTCATGTCCGCCCACCCCCGGAAGCAAACAGTAAAGGGATTCTATGGAAACTAAAAAAAATATATATATGGTCTTGCTGATGCATCACTTTATCCTACTATAATTCTAACAATGAATGAATGTCAGAAACACCGGCGTATCTCCTCATTGCCTGCACCAATCGCTCCCATTTTTCACACAGGCATTGACCATAATAATATGGATTAGCACACATCTCTCCATGCCAAAAAAAATCTGCATGCTCCCAGAATCCAGCTAGGCTACATTTTACTGACGCAACTGTCATATTTACTGTACAGATATTGTTTTTACATCACCACACGATCCCACGGGCAAACCCCCTCAAAACTCGCTGATCTGCTCCACAGTACACCACCTCAGGCCCCTCCCCCTTTGCACAGACAGGCGATTGACGATTCAAACCACACACGGGTAAAAACAGCGCAGGCACCATTGTGGCAGACAGGCAGCTGTTACACACGGCGCATAGCCTACTAAGGTTATTTAACCACTTTGCAATGCAATGTTTGAACGTCACTTCATATTATAACTTCAAACCAAACGCGGGTGACACGCCTGGTCACTGACGACGCGCGTCGCGCAGTTACAGATCTCATCTTTCCTGCACCTAATGTGAAACATTGAACAGCACGGCCACGATCACAACGGAATGATTATCTATCGGGGTGGCTCTGTTGGATCAGAACATATCAATAATTTAAGCCACCACTCGACAGAAGGGAAACACACATCCCGTAAAATACAATGATGAAATACACACAGACAAATGCAATGACTAACGTTTGGCTGCCTTGTCGACACCACTTGAGTACTCAGGAACGAAACATTCCTAAATCACAAAAAACGTCTCATTCTTATCCTGATTAGATAAAGCACAAAAAACTGCAACTTGATTTGAAGCCCAAAAAGCCAACCTCCGACTTTAATACAGTAGATTATATGCATCTCTATGGGCAGCAGACGGTCAGCTGAGCGGTTAGGGACCGTCTACAAAGTGCAACACCGAAAGTGAAAATATTCAATAGCTTTATTTCTATGCAGAATATTACCAACAAATATACATCACACATCAATGGTGTACTTATGATTGTACTACAGCATCTATTAGTGAATACATTTTTCCCATTGACTTGCATAGGAAAATCTACAACTATAACATTATGTCCTACAGTCCACTTGCCCCCCCCCCCCCCCCCCCCCCCCCAGGAGTGTAGGCTCATAACGGGGAAGAAGTTATAAGAGTGCGGGTGCCCTGTAGGCTTTTGTTTTCATTTGCTCGGTTCACCAGCAGCCCTTAGGGTTATCGGTTAGGGTTAGGGTAGCCGTTACGGTTATCGGTTGACACCAGCAACATTATCTATTCATCCATCCATCCATCCATCCATCCATATTAGCCTATACTTTTGTGCCTATAACCCAACTTCCCAAGATCATCTGTAAACTATTCCCTGCCTATCAGTAATGTGATCTATTACATCGCATTACCCACACTGAATATCATTTGCTGTTCATATATTCAGAACGGGTAAGGACTAGTTGGTATAATAGAGTGAAAGAAATCATGCTGAGCACAGGTGGTAAAGTGTCAAAAGTGGATCCTGCAGTCTTTTATTGGTTAGATGACCAATGCAAAGTTAAAGGTGTACTGGCATGTCATGTAGATGATTTTCTCTGGGCCGGCTCGCAGCACTTTGTAACTGATGTGATTCCTCGACTGAAGTCTGCGTTCCATGTGTGACGTGAGGAACATGGGAATTTCTGCTATGTGGGACTGGATATTGTCACTGTAAATGGTGTCATAGAGATGCATCAGCAGAGCTATATTGACAACATGCAACTCATCCACATGCAGCCAGCACGTGCTATACAAAGAGATTCAACTCTTAGTGAAACTGAAAGAGAGCAGCTGAGATCAAAAATAGGACAAATTCTTTGGGTTGCAAGGCAAACCAGACCTGGTGTTATGTTTGATGCCTGTATTTTGGCATCCATTCTAAAAAGTTCTACTGTACAGTCCATTCATGATGCAAATAAGGTGATTCGTAAACTTAAAACTGAAAAGGTTACTCTGAAATTTCAGCATGATGCTTTGAACTTGACTGTTTTCAGTGATGCTTCGCTGGGGAACTTGCCAGATGGAGGTACACAAGGGGGGACATTGATCACACTCATGGGGGAAAGCGGAAAGTTTTCTCCTCTCTGTTGGCAATCGAAGAGGATCAGACGTGTAGTGCGGAGCACACTTGCTGGAGAGACTCTTGCTATGTCGGATGGAACCCTCTTTTTTGCCACCCTCTTTTCTGAGCTCACTACTGGGACTGCTGAATTGAATGCTCCCACGTTGGTCTGTGTGACTGACAATCACTCCCTTTACGATGTCCACTAAAGTCCATTAAACAGGTCACAGAGAAGAGACTTCGGTTAGACATAAGCGGCATCAAAGAGCTCATTCGGAGTAAAACAATCAAAAAGGTGCTCTGGTCAGTGACGAAAGCCCAACTCGCTGACTGTCTGACTAAAAAGGGAGCGTCACCTCTAGTGCTCTTGAAAGCACTATGTGAAGGACTATGGCATCCAGCCTAAATGTAAGGGAAAAAAAAGAAGAAAAAAAAACAGAAGTGGGAAAGTTTGTATTTGGGAAAGTTTGTATTTTGTTATTTTTCTTGAATGTTTTTCTAGTTGACTTTTCTTCTTTGCACTTGGTTTATGGGATGGCTGAATCTATTTTTTATTTTAAAGAAAGAAGAGGGAGATTGTTAACTTGTGTTGCCCTCTATTGTACACTTTACGACAGTTCTATATAGCTTCTTTACGGCAACACACACTAGGACATACGCATGCGCAGTGGGTGCAGATGTGAAATGTGGAGGGAACAGCGTTTACTTGTTCAGCCGGTGTACGGAAAAATAAAGTGATCTACAACTATATATAAACGTGTTTATTTAGACCGGATTAACAATTACAACTCATACAATCGGGGTGGTTGTTGTATTGCAGATGCAGAAGCTCAAAACAAGTCACTTTGCACCATGTTTCTTTCAACCTTGTCGATCTGCTAGTCTTAATACTGTTGTTTGTGATGCTGTAGTATGATCATAGAGCATTGATTAAAGAAAAAACACAAAAAGTTAAAATATGGAGCAGCAACAATATCTATATACAATAATGAGAAGAGCACACTTTCTGCACGGTTCGGTTGGCCAAGTCATAGATGGAAGGTCCATTTACGCCTGTGGTTTGTGCCCGTGATATGACACTGACTTTAGTGATATGTCACTGACTGTGTTTTCAATCCAACTTTGTGGCTGTTCGCAGTTCCCTTTTCCGTGATGCGATGGACCGATTCAGTGATGCAAATAGCCTGCATCCTGTATCCTGCATCCTAAATTGAGGAAGGTAGCCGTCATGTCACCCTCCGGGGGTCCTGGGATGCAATACTGTACTCGGACAGTACCGTAGTTGAAGTAGAACTCACAAAACGGGACCCATCTAAAAGACCACCCCTGGGTCCCGGAACCCATTAGATTGAAAACCTATTCACTGCACTGCCGATTACAGAGCACCCACACAACTTGCCAGCACGGAAAGAAATCACGGTCACTGGCCATTTGCCAAAGATAAATCGATGTCTGCCTTTTGTTAAAAATGTATTGTTTTCTTTGTGTGTGTGACGTGTGTCTCACTCAGATCGCAGTGCCACATAGACGCGTGGCATTAGATGTGAGGCGCGCGAGCTGCTATACAGAACCGATATCTGATATCACTCCATGACGGTTATTAATCTGATATCACTGAAGCAGCTATCCCACTCCATGACAGTTATTCATCTGATATCACTGAAGCAGATATCCCACTCCATGACAGTTATTAATCTGATATCACTGAAGCAGCTATCCCACCCCATGACAGTTATTCATCTGATATCACTGAAGCAGCTATCCCACTCTATGACAGTTATTCATCTGATATCACTGAAGCAGCTATCCCACTCCATGACAGTTATTCATCTGATATCACTGAAGCAGCTATCCCACCCCATGACAGTTATTCATCTGATATCACTGAAGCAGCTATCCCACTCCATGACAGTTATTCATCTGATATCACTGAAGCAGCTATCCCACTCCATGACAGTTATTCATCTGATATCACTGAAGCAGCTATCCCACTCCATGACAGTTATTCATCTGATATCACTGAAGCAGCTATCCCACTCCATGACAGTTATTCATCTGATATCACTGAAGCAGCTATCCCACTCCATGACAGTTATTCATCTGATATCACTGAAGCAGCTATCCCACTCCATGACAGTTATTCATCTGATATCACTGAAGCAGCTATCCCACTCCATGACAGTTATTCATCTGATATCACTGAAGCAGCTATCCCACTCCATGACAGTTATTTTTTCCATAGGGTCTCAATAGCATATAAGAACTGTGTTCCAAAAATAAACAAATGAGCCCTCGATTGTATGGATATGAAGCATCAACTGATGGTGAAAAAGTGCTAATTAGGTAAGATTAAGAAAATCAATTAATGTTCTTAAACACAGACCATATCAAAATGTATCACATACCAGACAGAATAGGCAGGCTGATTTGTTTATTTTTGGAACACAGTTATTATATGATGCGATGACCATATACTATAGGTTTTTCGAATTGGGATAAAAAAAAAAAAGCCCATGACCCAGGGGATAATGGAGTGACGTCAGGACTTTGATGCCCTATTTGTCAGTTTATTAGGGAGGGGTTGAGGAAGGGGGCAGGACAAAGACACTGTCTGGCCAGCCCACTGACCCGCCCATTAACCCCTGCTTAGCCTTTTGTTTAGTGGCCAGTGCATCTGGTCACAAAGGCCTAATCAGTGGTTCACCTTAGGGACTGTCCCCCTCTAGTCTGCCTGAAGAACTGACCCTCTAATCTAGTTACTGGTCTGTCTGTCTGTCTGTCTGTCTAAAGTAGACTATACTGTCTGTATAATCTCTATACATCTCAATGAATCGACAAAAAGTGTCGGAATTACCATTTAACGCTGTTTTATACTTTGTTGTACAATGGTGGTGTACAGACATGGTGAAAATAGCAGATCTTGATTTAATAATCGTTCATTAATCGTAATCAAGGCAAAAGTTTGAAATGATTGTGATATAGATTTGAAGTCATATGACATGTATAATTTATACCTATTGATAGCTCATACAACACGCTAATCCCAGACATGCTCTGTAAATCAGCTGCTTCTGACCTGACAGTATTCTCTTTGGCAGATTCATCAGGTTTCCGGTCTAGACAGCCCAGTAAGAAACTTCTTCTGTGATCTTTAGATTCCTCAATAAAATGATATTATATACACGTGAAAAATGAGCGACCATAAAACAAAGTGATATGTCTTATTTAATTTGTTGAACGGCTTATTTATCAAAGCTCACAATCGTTAAAAGATAGTATTTATTCATAAGATTAGCCATACCTTTTGTATCGGCTATTTTCACTGTTCTTTTTTTTTTTTTTACAGCAGTTAACTGCCAGCTAATTTTGCCATGCTACTCCTACTATTTGTTGTCTATGTGCATTTGGATCTACATTGATTTCCAAGTCTTATCCAAGCAGATATGAACACTGCTGACACAGATTGGACAGTGAGACAGATGGCAAGCTCTTACTGGGGGCCATGTATGACCTGGGGGTCTATTAAAGAACTACAGCATGTGTGTGTGTGTGTGTGTGTGTGTGTGTGTGTGTGTGTGTGTGAGCGTGTGCATGTGCGAGCTCGTGCGCGTGTGCGCTCACGCTCGCGCGCACACAGGTACTGTCGGTGCATACAAGCGGCAGCAATCATTCAGACGTCCGTAGCATGGATGGAATCCGGCTGAAACCCAATCGCCGTGGCCCATGCCAGCATGCCATCCTTCTGGCCACCTCGGCTCCTGATCAAACTCCCTGTGGTTGACGTGATGGACAGAAAGCCGCTTAGAAGCAGTCAAGGGGAAAGCCTTTCCCCCGCGTTTCCACCTGAAATGTGTTGAGACTCGCGCTGCGTCGGAAACAAAAGCGCCCACACTGCACAACTGTCACGCTGTCCTCATCACACTGGCAGGGCTAGAATTATGGTGACGGACTGCGTCTTTGAACTTTTGAGACAAAGCCTGTCCGTCGTCGCCAAAGCGCTCCGGTTAGATCTGGGTGCGGTGAGGCGTCACTGGCAAACACTCACACAGTGGAACAGTGAATCACTTGTCTTCCACTTGAAATTCGGTGCTGTATCATATATCATATCGCTTGTTACCAGTGTTGTACAGTTACAGTATATCCTGTTTGTCCAGGTCAAAGGACTCAATTTGTACAATTCAACACGTCACATTGTGGCTTGTAGATCTGCTATTTCCGGCGTGGGACAACAGACAGACAGACACATTGATCCAGGTTGTTCAGTTCTTCTCCTATTGAATCAATTGGTGTGATCGACCACATCAATGAACGAGAGTAAGGTTGGCCTCTACATGGAGCGTACCTAAACATGTGATAATCCTACCAAGAGCCTTTAACCTGTGCTGGAATGTTCCTGAAGCAGCTCTTATGTGTCAACTATGTAAACACATCAGTCTGTCACACTTACCTGCAGCCCACTGGGAAACTGATCTGTACTTCTCAAAATGTTCAAGGACCCCCATAGCATGTTTATTTGGCCGTGGACCTCCATTTGTGCCAGGGACTGATATGCAAGATTTGCGTTGTTAAAATGTTTAAAGAATATCTTTAAATTTGTCACATCTCTTTCAAGATTTTTTTTTTAATTGCTCAGGGTCAAAGCATCCACACTGCCACAAGCTCACGACGTGTCGCATGGCGGTGCTACATGAACTCATTTGGCTGCATGGGGACCCGCTGGAATCTGAAAAAGAAGTGCTGTGGTTTCTATTGGCTTTTAGTTGGAATCCCAACTAGGCAGGTTTCCTAACTGTCCATGCACAGTCCTGCTGTGCTGTGAAAGACACATTGTGTTTCTCTAAAGCACGTACTTTTGATCACAATTTAAATGTATGGTTATCTCTTGTCGGTTGCGGAAGAGAAAGCAATGCGTACTGCATTATTTAGGAGTTCATCAAAAAGCTAAACGTGTTCTGGAGGCAGCTCTGTCAGCTTTGTAAACACACCGGTCTGTCACACTTACAAGCTCTCAGTCAGCAGTACAGTATGTGGAAAATACTCCACTAGAATTATTTGAACTTGAACTGAACTGAGCCTGTAGATCAGATATTTTAAAAAGTATTTTGATGCCAATAGTACCTAAACTCATGTACAATATTTAATACAGTACTTGTATTGTAAAAGAGTATGCATACATTTAGTTAAGTAAAAAAATATATATAATCAGAGTACTTACTTCTTAATTCTGCCACTGTCAGTCATTTTAAGTAGACAGCCTTTAAGTCATACATGTCATATTCAAGTACATTTGTCCGCTGGTATGCTAATCCCAGGTGCGTTTAGGAGAACTCACTTGACAAGACCTGTCAGTGGGCCTCGAGAAGATTTTCAAGGACATTCGTAAGATATTTGCCATGCAGACTGCATGGCAACAGCTGATCTACACGCTCATTAAGATTGTAGATGTACATGGTGTGCAGCACTAGTATGCACAACTATAGTAGTATTACACTACTATGCAACTACAACTATTTTGTGCCAATTGCCCTGCGGATATACAATGCAGAGAATGGTCGCTCGGCTCAGCCCTTGAACTAGTGCCTTTCACTCACGCTTTTTTTTCCTCACTCACGGTGGCGGCGGTGGCTCAGGGGTAGAGTGGCTGGATGGTAACCGCAAGGTTGCTAGTTCGAACCTGGGCTCCCCCAGAGTTGGTGTCGAAGTGTCCTTGAGCAAGACACTGAACCCTTAATTGCTCCCGATGTGCTGGTTGCCTTGCATGGTTTCCACCGCCCATCAGTGTATGAATGTGTGTGTGAATTGGTGAATGTAATGCACAATCTATGTAAAGCGCCCTGGATAGAGGGCGCTATATAAATGCACCATTTACCATTTTTCCCTCACTCTTTGACTGTTTAGGGTTTGACTGTATATTGTTCTGTCTATTTTCTATAGCAATAATGTACTGTACATAACATATGGCTATTATACATTCAAATGCAGTAAATTATACTGCATTTGTCCACATGCATGTGGTTTTTGTTCTGTACACCTGGTGTATGGCACTCGATCTTCCTATCCCAGTATGTTGCTATCCCCCCAGTAGCTACTATTTATTTATTTATATGTATGTGTTGCTACTACCCGTAGCTGTATTCAAGTCCCTTCTGTATCTGCCCTGTGTTTCTTACTGCTGTTGTCTTTGGCAACTGAATTTCCCCCAGGATCAATAAGTCTAGGGTTTTAGTTCCTTGAATGTGTCGGTACGATAGCAATTCATGACAATCGATCATTCATATCTTGTTGACTTCAAGTCGATTCCTGTCATAATGCAACAACACAATAGTCTATCCTGTCCATATGCAACAACATACTACAGTCTATCGCTGATAAACAAAGGTTTGTCTAGGTGGAACCATACACTGCTGAACTGCAGTCCCAAACATATTTGAATAAACATAATGTACCAATAACATTGAAATATTGAAACATGTTAATGATAAGATGCCAAAGATTCAAAGCAGAGCCGACAGAGAATTGCCAGAGACTGCACGCACGCACGCACGCACGCACGCACGCACGCACGCGCGCACGCGCACGCACACGCACACGCACACGCACACATACAGACAGCTTAGGAAAACATTTGTTTGTTCACCTTGAAGCAGTTTTTATTCTGGGTGTTATGTCTAGATCCTTTTGAGCAGTGCTGGACCAAGTACTCAGCGACCAGTACTTGAGTCAAAGTATACTCCTGGTCAAATATTACTCCAGTCAAAATTGTAATAGAGTTGACTTGAGTACTAAAACAAATAGTAAATTACATTGAGTAGTTAAAAATACAAATTTCAAATGACTATTTCTTTTTAATTGCAATGCATTGCTGTAGGCTACTGAAATTTTCTACTACTTGAACTACTGACAATTCAAGTGGTTTGTGTGTGTGTGTGTGTGTGTGTGTGTGTGTGTGTGTGTGTGCGTGCACAGACCTCCCTGCTTCTCCTCACAGAAAGATCTGCTTTATCTCAATCAGACCCCTGTGTGCACGCTCGCGATTGAGCGAGAGAGAGAAATACAGCGTGTGAGTGTGGTTTGCTCGCCCGTGCGTACACGTGTGTGTGCGTCTGTGTGTGCACCTGTGTGTGTGTGTGCATCCATGTGTGCCTGTACGCGGCTATGTACTGTAAATGTGTGCAACACTTTCTGTTTGTGTTAGACTTTGTTTGACTTTTTCATGTACGCACATTTGCATCCAGATATGTGGGCTAGCTTGTGTGCGTGTACGGTGCGTGCGTGTGTGTGTGTGTGGTTGGGGGAGGGGGAGGGGGCGTGACTTCACCTTTGAGATTGAGCAGGAATGCTGTGGGGATCACAGTGAGGTTCACATTTCAGAGCTCCATGTTTTTGGGGGAGAACAGAACAGAGAGGAGAGAGGGAGGTCCTGGGAGGGAATCCATGCCTCATCATTGTCTCCACCAGGCCGAAGGCATGGGGGGAGAGTATGTTTTGCACTCCGTCCGTCCGTCCGTGTGTCCGTCCGTGTGTGTGTGTGTGTGTGTGTGTGTGTGTCCGTGAGCAGCTAATCTCGGCCACCGTTAACCCGTTCGATGCCAAATTTTGCACACACACTCCCTGGATGCCAACGATGAACCTCTGCCCCAAACTTTCCAGAACGGCCTGTTATAGCGCCACCAGGAGGCCGCTTTGTGCAAAACAAGTTTTTGCACAGTACACCTACAGATTTTGTCCAAACATCGCGCAAATTGGTACACAGTCTTTCTCAGACTCCATCCTGATTGGTTAAGATTGGCTTCCAAATTCACAGGAGTGCTCAGTTTCAAACAAAATGCTGCAAATCATGAACACATCGCGTGATTTCCGTGAAATTGTGCACCCACATTCCCACTAGGCCGAGGACAAAATGCCACATGAACAATTTCAACTCAGCCTCAAGGTGGCGCTATAACTGGCCGAAAAGTGTTTTTACCTCTAACTGCACGGATCTGTGGATAACTTTGTATGCCAACTCCCTAGAGGCCAAGGACAAACCTACATTCCTATCCTGGTGGAGACCTGTGCCCAGAAGGGCACTTTTTCTAGTTTACTCTGTTGTGTGACTGTGTCGCTCGCCCATTGCCGAAATTAGGTTTAAAGTGATTCTGTGTAACCAGTTTAAATCAACACATTTGTATGATATATTCTCACACTGGAATAACCTTTCCCCATGAATGTGTTTTTGAGGGAGGAGAGAGGGATCAAGGTACCGGGAATTGAGCGTAATAATTTAGCACTGTAATACTTTTCTGCATTCACCCAGCAGATGGCTTGCTTTTATTTTTAAAGATATGTTTTGGGTCTGACTCTCTGCGATACAGGTACAGTGGAGAGAGACAGGAATCGGGGGGTGAGAGAGCAAAGCGATCATAGGCAAAGCAAGACAATGCAAAATGCTTTACAGCATAAAAACGAGAAACGAATAACACAAAATACAAATACAAAAATAAATAAATAAATATAAAGAATATAGAAAATGACAAATTTACAAACTACACAACTCAGCTAACAAGTTGTTAGTAGAGAGAGTGGGCTGTGACTAAAACATGGCCAGAGTTTATGCTCTGTCTTATAACTGTGTTGCTCGAGTGACACAGTTGAAAAAATATATATAAAATTATGATCAAAAATGTTACCATGCATACAACTATATCGGCATGGCATCAATTGAAAGAAAGGGTTTGCAAGAAGGGATACAATAACAGATGAGTGCTAGGTGGAATCTGAAGAGGTGAGTGCTAGGGGGTTAGGGGGAGTCTGAAGAGGAGAGTGCTAGGGGGTTAGGGGGAGTTTGAAGAGGAGAGTGCTAGGGGGTTAGGGGGAGTCTGAAGAGGAGAGTGCTAGGGGTTAGGGGGAGACTGAAGAGGTGAGTGCTAGCGGGTTAGGGGGAGTCTGAAGAGGAGAGTGCTAGGGGGTTAGGGGGAGACTGAAGAGAAGAGTGCTAGGGGGTTAGGGGGAGACTGAAGAGGAGAGTGCTAGGGGGTTATGGGGAGACTGAAGAGAGTGCTAGGGGGTTAGGGGGTTAGGGGGAGACTGAAGAGGAGAGTGCTAGGGGGTTAGGGGGAGTCTGAAGAGAAGAGTGCTAGGGGGTTAGGGGGAGACTGAAGAGGTGATTGCTAGGGGGTTAGGGGGAGACTGAAGAGGTGAGTGCTAGGGGGTTAGGGGGAGTCTGAAGAGGTGAGTGCTAGGGGGTTAGGGGGAGACTGAAGAGGTGCGTGCTAGGGGGTTAGGGGGAGACTGAAGAGGTGAGTGCTAGGGGGTTAGGGGGAGTCTGAAGAGGTGAGTGCTAGGGGGTTAGGGGGAGTCTGAAGAGGTGAGTGCTAGGGGGTTAGGGGGAGTCTGAAGAGGTGAGTGCTAGGGGGTTAGGGGGAGTCTGAAGAGGTGAGTGCTAGGGGGTTAGGGGGAGACTGAAGAGGTGAGTGCTAGGGGGTTAGGGGGAGACTGAAGAGGTGACTCTTCAGACTCAGACTACAGCGGAAACGTGGTATAGTGAGTTCTGACTGCAATGGGGAGTTTATTCATGATAACTACGTTTAAAAGGGAGGTCAGGAGAGGAGAGACAAGGGTGGGCACAAAAGTATAAGGGGATAAGAGGGAGGTTGTGAGTGAAGGGTATAAGGGGGGTGGGGGTGGGTGGTTGGGGGGCGTCTGGTGGGGGTGGTGGTAAATCTTTCCTCTGTGTGAGAATAATTCGATCCGTGCAGTGCTTGGCTGGCTGTCTCTCCACTTGTGTCTTGTTCTGTCCGTCACAGAACAATGCGGAGGGGCTCGCGTTACAGAGCCAGAGGAGAACACTGCTTCTCTACACAGGTAGTTTAGTCACTGCTCCTCCCCTCCTCGACCCCCCCCCCCCACACACACACACACACACACACACACTCTCTCTCTGCTTTTCTCAAGCTTTTTAAAGATGTATAGACACGCAGTCCGCTAAGGACGCCTCTTGTCTCTCCGCCCCTGTGCTTTACCTCTCATTTGTCGCACATGCACGCACATGCACACACATGCACACACATGCACCCAATCACAATCTCTCCCGTCTGTTTTGTCTATCTACATTATTTCTATTACTCTCTGCTTCTTTCTTTCTTTTATTCACTTCTCTCTCTCTCTCTCTCTCTCTCTGTCTCTCTCTCTCTCTCTCTCTCTCTCTCTGTCTCTCTCTCTCTCTCTCTCTCTCTCTCTCTCTCTGACAGGTACATTCCTCAGTAGATCGTGGCAGGGAATACGGGAGAACTCTCCAGTTCTGTTATGCTAACATGCTGTCTTCATCACTCATCAGTGTAGTATGTCAAACTCACAGATGTTATAGTTAATTTCCAAAGTGATCAAATTATTTTGTGCAATAAATGGTCTGCTAGATAATGAGGTGAGTAGCCTATGTGAATACCAATGATAAGTATAGGCCTACCATTTCAGATTTGTTTACTAATGAATGGCATTGTTTTGGCACTTTGGTGTTTAACCTTCTAGCATTCCTACTTTCTCTGGTGTTAACTCTAAACAACTATCCTCTCTCTCTCTCAATTCAATGAAATTGAAATGAAGGTGAAGTCAAACTAAAATGTTGGTAAACTGGCGAATTCTCCGGATACCGTGGCAGGCAGGCTGGTCTCACCTAATCCCCCCATTCTATACAGACTGCCCTCCCTGTTCTCTCGATCACCTTATTTAAACCCTGGCTTAAGTACCTGGACAGGTAGGGATGTGTTGAATCTCTCTCTCTCTCTCCCCTCTCTTTCTCAACACAATGCGTTGTGAGCTTGTAGAACAGATATTTTCAAATCGTATATGGGTTGCAGTGGTTAAACAAATTTTGATGGTGAGCACCTGGATCCCCATCAAAGACACGTGCAGGTCTCCATGCTGGCGTTGCATCATGACGTAACCCACTGGGTCTCAAACGCCAGGTCCGGGGACCACCAGTAGTCCAAAATGTTTTACACCGGATCTATTTCATTCCATTTGTACACTCTCAGAGTCCAATTAACACAGATGATTTTAGTGCAGTATTGTCCTTTAGTTCACTCATCCCACCCAATCTGCCTTTTTCGAGTTCACAGCAACAAAATACGCTTTTCCCCTTTTTTTCCCCATTTAATTTTTATCGTTATTGTTGTTTTTCTTTTTCTTCTTCTGGGATGAACAGAAGGTCCATTAGTGGCGTTGATCATTAACCTCGCCGTGTGGCTCTTGCGTTTGGCCGTGTTAGTTTTTGTCGTTGTGAAAACACAATCGTTTTCCCGTTCGCTAAGAGCCCTTAATGGACTGGAATGGGCACTCTGAGGCTCATTAGCATTTGCCAGCTTCCTACTCCACGTTAATGGAGAAGTGCTCTTTATATTTATAATGCTTTTACAGAGAGAGGGAGGGGCGGATCAATATCATAATCTACGCCATTGTTGGAATATGAAGGGAGGTATTTTGGAGCGCATTAGGGACAAAGTATTGGTTTGAGTTGCAAAAACAAGAAAACACTTTGATCAGGGTGTGGCCGGGCTGTCTGGAGGGGCAATATAGGGCCTGTGTTGATGGAAGAGGTAGACTTGTAAAAAGTATTTCTGTTCACGTAATTTGATAATATAACCATTTAAAGAAAAAAGTTAGTTTTATTGAATAATGTTGCAAGTTTGACAGATCTCCCCGCTTCTATCCGTTTAATTGTTTTCAAGATGGAAACATGGGCCCATGTGTCTGGCATTTTACTGTGTGTGTGTGTGTGTGTGTGTGTGCGTGTGTGCGTGTGTGTGTGTGTGTGTGTGTGCGTGTGTGCGTGTGTGCGTGCGTGCGTGCGTGCGTGTGCCAAATAGTGCACAGTAAAAGTTGAGAAAAATACA
This sequence comes from Protomyctophum parallelum, assembly GCF_964188405.1. Taxonomy (NCBI): domain Eukaryota; kingdom Metazoa; phylum Chordata; class Actinopteri; order Myctophiformes; family Myctophidae; genus Protomyctophum; species Protomyctophum parallelum. The sequence continues at coordinate 52,739,458 of NC_139699.1, read as the reverse complement.
TCGTTTTTAACCATAAAACATTTCCTTGTGAGGACCAGTAAAATGGTCCTCACAAGGAAATGTTTTATGGTTAAAAACGATTTTTGGGCTGTAACTTTTGCAGACGAGGCGGGAAGGCCTTTGAAACCGTAAAAAGAGAAACAGAAATGCTACTGAAACCAGTAAATGGTGCATTTACAGAGCACCTTTCTCCAAAAGCGCTTTACAATGTGCATTCCATTCAACCATTCACATACATTCACACACCAACGGCAGAGGTAACCATGCAAGACACCACCCTGCTCAGTTTGGGGTTCAGACAGTGTCTTGCTCAAGGACACCTTGACACTAGGTGGGAGCCACTGCTTCCCCAGTGGAACCAATAGAAGTGAAGGTGTAGTCTTTGTGTGCGCGTTGTCGTGGCATGGCTCCGACATTGGACTGTATTCAACTAGAATCTCGACTGCCTGCAGTGCGTCTAACGCCATGTGGTCGGTGTTGTTGTTTCTCTGTGAATATCGTGTGTGTGTGTGTGTGTGTGGTGTGTGCGCGAGTGAGACAGACACACACAAACAAACATTTCGAATGAAGGCAGACATCGATTTAGCATCACGGAAAGAGAAACTGCGGTAAAGTAAAAAGAGGTAAAGTCAGTGACATATCACGGCCACAAAGCACAGGCGTAAACGGCACTTCCGAATTCTCCGCATACATCACGGTCTATGACTTGGCCAACCGAAGCACGCACAAAGCTGTGCACACACAAAGTGTACACTTTTCAATTGTACATATAGATGGTTTTGCTGCCCTGCAACATGCTCATCCATGCAGATAATGACGCTGGGTTTGACTGAGTGTATACGTGTTGTTAGTTGTGACTTCCTTTTACTACTCAACCTGGCGTCCCTATTTTGGGTGTGACATTATAGGCAAACGTATATAATTTCCCCAAATTTCAGTTAAAAAAAAAAAGTGAAAATAGCAGATCTGCAAACCTGCATCGTGTCACATGGTGACGTGTCTATTTGATATACGTAGATGGTGTGTGTGTGTGTGTGTGTGTGTGTGTGTGTGTGTGTGTGTGTGTGCGAGATAGTGGGTCATTAAACGATGAGGGCTTCCCCTGCACCTCTACTTCTTGTGTGTGTGTGTGTGTGTGTGTGTGTGTGTGTGCATGTATGTGTGTCCTTGTCTTATCGGTGGTGTTGAGAACAGTGATCCAGGTTGGGTCAGCGGTCCCACCCTTGTCGCGCACACACACACACACACTGCTGCTTACTGCCCCTTAGCACCATGCTGCTACCCTGATAACATATCAGTGTAAAACACACACGCATGCATGCACGCACGCATGCGCGCACGCACGCGTCAAAAAATCTAATCAGCCTCATGGTGGCGCTATAACAGCCAATTCATGTTCTTACCTATAACTGCACCGATCTGTGTACAACTTTGTAGGCCAAGAAATAACCTTTGCCCTGCATTTTTCACATCTGCCGGTTATAGCGTCACCATGAGGCGGATTTTGGCAAAACACATTCCTGTACATTACTCGTACACATTTTATCCATACATCATGCAGATCGGTATACACTATCTCTACAGTCTAGTGAACAACACAGACCTGTCCGCTTTCCCATATCCCGATTGACTAAGATTGCCTTCCAAATTGCAGGATTGGTCCATTTTGAACAAAACGCCTCAAATTTTCAACACAGCATGCGAATTCCATGAAATTATGCACACATTCCCACAAGGCAGAGGAACAAATGCCACTTTAAAAAAAAATCACATCAGCCTCATGGTGGCGCTATAACAACCAATTCATGTTTTCACCTATACCTGCACCGATCTGTGTACAACTTTGTATGCACACTTCCTAGAGCCAAGGAAAAACATTTGGCCTGCATTTTCCACATCTGCCTGTTATAACGCCACCATGAGCCATTTTTTTGCAAAACTTAAACGCTACTATCCTGGTGGAGACCTGTGCCCCGAGGGGCACTTTCTCTAGTTAGCCACATTGCATGATGGCCCCAAAATAGCCGATTGACAAAGTCACAATGGGTCTGCAACTCTGCATGTGACGTGTTGTGAGCTTGATAGCCGATGTACAAGTAAAGCGTGTTGATATACAGTACGCAACAAAGCATGTGTTTCAATCCCTTAACAGTCAGTGTATCATTTCAAGCTTTTTCTCCCCACATTACATCTAGTAGTTCTAACATGTGAAACAGAAATGTCTGCTTTCTGTCTATGGTATCAGAGCTAAATGCGGAGAAGCAGCGTTCAGATTGTATGTTCCACATATCTGGAACAAACTCTCAGAAAGCTGTCTGCTAACACTCTCAGTTATTTTGTCAACCTGACGCCGATTTTAGAAATTCCTTGTAAATCAGTAGTTTTTACACTTTCAAGATTTTTCTAACATTTTCAAAAGTAGCATATTATGTGCAAGCTCGCAGCATGGCACGAAGTGACGCGATGTGAGCTTGTATATCCATTGTCTATGTCCCATTTTCAACCTATATTCATATCCTCACTATAATGCTCATTATAATATGGTACCATTTCTGTCAACTCTGTCTGTGTCTAAGTGGAGGGTTGTGTGTGGACAGTTCAGAAATCTGCGTATATACCATGTGACATCATCGATAGGGAATCCAAGCTAATATATGCAGGATTCCTATTCGTGGAAAATGTACATGCTATAATAGAAGCCATTGTTTTGCCATGAATACAATTGGTAGGTTTCTGAATTGTCCAAAGCCCTCCTCTGAGACACAGACTTATGGAATCATAATTATAATGAATTGATGAGTGAGCATCAATTATATGAAGATAGGTTGAAAATGGGTAAAGTGATCCTTGGTATACTAGAAGTAGTATTTAGAATTTCCTTGTTGACATGGGCTATGCAAATTGTTGCTGTCCGGAAGGAATTTCATATCTCAATTGGTTTGTTAATTAATGTCTTACTTCATCATCCTACAGTACCACACAAAAGTAGCAAATCAGTTTGTTGAGCTGGTAGATCTGATATTTTTGCTATTTTTTTTTTAAGTGAAAGTGTTTCGGTTGGTTTTATAAATATTGAACCAATGAAAAGTAGGCTATTTACATGAGCTTGTGACTAAATAATACACTGGATCCATCAGAAAACACGTATTTGTTTTTACATTTCCTCAAACATTTCCACATGACAAAATAAACTTGCCTTGCCTTAACCTCACAGTGACCTTTTGAATCTCATTCGGGACACCAATGTTGGCCTCAGTTTGACATGCCGACCCAAAGCAAGGAGTTTCACGTGGAACATTTGTCCCGAAAAACCCAAGTCAGAAACACGCGCACACACAAGCATTCATGCATGCGCAGACGTGAGTGCGCTCGCACACACACAGGAAGCAGTAAAAAGCCACCATGCCCATGGTGGTCTGTGGGGATCTGGCTGGCTTTAGCGTAATGGACCCTGGAAAGGGTACGAATGCCACATCATTCCCATAACACTTTCCCTCTCTCTGCCTCGCCTTTTCTCTCTCTCTCTCTCTCTCTCTCTCTCTCTCTCGCTCTCTCTCCTTTCATCATCCTCTCTTTCTTTCTCACTAGAGCCCAACTGATGCCAGGTTTTTGGGTTGGATGCTGATACCTTAATTATTCTGTAAGCCACCTATTAATTCCAATGTTTATATATATATATATATAAATATATATATATATATATGCACACACACACACACGTATAAACATTAATTAATAGGTGGCTTACAGTATAATTCTATACACTATATACAGTATATAGCAGGGGTCCTCAACTAGAAATGATGAAGGTCCACAAATATTTTTTTTGAATAAGACCGAGGTCCGGTCCCATGCGCGGCGTCCATCGGAGAGCGGGGCTCTATGCCCGTTTAGTATGGTCAAGCCAAGCTTATACAAATCAGATCGCCTTCCACCCAACCAATAATGGGGTGCAGAGTGCAGGCCCGGAGTGGAACTCCAAATCAGGCCGGGAGTTATACGCCCTGGCAGGCCACACTGTGCGCGCGTAGCGCGCGCCAGAATTTTGGGGGCCCTTGGGGGACATTTTGGGGGCCTTTGCAGCAATTTCACATGAGAAATGTATACCATCTGATGTTATTTATATTATTAACTTAAAAACCTCTTTGGTCCGCAAAGAGGTGGTCCGCGGTCCGGTCGCGGACCACGGTCCGCCAGTTGAGTACCCCTGGTATATAGTGTTGTCAAGTAACTAAAGTGTGTGTGTGCCACGTGCGTGTGCGTGTGTGTGGTGTGTTTTAATGCAAAATCTTGAAATCAATCTGAAAACTTTGATTCACGTTTTTATTTCTGTTTGACTTTCTTCTCATCCTCTCATCCTTTCTCTTTTTCTCTTTCTCCCTCTGTCTCTCATTGTCACTCTCTCTTCTCCCCCCGTTCAAAGTGAAAGGTGCTGTCTGGATGGCCTGTTCTCCATCACCAAGGTCAGCCATTGATATGGCCTCTCATGTCGTCGCTGTTGGCCAGAAACCTTGTAAATCCACATTTTTTCCATAGATTTAGTATTTTTATAAGAAGAAAATATAATAATTATGCTGATGTTTTACGTTGCACTGCAAGTGGTGGAGTGGGCAAGGGTATGTCATATTCTTTATGTATACATAGTGAAAATGATAAATAAAGTGATTCTGATGTTGACATTGGATCCATTGGAACAGCCCCCCCTCCCCCCCTTATTTTCCTGAAAAATAACGGTTTCGGACATGCAAGCTTTCCCGCCCCGACAGCGACGATGTTTAATGCGTATCTGCTGCATGGTTGCGTGCTGTCACTCTCCATGCATGCCGAGAGCTGTCTGCCGTCGTCTGGAGGTGTGTGTGTGTGTGCGTGTGTGTGTGTGTTGTGTGTAAGGTGTGTTGATACCGGGGGGCCCAGACAGTAACTTCAGCAAGTTTACCTCCGGAAAAGCGTATCGATCAGCCCTCCTTAAGTAAGTCCAGTCATTAACCAAAGACACTACAGTACAGCAGCAAACACCAGATACCTATACCTAGCACAATGAACCACTTCCTCCCGCTCTCTAGGGCCTGATGTTAATCTGACATCCATGTCGGCTGGAAACCTCCTAAAGTCCAAACCCGTAACTTTACCGGAAATGAGGGGGAAAAGAACCATGTGTTCCGATTGGATCCAGTGTAGTTTAGTCACAAGCTTTGATCATTGTCATTGGTTAATTATTTAAGATAATGCAGACACACTGAACCACTTTTGCCAGCAAAAATAGCCAATCTACAAGGTCTATTTTCGCTATTTTGGCTCATACAATGAAGTGGGGCATTAATTTGTGCAATATATATATATATATATATATATTATTTTTTTTCAATTGGAGATACAAGGTTTCTGAACGTCATCGACATCTTGTTAATGCCAGGTTGTGAAAAGGTTGTGAAATGTGCTGTGATATCATTTTTAATGTTCGCACTAAAACTGTGTGCTCATGACAAAGAGTATATGCTTTGTTCATTCTGTTAACCATTTTATAACCATATTAAGCAATTAACCATTTAAGCCCTATTATTAAAAATAGAAGACCTACAAGCTGATGTGTCACGACTCACAACGGAATGCACTTGTTGATCTGGTATTTTTGAAATGTTACAGACTTTAGAATTTCCTTTTTTATTTTATTTGAGAATATATTTGTCCATAATGTCATCGCCCAAAATATAGCCAGGGTCACAGTAGGTAATTGATAAATGTAACATAAATTATACATTAAATTGAATGACGCAAGGAGCAGAGGTGTGTGAATATCAACCAAGCGATTTTCTGACACATTTAAATAAATACATAAATAAGTCACACTCATGTGAAGTGAGGGGCACAGCAAGAGTATTTATCAGCCAGATGACTTCTTACGTTCATTAACTGCCCTAAACAAACATTCCATAGACTTGGCGACGGGTTATTTTTAAATAGGCTCTAAATAAACATGAATTAAAAGTCCATAGGATTGGCCTACATGTGATGTAATTTCGGAAAGCCATGCATTGGAGGGAATAGCACCCCTCAAAAATCAAATCGTGTGGATCGGGTACCACATGGAAACAATTTGGCTTCATCATGGATCTCACACTTCTGTGATGTTTGCTGCATAAATCTATGACGTATGAATCCATGTTGGCTAAGGTCTCAGCCAGATCACAGAGAACTATAATGCAAGTCATTTAAATTAAATTATTACCGCTTTGTGGCAAAAATGTTACGCGAAGCTCGGCCAATCAGTTAAGCCGATGGGTCGGGTTAGCCAATCAGGGACTCGTACCAGCTTTGTGACGTGAGTGACGCCAATCCATGAAGCCGATGGTTTGGGTTGGCCTATCACAGAAGTTGATGCACACACACCATCTCCCGAACACACATAGAATTTCTGCCTCTTTCAAAGACGCGTGGGCCGATAGTCCGATACATATATTTGTGATTATTTGGGTCTCGGAAACCGTTGGGCCATCCGATTTGCCATTCGGTACACACACACACACACACACACACACACACACACACACACACACACACACACACACACACACACACACGCACACACGCACGCACGCACGCACGCACACACACATTCTGTGAAAAATCTAGATAATAGTATTGATTATGTGGAGGTATTTCTGTGGCCTACTGTAATGGCAGCAAGGACAAGAACTGTGGAGCTGATCAGTACTGTGGTTTGCGAGATTGACACAGACAGACAGACAGACAGACAGACTCCTAGAACAGTAGTTCTCGAACTGGTTGGAATAACGTGTTCCTTCCACACGCTACGTCCAACCAGGGAAACTCCCCCCTGTCAGGTGTAAAGGAGCAACTTGGACACTCAGGCATGAAGGAAGCATGAGTTCAAGTCCGTTGCTCTCCCCATGCCCCCCATATGGGGACTAGGTTGGCGGAGGGTGTGTAGAGCCCGGGATCACATTAGATAATTGACACAGGGGTGAAAAATGGGTTACAAATTCATGGGAGAAAAAAAAAGAACACTTTAACCTTTTTAGGCAGCTGAAGGAAAAAACATATTTGAACTGGACCCCTCTACCCTGAGAAGCACTTGGAATTGCAGGAGTTGAAGCATTACATATAGTTTGATTTGGTTACACAGATAAATATTGTGCAAATAGCGAGGCGTTGTGAGCTTGTAGATCAGCTATTTTCTAAATGTTTTTCCTCTTTTTTATTATTTTCTGATAATTTTGCCAATTGATTACTTTTAATGCAATGATCTCTTATCTTTTCTTTCTTTCTTCTTTTTACCCCCAAAAATCATGTGGCAACCCACAGGTTGAGAAGCACTGTTCTAAACAGATAGACCTGTGCACACACCAAGGCTCGCCCCCGCTCGATCATGATTGGCGGAAGGACCCTCTATATCCTGATTGGATGAAGGCTGGGCCACCTAGCCAAAAACGAAACTTAATTTTTTTGACCCCAGGGGTTAACTGGGGACAGGACACTATATTAGGGAGGGTTATGACAACAAAACGAAAAAATAAGTGATATTTGGAATTAAGTGAAATCACTGAATATACCTTTAACGTAACAGTTTTTCTTAATACATTGGTTTATGTGCAATGTGATCTACTGCTGTTTTAGTGCATTCATTCATTACATTGTACCTTAAAAGGAACACACTTTAGTCTGTGCTCATAATTGGTTTGTCTGGCAAACGTCTCTCATTGATATCGTTTCTTTTTCTTTTTACTGTGACGGCTTTACAGTTGTAATCCACTCTGCGTACACTGTAGGTATTATGGAGAGTTATGATATGATTCTCGTTCTCAACAGAAGCAGAACTGCAGAAGCCACTGCTTTTTGGCCACATAAATAACATGATGCGCATGGGCGTGTGGGTGTCTGCGCGTGTGTGTGTGTGTGTGTGTGTGTGTGTGTGTGTGTGTGTGTGTGTGTGTGTGTGTGTGTGTGTGTGTGTGTGTGTGTGTGTGTGTGTGTGTGTGTGTGTGTGTGTGTGTGTGTGTGTGTGTGTGTGTGTGCGCGCAATGCAGGGATATGCCTGTAATGTACATCCTCCAACATACTGACCCCAACACGCCCCAATAAATAACGACCGGATTACACACTACATTACCCACCATTCACCATGTCTCATTAACCCCCAACACTACTCTCTATCTATCTCTCCCTCTCTGTCTCCATTGTCTATCTCTGCCCCTCTGTTTCTCTATCTCTTCAAGCACTCTCTCTCTCTCTCTCTCTCTCTCTGTCTCTCTCGGGGTATATCTCTCAAATGGTAGATGATTGATGTTTGTTTTGGTAACGCTACTCCCCTTCACAGCAGGTTTTCTTCCCTTGAGCTGACCTGGCAGACCGGCCATGCTAAAGTGTTGTTGTAATTCTTGTGGTGACTGGGGGGGGGGTTATGGTTAGGAGCCATCATAACACATGATATCTGGGATGAGAGAGACCATGCTATGGCTGCTATTGTCTCTGCGTGATGCAAACGGTGGCGATAAAACCATGTTTATTTTTAGCATCGTCACTTAATAAACTGTATGCTTAGGTCAAATCTGTCAATGACAATTGTATTAATATTATTATTGTTGTTATTATATAATCTCTTCGTTGACCATTTGTGAACTACAAGCTCACAACGTGCCGCAACTTGTGAGTATTATGGCTTTTTTCAGTGAATGATGCCGTGATTGCCGTCCAGAATAGGAATGCTCAATATGGACTCAATTAATTAACCCTTATTGACAATGTTTTATGTCAGAAGAGAGCAGTTTAGTGGTTATGTTAAAGTACAGAATTTCAGAACACTGTAGTTGTTGGGGAAACATTCTCTCATTGGGTTGACTTCTATCCGGTGAAATAACAATGACATTCAGCTGTTCCTCATTTAACTGTGGGGACCCCCTGTTACCTCCTCAAGGACCCCTTGAGGGGTCCCCAGTCCCGACCTTAGACCCTACTTTGAGAACCACGGCCCCATAGTACCATTGTACCCTCTCTTCCTGGACAGGCCAGTATAATGACCAGTAGCTATTCCAATCTATTCACACAACTGATGACATTAAAACCTCTCAGAGGAATGTACGTGCGTGTGCGTCCATGTTTGTGTGGGTGCACAGCCTGCACACACAGAATTCCTCTGCGTGATATAGCCACGTGTGTGTGTGCTTCACGCAGTGTATGTTTTAAAGGCGTGCTAGCAAAGGCATGCAAATGCATGCATACGTCTTCATGCATAGATTTCAGCATACAGTATATTGTCTCCCCCTATTTCTTCAGTGCAGCCCTATATGGTCACCAATAGGTGTCACTGGAGAGTAATAGAGCTGCTGTGTGTGTGTGTGTGTGTGTGTGTGTGTGTGTGTGTGTGTGTGTGTGTGTGTGTGTGTGTGTGTGTGTGTGTGTGTGTGTGTGTGTGCGTGTGCGTGTGCGTGCGCGTGTGCGCATGTGTGTGTGCACGAAGCTGTCCCCATAGTCTGGGCTCACCACCAGGCTCCTGTCAGCATACAAGCCCACTAAACTCACCAAGGCTCTGGGGAGACGCAGCCAATAACAAAAGCCACAGCACCACCAAAGCCAAGCATACAGTGTAGTTAGTATACCGTATTACCACGGTGTCGTGTGCCCCAAAACAGCAGATCTGCAAGCTCACAACACGTCGCACATACAACCCCTTGATTAGCTTAAATGACACTAATGTAGACCACAGATGTGTCTTAATTGCAGCTGGCTCAGGTTAGATTTAGCCTGCTTCCTTGTGAGACTTCTGCCCTGCGTGCAAAACAATACATTATGTGGTGAAATTATGCATTTGTCAAAGTGTGCCTATAATATGTGGCGTAATTATGCCTAAACATAACCTTAACCCTAGCTCACAAAAAACAGACAGCTGAGCCAGTTGTACAGGATCACTTGTACAGGTTTGTGTGGTTCTATAGCTCAGTTGTACAGGTTTGTGTGGTTCTATAGCTCAGTTGTACAGGTTTGTGTGGTTCTATAGCTCAGTTGTACAGGTTTGTGTGGTTCTGGACCAGGATGAGGTGGTGGTTTAGTACAGTTTCTGGTTGTAGGCTACCAGTATAGGAATCCAGTAGGAATTCAGCACCACTTCCTGTGCAGGACCATTCAGCAGCACCACTGGCACTGCTGGTTTGTTTATGTTTGTTTTTATGCCACTTTAGCACAGCAACCCTATTCTGGGGGGAAAAAAACTCTATGGAAAATAGCCAATCTACAAGCTCAGAGTCGCAACCCATTGCAATGTGTCCCATTGTGAGCTTTGGTTATTGTTGACAAAGATATTTAGTATAGTGACAGCAGTAGGGACCCTGGTATAGAGCCCTTGCAGACTCCGGTCAGCTATGCATATACTGTATAGGGTTTAAATAGGTTATGATTATATCAAGCTTTTATAGGTCCATTATTTTTTTCTGTATTTTACCTATTGCCTCATATTTTTGCCTAATGCCTACTGTAGCACTTTGAGATTTCGAGGAATGTAAAGTGCATTATAAATAAAATCCATTATTATTATTATTATGTCGACTGTATTACATTTTATTCAGTAGACATTTTACAGAGTCGACATGAACTACTGAGTAGAGTAACAGAGCTCAATTCAAATCCATGTCTCAGTACAATGTGCTATTTATTTATTAGTTTTATTTCTCTTTTATATATACAGGATATAAAGGAGATAAACATCTATTTGTTGTGATGTTTATCTCTTTTACAAGGCAGGCCTGGCAAAGAAAGCAAACAGGCAGGCATCGATTATAACATGGAATATAGAACACACAGATACAAACTCAAGTAAAACAGTTGCAGAGTCTGCAGACCTCGCAGATTATCTTGTGTATGTAGGTACAGTAGGTCTTGTATTTCTATGTTGTGATCCATGTTCTAGTTTCCATAGTTCTATGACTATGTTGATGTCTTCTCCAGCTGCATGACATTTGTAATCAGCCCTCATCTTGTTCCTCAGTCAGTCCTTGTCAGGCCATTACAGTGTCGCACTATGTTAGTTTGTAGTTTGATGTGACCAACATATATATAAGAGAGGCTAGATGACTCACCCGCGCTGCTGGCCAAAGGAGCGCGACGCCATCTTACTGGGGTGCAGCATTAGCCTGGTTAATAAACCAGACCGAATCAGCCGTTGGCAAAACATTTTTTGCCTGCCGGCGGATTACGGTCTGGAGAGGCTCAATTGTACGCCCATTTCCTACACCAGAGAAATGGGGCGGCCAATCGGGACACGGTATGCAATATGGGCGGGCTTTGGTACAGTGACTTTCAATGCTTGAGACCTTTGACTGACAGTAGCTCTGACCAATTGCGTCAAAGACAAAATGTTTCAACCCGCCCCCCCTGGAAATGAAATCCAAGCTGAGCCTCCCCAGACTAATATCCCGCGGTCCGTGCGATATTAGTCTGGTTTATTAACCAGGCTAGTGCAGCATAACATTGTGTCTATGGGGCATGTACTTTTTAAATAACCATAACTTGCTCAATTTTAAACCGATTTTCAAACGGTTTGGTTTGTTATAATTATAAACGTCAGAGACGTCTGCATACTTATGCTTTTATATGATGTTCATATAAAAAGAACATTAAGCAGATAAGCGTCCTGAATCATAGCCATGTTGATAACGTTTATAATAAACCAACCCGTTTGTAAATCTGTCTAGGTTTGAGCGAGTTATTTTAGTTTGAGCTGCCATAGAACATACTGTAGCCCCTCAGCAAGATGGCCGCCAGGTGAACCACGTCAGACTCCGCCTTGAGCCATCTAGCCTTTATATAAGTCTATGGTGACTGCGTTTGGCTTGTAACCACACACCAGTATGGGACACCTAGCGATCTGAGGACCTCCAGGCGTCCTTGAGGAGTCCCCAGCAAAATTAGTTCATATAGCATGATCAGTTTAAGCACTCTAATATTTTTGAACTATTTTAACAACAATCTTGATTCATTATATTGTTCCGGGAAGTCCCGGGATCGGGAAGGACGCGCTCAGCGGGCGTGGCGTGGCTTATTAAATTATAGTTTACGTCCCTATAGAGCGGCGCAGTCCCTCCCCCTTTCAGAACAACGAACGGCCCAGGAAATGAAATGCAATGCATTCTGACCATAGGATTTTCGTTAAGTATTTATTTAAAGACGGTTACGCCGCGGACAAAGCCAACTCGGATTGTGACAAATCATGACAATGAACACAATATTTTGGGCCGATCAAATCATTAGAAAGAAGAAAATAAAGGCAGGAGACAACACTATTTGTTTCGTTTTTCTTCTTATAAATTATTTGATCGGCCCAAAACATTGTGTTCATTGTCATGATTTGTTACGATCCGAGTTAGCTTTGTCCGCGGCGTAACCGTCTTTAAATAAATACTTTAAGAAAATCCTATGGTCAGAATGCATTGCATTTCATTTCCTGGGCCGTTCGTTGTTCTGAAAGGGGGAGGGACTGTGCCGCTCTATAGCACAAAGTATTTGCAGTCCATGGTCAAATACATACTAATCTGGGTGTCCTTGACATGAAAACATTTGAGAACCACTAGATCATCAATGATCTGCCTGTTGTGTTGTTGTTGTCGCTGTGATTGTTTTGTTGTTGTTGTTACTGTTGTTGTTTATTCTGTTGTTGTTTTGAATTGTTGCTTTTGTAAATGTAGCATTAGCTCTTTGGTGAGCTGTTGGTAAACAAACTGCATTAAAGTGCTACTGTAAGCTTTTTTCAGTAAACAAATGCGCTACACATCTCTGGCCCTGGCCTGGAGGAATGACTCACTCTAATTGCTGTTAGATCAAAATCAATGAGCAGAATACATCCAAAATGTCTTGAGTTACAGCATTCCATTTAAAGAGACGGACAGCGTTTTCTGTACTGGTGGTGAAAGAGATCGGATCCGTTTGTAATTCCGACGCATTAGTCCGACAATGTGGCTTGGCGTTCGTTAGGGTTAGGGACAGGGTTAGCATAATGGGACGAGTCGGACCAATACGCCATCAGAATAATGATGCTGACCTCGTCGTACAGTGTATGTATGTTAACATTTTTATCGCACAGTACTCTCACACAGCTGGGCAACTTTCGTAGCATATATTATTTGGTTCCTTTTGTACACTACCAGTGTTACAGACCTGTAAGATTCTATTTAGTTTTTTAACTAACAGTAATTCAGTGGGGGACCCCCTGGAACACACTCAAGGACCCTTGGGGGTTCCTGGACCCCACTTTGAGAACCACTGTTATCAGGGCATCAATCCTTGTGATTCATGCTTTGTTCAGTATCATACTGCAGTCAAATCTAATTTGTTTCTAAGATTTGATCAGATTAGATTTGCGCATTCAAACATTGGCGACCTTAAATCCATTGCTGTGGTAATGATTTAATGGAATGCGCATGCTTAATTCGTACTCTGTCGTCCGACAATGCCGCTTGCCGAAAATAGCAGATCTACAAGCTCACAAATGCGTCTCTATGCGATGATGCGCTGGCACCGTCCTACACACAAAGTAGCCTATGTATCAGGCTTCTATGTCACAGTGTCCAAGTTGACACTCGGACACTTAGTTTCCCACAGATATGCAAACTCATATACATAAACCAAATCTCAAGCGCACAAGGTGTTGAGAGTTTGAAGATCTGCTATTTTCAGTGAATGTTTGACCACAATTGGGATTGTAGATTTGAGGTGGTTCTATATTGTGGGGTTGTGTGGTGGGGTGCTGGACCCTGGGGAGTCCAGATGAACTCTGCATCACACTCTGCTCCTACTGTATAGACATGATGAAGGATCATGTGCTAATCCCAGGCTAATCCCAGCTGTACTGCAGTTCCTTAACTTCATATTCAATGCTCCATTTGAAGTAATCACTTCAGGATCTAAGATGGCCATGGTTGTTTGGTTTCTCTGTTTGTATTCAATGTGAGTGTATAGCCGACATGTTCCTCCTCTCTCAGAATGTCCGCACATGAAATTTCCTAAAAATAGGAAATTATCCTCCTTTCTCAGAATGTCTGCACATGAAACTTCCTAAAAATAGGAATTCTGAGTTTGAATTGTAATTAGGACTTCCTGTGACTCTATAATCCTCTTCCCCTGGCCTCACTAAACCATCTGTTCTGGAATTCACAAATTCCAACTGTACAACACCCCCTTAAAACCCCAACAGCCCCCTCTTAGTACAGTTTTGGTCAAACGTTTTCATGTCAAGGACCCCCAGGTCAGCGAATGACCAATGGGTCTTGCCTAACACTGTAGCCTATACACCCACATAGTACGGTAGCTTAGCAAAGAAATGTGGACACGGCTGACAAAAGCGCCAGATTTTTTCCACATGTTCTCCATAACCATACGTTTCATTTTGGAAGGGGAGCCACGTCATCAAGATGTCAGAAGGCGGCCATCTTGGCGTTCAAAGATGGCCGCCATGTAATATCTATAAGTGCCACTATCTCAGCTTCTAAGCCACTTAGAAGGTCAATCTTGGTGTCAAAATATACATTATCTGGGTCAAGGAATGCAATAAGGTCATTGAGAATATCACTAGATGTTTATTTGTGCCAATATCAAATAAATAGGTCATTCTAGCAACATATTTACATCATCTTCAACTCTTTTAGCAGTCAGATACATTGAAAAATGGAGCATGAAGTGAATGATAACAACATTCAAATTATCTGTTACATTTACAACTGCAAAGAGCTGTGCAATTCCAGTGTTTACATGTTTTACATGAGCACCTTGCACCACAACCAAGCTTACAACCGCACTTTACCAGTTCATTGCAGGCTTTTGACGCCATAGGTAGAGTGCTCCACAAAGGAAGCCAGACCTGGTTGTCAACATCCAATGTCCATCCCCATCCTTCTGGACTGGGGATTGGCTGCTGGGCCAGTTCAGACGTGGCCCAGATCCCAGACTGGTAGACCACTCGCTTCACGTGCTGCAGCAGTGAATCTTGCGTTGGTGGAATGTGTTCCATCGTTTTGTTCTTCTGGCTGAACAATTCTTGCCGTGCTTCATTGACAGATTCCAAATCACTTGTTTTGTCATACATGATGACCGTAAAGCGCTCAAGAAGCTGAACGTGTTGGGCATCTATGGTCACAGAAGTGTATAGATTTTCTGCCATGTAGGTGAAGGCCTGGGTGACCTCTGGGTAGGAATTCCAAGCCACCCATGCTGACTTCTTCCCTTTCCCACAGAATGCTGATGTTGTGTCACAGCCTGTGTAACAGTGGAAGACGGGAAGTGCTTTGGACTTGTCTTTGCCCAGAGCATGGCAGATGGTGTTTATATGAACATTGCTGTAGTTCTTGCCAGTGCCAAAAGCAACCCAGATGTCTGCAGATGGATACTTGGTGAGCAGGGTATGGAACATACCGATGAGGATAACGACAACATCTGTATCCACAGTGCGTATCAAGCAGGAAGAACAGCCATGTTCCAGAGCATCAAGCAGGTGAATCATTATCCTGGTGTCTGCCTCTTCATGGTTACATGGCAGCATGGAGTGGCTGGTGTCTGTGCCAACCACTGTGATGCCAGATGTAATGAAGACCTGCTTGCCCTCTGGCCAGACAGTGGATGCTATCTTCTCAGAGAGAAAGGTAAAGAGTTCCTGCTTGTTTATTGGATCACGCAGGAAATCTGACCAATTCCCCGGCAGCTTGTTCTGACCAGCCACCTTCCGTCGGATTCCTTTGCCTCGCTTCTCTCTTGTTGACTCTTTTATGCTGCTGGTGATGTAAGTATCCCAGACAACATCAACTCTATTGGAGGTCTCCAGGTGTTTCATGATGTGGGGAACAAAGACACAACTGGTGTATTGGTCAAATGTGGTAATGTTGGTAGTGGACAGGAAGTGCACCACAGCAGCGCCATCTAGTACTTTGACATGAAACATACCTGGAGGTTCTTCTTGTGTCTTCTGTGTCAGCAGATTTAGGAGATCTGACTTCTTTCCCAGACGTAGTTTCCCTTTGTCAGATAGAGAGGGAGGGTAGGGATGATTTTCATGCTTAAAGAATGTGCTCATATCCCCCTCCCTGCGTTGCATTGCAATATATAACCGGGAGAAGAGTGCCACATCATCTTTCAACATTGCGATCTGCCCTGCCTGCTTGGTCCTGATCTTGAGTGTTGGGCATCTGAAGAGAGGCAGTGAATTATTTTTGATGGACTCATGAATGGAGTGTGTGCGGTCTATGATCACAGTCTTGTGGTATTTGTTGTACTGTTCTCTTCCCACTGATTCCACAGTGTGGACTGTGTTAATCACTGACTCGTTAATCACATTTCGTGTGTCCAACATTAGAAGCTCGTGGCTGTCATCTAGGAATGGATTGCCCATTCCACTGATGGTTTGCGCAAGTGCTAGTGTTTGCTCTTTGAAGGTCTTTTGTGTAGCCTTTCCTTCTTCATGGTGGTGTTGATTATTGGTTCTTTCCAATACATACTCCTGCTCAAACTCTTTTAGGAGTCGCGCTTGTTCAGGCCCTGCGATCATCCACTTTTTGAATGCTGCAGGATTCTCAGTGAGTCCGACTGCACCTCCTGAACCCTTCACCAGAGCATTATTCTGCTCATGAGCCTGGTCAATTGGTATGCTTGAGAATCTGTTTGTGGTCTTGGTAACAACCCAATGACGATGGTCTTCAAATTCCTCATGAATGGATGTTGGCAAGCTTTCCATGTCACGGATGTGCACAGGAATCCATCGTGCATAGTTGTGGTGATCAAGGGCAAAGAACCATGGGACGAGAGCTTTTAAAGACTCCACATAGAGTAGAAAATCCTGTTCTCTGTGGGCAAGTACAATACAGGACACCAAGGCAGCAACTAGAACTGAAAGCCCAAAACCAAACAGAATAGGAATAGGCCTACATCAAAGTAAAGTCCAAAAACGAACCATAATTGTGTACATATATTGCCAGAATGAACAAAGTTATCTAATATTGGCAGATTTAGTCACTTATTGATATTCCCTATAGTTATATTGCATTCCTTGACAAAGAAAATGTATATATTGACACCAAGTTTGACCTTTTAGGTAGCTTAGAAGCTGAGATAGCTGCACTTATAGATATTACATGGCGGCCATCTTTGAACGCCAAGATGGCAGCCTTCTGACATCTTGATGACGTGGCTCCCCTTCCAAAATGAAACGTATGGTTATGGAGAACATGTGGAAAAAATTTGGCGCTTTTGTCAGCCGTGTCCACATTTCTCTAAAATATGGCCCTAAGCTACCGTACTAACATGGTGAAGCACGTACTGTATGTAAACTCTTGAGTGTATTCTGCCTGAACTAACCTCGCCGGTTACGTATCATTGCTGTGGTCTTTTTGCTGTTTTGTTGTGGTCTTCGTAGTCTGAGGTTACATGGCAGGAACATGTTTGACGACGGGCATCCTTACTATCTCTGACGTATCTACGCTGCATTCCAACTTTACTTCACATAGTTTTGTTGCCGCGCTCATTCATTAATAAACAAATAAAGTAAAACATTATATTTTTTGGTTCAAACTAAATGTTTTTCGTTTAAAAAGTTTAAGCTCTATCTATGCTTGGAGAGCATTGGACCACAAGTTAATGGGTTCGATCAGCGTATGAGTAGCATGGCTTGGATGCGGCAAGTCGTGTGGGAAGTACAAGTACTGGGATCTGATGGTACCGTTGGGGTGGCGCTCCACCTCAGCAATCCATCTCCCAGGTGTCTAGTGCATTGTAACGGGGACAGACTCCATCTCCCAGGTGTCTAGTGCATTGTAACGGGGACAGACTCCATCTCCCAGGGGTCTAGTGCATTGTAACGGGGATAGACTCAGTCTCCCAGAGGTCTAGTGCATTGTAACGGGGACAGACTCCATCTCCCAGGTGTCTAGCGCATTGTAATGGGGACAGACTCCATCTCCCAGGTGTCTAGTGCATTGTAACGGGGACAGATTCCATCTCCCAGGGGTCTAGTGCATTGTAACAGGGACAGACTCCATCTCCCAGGGGTCTAGTGCATTGTAACGGGGACAGACTCCATCTCCCAGGTGTCTAGTGCATTGTAACGGGGATAGACTCCATCTCCCAGGGGTCTAGTGCATTGTAACGGGGACAGACTCCATCTCCCAGGGGTCTAGTGCATTGTAACGGGGACAGACTCCATCTCCCAGGGGTCTAGTGCATTGTAACGGGGACAGACTCCATCTCCCAGGGGTCTAGTGCATTGTAACGGGGACAGACTCCATCTCCCAGGTGTCTAGTGCATTGTAACGGGGACAGACTCCATCTCCCAGGGGTCTAGTGCATTGTAACGGGGACAGACTCCATCTCCCAGGGGTCTAGTGCATTGTAACGGGGACAGACTCCATCTCCCAGGTGTCTAGTGCATTGTAACGGGGACAGACTCCATCTCCCAGGGGTCTAGTGCATTGTAACGGGGATAGACTCTCTCCCAGGTGTCTAGTGCATTGTAACGGGGACAGACTCCATCTCCCAGGGGTCTAGTGCATTGTAACGGGGATAGACTCCATCTCCCAGGGGTCTAGTGCATTGTAACGGGGACAGACTCCATCTCCCAGGGGTCTAGCGCATTGTAACGGGGATAGACTCCATCTCCCAGGGGTCTAGTGCATTGTAACGGGGACAGACTCCATCTCCCAGGGGTCTAGTGCATTGTAACGGGGATAGACTCCATCTCCCAGGGGTCTAGTGCATTGTAACGGGGATAGACTCCATCTCCCAGGGGTCTAGTGCATTGTAACAGGGATAGACTCCATCTCCCAGGGGTCTAGTGCATTGTAACGGGGATAGACTCCATCTCCCAGGGGTCTAGTGCATTGTAACGGGGATAGACTCCATCTCCCAGGGGTCTAGTGCATTGTAACAGGGATAGACTCCATCTCCCAGGGGTCTAGTGCATTGTAACGGGGATAGACTCCATCTCCCAGGGGTCTAGTGCATTGTAACGGGGATAGACTCCATCTCCCAGGGGTCTAGTGCATTGTAACGGGGATAGACTCCATCTCCCAGGGGTCTAGTGCATTGTAACGGGGACAGACTCCCGTTACCGGCTGATACCGACAATAAGCCACTCCTGACCTACTTCTTCTATCTATAGTAGTATCTATGATAGTAATCATTGCTATAGAGTCTTGTTCTCTCCAGCTCTTTAACTCAATGCAAAATACATGTTCCAGTGCCAATTTCAGCCAAATCGGGATAGAGCACCCATTTATCAGCTTAAATGTTATAGTGTTCCCTTTTCAATATTGTCTGTGCATTTATTTATCTCATCACTTCCAATTTCACTTGCTTATCCTGTATCCTGTACAACCTGATTGGATGAAATTGGAATCCCGACCTGGGCGTTTATTTTCTGTTTACTAAAGAGCTGGAGAGACGGGGAGACCCCTTGTTGATCATCATCTCTTTTTACTACTTTCCGCCATAATGTGATCCGACGAAGTACAGTATAGGACATCAACTGAAGAAAACACAAAATGGAGATACAAGGTTTCTTGCGGACAGCAGTGATATGCTGTTTACAGTAGATATGAACCCATTGTCATCCCTCTGTCAGGGTGCCGCTAGGCTAGCAGCCGCTGACAAGGTTAAGCTGTTTAGAGTAGGTGAGGAGATTACATAGCTTATTATCCACATCTCTCTCTCTCTCTCTCTCCCACTCTGCATCCCATCCCCCACCCTAGCTGAAGGAGGCAGTATACTGACATTTAATACCATGTCTACTACAAGATAAGACTTTCTTATGGACAGATTAACAATATGTTCATTGTTGGTCCGTCCAGACCCAACCGGCCAGGATTCCGTACGGCCAGCGAGTCTGGCTGTCAGGGCAGAGACATTTAGTTGGTGTATGGGTGCATGCGTGTGTGTTTGTGCTATAGGGGGGCAGACGGATAAATGGTAAATGGTAAATGGTGCATTTATATAGCGCTTTTATCCAAGGCGCTTTACATAGATTGTGCATTACATTCACCCATTCACACACACATTCATACACCGATTGCGGCGGAAGCCATGCAAGGTACCAACCAGCACATCGGGAGCAATTTGGGGTTCAGTGTCTTGCCCAAGGACACTTCGACATGTAGACAGGAGGAGCCGGGATTCGAACCGCCGACCCACGGATCATTGGACGACCTGCTCTACCTCTTGAGCCACAGTCGCCCCATCTCTCTGTATCTCTCGGATACAGAGAGATGGAGAGAGAGAGACAGAGAGAGAGGGGAGGGGGGCGAGAAAGAGAGAGAGGCAGACAGGGTACGGGACAAGGGAGGGCTCACCAGAGAAGAATCGAGTGGGAAGAAGAGGGCGCAAGGAATAATACCAAAGATGAAGGAGAGAGACTGAGAGATAGACTGAGAGGAAAAGAAGAATAAGGGGAAGGAATGCATCCATGCAGTGTGGATATAGTGCTGCTGGGCTGGCTAGTCCCGGGTCAAGCATACTTCCCCGGTAACAAGAGACTGTTGGGGGGTGGGGGGGGGGGGGGGGGGTGGCATGTCTGCGGCCAAATTGTCCCTCCAGCCTCCTGACAGGCACTGTCAGCGTTGAGGGCAGAGCCAGGCTATCGGGCCGGCTCTCATGCCAGGGTTAATCACAGGCAATTACAGAGAGGAGGGGGCAATCAAATGTGTGTGATGGCTCACTGCTGCTGGAGTGTGTTGAGCCCCTGGCTACTCGGGTGTCATAAACCCACCCAGCCGTCACCAGTGGTGGACAAAGTACTCAGCCTCAGTACTTGAGTCAAAGTGTAGATGCTCCTGGTGAAATATTACTCGACTAGACAACAAGTCAAAGTGGATCTGTCAAATTTTAACATGAGTCAAAGTTTCTGGAGTGCTTGCTCAAATACTTAGTTATTCAAAAGTACATATGCTTTTAAAAATACTTCTGTGACACATTGTGAGCTTATACTATAGATCAATGTGTCTTTGATGTAGTCAAAAATAAAAAGTTAAATCAAATAAACTCAAGTGAGTACAGGCACTCAAAAATCAGGTACTCAATTACAGTACACTCAAGTAAATGTACTTTGTTATTGGTCACTTCTGCCGTGCACCTGCCTGTGTGTGTGTGTGTGTGTGTGTGTGTGTGTGTGTGTGTGTGTGTGTGTGTGTGTGTGTGTGTGTGTGTGTGTGTGTGTGTGTGTGTGTGTGTGTGTGTGTGTGTGTGTGTGTGTGTGTGTGTGTGTGTGTGTGTGTGTGTGCGCGCTTTAAATGGGGGTTTTCTATGTGGTTTGGGGCAGGGGGCCCCAGTCTTTATGTACTCACAGTCAGACTGTGTCAAAAGACGGAGGCCACAAATTCCTTGGCCTTTGGGCCAGTGAGCTGGTGATGATGGTGACAGAGTACAGATGTAACCCCCCAACCGAAAACGGGCTTTAAAGCCTATTCTTGCTGTAAACAATGAAGGCATCTTACATACGGTACACATCACTTTGAGACCCCGGAAAAGCAGATCATTTTTTAATCAACAATAGAGTCATAGTTTGGAATCAGAATGAGTTTTATTGTCACAGAAGTGGGTGTTTAACCCATTTCGTATAGTTTCACCCATCTGTCATAGTATTCAGGAAAGAAAAGGAGAAAGAGAATTCATAGATATCAACACATACTACATAGCATAGAAAAGCAGCAGATATGAACATGAGGTTAAACATAAGTTACTGTATAGTGGCAACACATCGGTAGGACCACATAGCAGCAGGTACAGTATGTAGTACCATCGGTGAAGGTACAGTAGTCTGCATAATGAAAAACTGACAGGTAAAGATACTTTACAGTATACTGCTATACAGTAGGTCTGCACACAATTTTACCATAAAGGTGCATTCGTTTTTTAAAGGAGCTTTTGCATGGGGCTAGTTGTCCAGGATATGTAAAATAATATATCCTACTGTTTTATAAAATAAAATAACATATGTTTATTGATTTTTCTTTACAACATAGTATTTTCAAAGCAATTACCGGTATTCACATATATTTTTCCCCCCACACCCACATGGCAGCACAAACACTAAACAAAATCTTCAATGAAACATCAGGAAATGTCCATAAATACAGAGCAAATAAAATGAAATCAAAATACAGTTAAACAAACAAATGCACAATGTCCCCATCACAGTTTCCTATACCCCCACCCTACAGCTGACTACTCCAATTAACCACTACTATACATCCAAAGTCTCTTCAATATCACCTCGCGAACCTCTCCCATTTCTTATAGAATACAGCAGGTTTCTTCCTAATTACATACTGTACGTTCTCTCCTACTGTTTTATTACGCCTACACCTCTTAAATGTTTGCTCTAAAATTGATGGTTCTTACACAATCTGAGAACTTAGTTTTTTCAACTTTTAGTACGTGTTTTAATCCGCGTGCATGCGCGCATGTGTGTGTGTGCGTGAGTGGACTACACTGCAGTGGACTACACTGCCATCAACCCCACGCAGCTTGAAACCCTGGCACATGCATGAGCGGTCACCTGTGCTCAGCCTGGCGGGTACCCTGTGCTCAGCCTGGCGGGTACCCTGTGCTCAGCCTGGTGGGTACCCTGTGCTCAGCCTGGCGGGTACCCTGTGCTCAGCCTGGTGGGTACCCTGTGCTCAGCCTGGCGGGTACCCTGTGCTCAGCCTGGCGGGTACCCTGTGCTCAGCCTGGCGGGTACCCTGTGCTCAGCCTGGCGGGTACCCTGTGCTCAGCCTGGTGGGTACCCTGTGCTCAGCCTGGCGGGTACCCTGTGCTCAGCCTGGCGGGTACCCTGTGCTCAGCCTGGCGGGTACCCTGTGCTCAGCCTGGCGGGTACCCTGTGCTCAGCCTGGTGGGTACCCTGTGCTCAGCCTGGTGGGTACCCTGTGCTCAGCCTGGCGGGTACCCTGTGCTCAGCCTGGCGGGTCACCTGTGCTCAGCCTGGTGGGTACCCTGTGCTCAGCCTGGTGGGTACCCTGTGCTCAGCCTGGCGGGTACCCTGTGCTCAGCCTGGCGGGTACCCTGTGCTCAGCCTGGCGGGTACCCTGTGCTCAGCCTGGCGGGTACCCTGTGCTCAGCCTGGTGGGTACCCTGTGCTCAGCCTGGTGGGTACCCTGTGCTCAGCCTGGCGGGTACCCTGTGCTCAGCCTGGCGGGTCACCTGTGCTCAGCCTGGTGGGTACCCTGTGCTCAGCCTGGTGGGTACCCTGTGCTCAGCCTGGCGGGTACCCTGTGCTCAGCCTGGCGGGTCATCTGTGCCTGCAGGGCAATCTCATACATAAGCGTCAGCAACCAGCAAAGAAGGTTGGAGCGACACCAGAGGGAAGCCGGCGTTCCTCCAACGACCGGTATCCCTGACCCGCCTGCGGACAGATGTGCGGCTCACGCATCGACCTCCACAGCCACATCAAGTGACATTAGCGGGAACAGTGCGCGCGTGTGTGTGTGTGTGTGTGTGTGTGTGTGTGTGTGTGTGTGCATGGTTGGATGTGTTGGCAGCACACATTGAAATCCAGAGTGTTAGATTGACTCTGAAAGGAAGACACAAAAATAAAAGACACAAATTCAGAGTCAAACTAGCACTTTGGCTGTGTGTGTGTGTGTGTGTGTGTGTGTGTGTGTGTGTGTGTGTGTGTGTGTGTGTGTGTGTGTGTGTGTGTGTGTGTGTGTGTGTGTGTGTGTGTGTGTGTGTGTGTGTGTGTGTGTGTGTGTGTGTGTGTGTGTGTGTGTGTGTGTGTGTGTGTGTGTGTGTGTGCGCGTGTGCGCGTGTGCATGTGTTCTGTTAGCATCTACCCTTCGGGGCTGTCACTACCTCTGTTCCTGTCAAAGACCCTTTGTATTTGGACAGTGGCAGTCGACAGCTGTTTAGTCCTTTAATAAGATTAGCTTAAAGAAATTAGTGTTGCTCTCTTTAATCCACCATTTTAACAGTGCTGACCAGCTGGGGTCTGCCTCCCATCCCTCCTCCACAGACAATCAACGTCTAAAGGGGCCTTGTCCACCAAGACATGTTTCTTTCCTGAGCACAGTGTATGTTTTTCATTGTTGAGAACGGGCCTTTTTGGACACTTCAATTACGCGACAAGACTTTTATTCTTGGAAGAAATGTTTTGGTGGACAAACAATTACTCCTTAGCCAATCTATCTATCAATAATAGCCAAAAACAAATCTAAAAAGAAAAAATAAATTAAAAAAACATTGTGCACACTGCGCAGACCATCAGAGTTACAAACCCATAAGTGTCCATTTGGTTCCATTTGTACACTCTCAGTTGTACATTCTCAGACCCCATGTTGAGAATCAGTGTTGTATAATCTTATATTATAATTTACCCTATACGTATGTATGGGTGCTTCAAGCAGACAGTAGACAATGTTGGAGAGGAGCACCGCTCATTTGGTCCTCCTTATTGTGTCCTGACAACCCGGTCATTTACGAGTCTTACGACCTGACTTTAGTTTGGATTGTTACCATAACCATGAGAAGTCCCTGTTTATCGATGTTTCAGCTAAGATTTTATTTAAACATTTTTGTGGACACGGCCCCTAGTTCACCCTCAGTGAGCAGTGTTTATGCTAACACAACATGACATGTGGTTGCAGAAAGGCGTCACCCTCATTAGCTCTCGGCCGGGGTGTGTGCCGTGTATGTGGGTTCATGTGGTTTGTCGGAGCGGTGTGGCATAGCGGACAGTGACAGTATATGCTGGGCCTGGCATAGCAGGCAGCCACACAGCCAAACGGTGTGGGTTCAAATGTTTTTTCTCCGTGGCGTGGCACAGCGGGCAGCGACAGCACAGGACTCCGGGCGGTGTGGTTTCTCCAGGCCGCGGCCGGTCGTGGTGTGGCATGGTGGGCAGCGACAGACAGCGCAGGGCTGTGGCGCAGGCAGCCGACCAGCCACACAAACGGCTCTTTTACCGGGCAAATCAATCCCTGTGCCCTCAGGCTTGGGCCGCTGCCCAGAAAGCACAGTTTGGAGGGAGGCTCACCTTACCTCATGTGCTGCTCTGCACTGAAAGGAGCCTGTATTATCACTCTGCTCTATAACCCCCACCGCCTACTGACTTATGCACCGGCGTACCGCCGAGTCGTGCTGAGAAAACAGTCGATCCGCAAGCTCGCAGTGAGCTATTTTCAGATAAAGCTTAACAGAAAACAGAAAAGACTATAGTATAGAGCCCTGAGGGACTCTGGTCAAGTGGTTATGTTTTCGTCATATGACAAAGTATCTATCAGAATATTCTCCACCACCTCCTCTCCTCCACGCACGCACACACGCACGCACACACACACACACACACACACACACACACACACACACACACACACACATAATGACCTCCTCTCCTCCTCTCTCTTCTCCTCAACTCCACGACTCAACAGATTGTCATCTGACATATGTGATTTGGTTGGGGGGGGGGGGGGTGGATCTCGTGCTATTGGCTGTGTGCCTCCTCCAATCAGTTGTGACAGTTCCCCGTTCCACTGTTGACCTGCCTGAAGGGTCTGCAGTCGCTGCACTTTCACCGTCTTCCAGTGATAATCTCCATCTCCATCTGGAGACAGCCTTGTAGAAAGTACATTTACTTCAGTACAATGTAAAGGTACTTTTACTTTACCTGAGGATGCCCATTTAGCAATGCTTTATACTTCCACGTCTCAGAGGCAAATTAATGTTATTCTACAGTTATTTGAACACTCCAGTTACAAATTGCATTGTAGATTTAGATTATTAATCCAAAACATAGGCTACACTAAACAATTAAGCCATATTTCATTAAAAAAACGATCTGAAATTGTATATTCTACCTTTATTTTTCACTATGGGAAGTTTCATATTTTGATTCCAACACTTTTGTACTTAACGTAAGTAAAACGAATGAATGAATGCAGGACTTGTACATATAGCATAGTATTTTTGCATTGTGGTATTGCCACTTTTACTTAAAGTAAAGTGGTGGGAGTACTTCTCCTATCACTGATAATAATCTGGTGGATGTGGAGCCACTGCTGTCCTCTCCTCCAGGCTGTGCTATGTTATGGACTTTATCGTCACTGACGGGCAGTAACCTCCTATCTCCATATTCAAACGTTTTGTGTTTTTTTCGTAAATTAACGCCCTACTTGATCACACTACAGCGTCGCACGAAAGCATCCAAAGTAGCAGATTTGCAAGCTCAAAACGTGACACCAAGCAGCGCGTTTCGAGCTTGTAGATCTGCTACTTTTGCAAGTTTTTAATTTTATTCAAAGTAACATTTTTGGACATATGAGGTTTCCACCCGACAGACGATATAATGTCTATACTGTTAAAAACGGGATGGAGAATCAGAAGCATATGGAGATGGTTAGCGTAGACGTTGAGATGTTTATGATGAGGAATAAACACATCCCCACTTCCAATCCAATCTCATTCTGCTCCAAACGATAATATTCTCTCTTTTCACTTTTTTTCTGGATTCGTCACTGTCGGGGCAGAAACCTTGAATCTCCAAATTCAGCTTTTTATATAGATATTTATTTTATGTCCTAGGGTGTACACAAGTAGCAGGAATAGCAGATCTCCAAGCTCACAATTGATGCGATGTATGCAACTTGTGTCCTAGTAGATCGGCTACTGCGTACAAATAATAAGCAATGAAAACCATGAACTAGAGCTTGTGTGTGTGTGCTACAACTACATTTCTTGTAAAATAATTTTGGACATAAGGCCCAATTTTGGACTATTTCTGTCCAACAGTGATGAGATTCTTTTTCTTTCTTTCTTTCTTTCTTTCTTTCTTTCTTTCTTTCTTTCTTTCTTTCTTTCTTTCTTTCTTTCTTTCTTTCTTTCTTTCTTTCTTTCTTTCTTTCTTTCTTTCTTTCTTTCTTTCTTTCTTTCTTTCTTTCTTTCTTTCTTTCTTTCTTTCTTTCTTTCTTTCTTTCTTTCTTTCTTTCTTTTCCTTTTTTTGTCTGCTGATGCTGGAGCCATGAATGATCAGATTGCAGCCAAACAGAGACATCCTGCTAATAGAACCTGTTTCAGCTTACTCACCACGTTTAACCTGGTGTCACTATTTTAGGCATGTCATTATAATGCAGCATTTTTCACATTTTAGAGCGCCTCGAGTAGAGTGCCCTTGAAATGTACCTTGAAATGTTAGTATACCCAAGAACGAGTGGTACAGGTGGTGAAACATTTCATAGTTCTATTCCAAGCCCACCGCAGCTCCGAGCACTCGCGGTGGGGTTTTGCAGTAAATGTCTGTCTTTCATTATGACTACACGCTGTCCACAGTGTTTGTACTTCTGGGACTCTTGCAAAATGAGATTTCACCGGTGATGTCATCCAAAGTCCCCTTTGGGTCACCATAGTGGGGACAAAACACTGTGGAGAGTTATGCGAGAGTTATGGTACAGAGGTGTACCATCCATCCATCTTCAACCTTATCCGTAGTCGGGTCACCGGGGCAACAGCTCCACCAGAGTGAGTCGATGTGTTTCCTCCAACTGCGCCTTGGTCTGCCCTGAGGTCTCCTCCCAGTGGGGCGTGCGTCGAGGACCTCCCTAGGGAGACGCCCGAGAGGCATCCTAACCAGATGCCCGAACCACCGGTTCTACTCCGAGTCTCTCTCATGTGACTGAACTTCTCACCCTATCTCTAAGGGAGATGCCAGCCACCCATCGAAGAAAACTAATTTCGGCCGCTTGTATTCGCGACCTTACACTTTCGGTCATGACCCACACTTCATGACCATAGGTGAGAGTAGGAACGAAGATTGCTCGGTAGACAGAGAGCTTTGCCTTCTGGCTCAACTCTCTTTTCGTCACAACAGTGCGGTACACCTCTCGTTGTGACGAGAGGTGTACCAAAATAATTATAATTATTTTCGAGTGATCAAAATAAATTATTTACTGCAAAGCCTCAGCGTGCACACTGGGACCTGTGGTGGGCTTGGGATGGAGTTATAAGATTCTTCACGTGTACCACTCGTTCTATAGCCTGGCCCAGCCTGTGTGCTTTCTGGTCTAGAGCGGTGGGTGCCGGTTAAAAACTTGTGGTGGATCCTATAGGTTCACCAATCTGAGCACCCGCTCTACACATTTTATTCACATACAGTATTTTGTTCTTTTTGAAAAGAAGGCTGAAACCTTGGCCAATTTTAAACCTTGTCATAATTATGTCGCAGGCTGGTCATAAAGATCCACAATGGAGGATCCACAATGGAGCCACATGTGTTCCCATGTGGATCCTGAGATCCACATGATTAGAAATAACTAGGGCCGGGACTAATTGCGATTAATTTAGATTAATTAACTACAGAAAAATTAATCGCGATTAATTACAGATAAATTAATCACACCTTTTTTTTCACCGCGGAACGTTTCTCACTGGGCACTTTTCTATAGTACTGAAAACTGGAAATAATAAAAGGTCACCCCATTTTGTGTTGCCTAGAACTGGAGGTCTGACAAAAAACAGTAACAATATGAAGTAAGTACAGCTTTGTGATGTCACTGAGATGTACTTGTTACTGTTACAATTTTTTTTTCAGACCTCCAGTTCTAGGCAACACAGAATGGGGTGACTTTTTATTATTATTTCCACAACAGGTATATTAATGACAGTAAAATGTTGAAAATGAGTGGTATCCTGTAGTCACTATTTGTCGATTCACTGGGATACCAAAAAACATAAAAAAAAAAGGTTTCTCGCTGTTCTCGGGTTGAATATTGATATGCGATTAAAATGCGATTAATCTAGATTAATTAATCGCAAAGCCTCTGATTAATTAGATAAAAAAAATTAATCGAGTCCCAGCTCTAGAAATAACAGATCTACAAGTGCACAACATGGCATGATGTGACCGTGTGTAAGCTTGGAGATCTCGTGTGCGTGAGCGACACAGTCACGAGACAAAGTATAAAATCAGGCTTTAATGAGCGTTTGATTGCAGATCTGAAGTAAGGCGTTGATTGTTTACAGGCAATACAGGGAGTGTAATCCCAGTTATGAAGCTACCTACACTGATCGGTGGCCTTAAGGTGTTAGTTAAAGCTCTATATCCTGGGTGTTTGTTCAGTAACGGGGGTCTCCCCGTCTCCAGCTCTTTAGTAGGAAAACATATTTTCAATTGAGGCTTTTTGTGTAGCATATACGCTCATATGCTTGTTGATACCAGTTTCCTTGCCTCAAGGCATTACATTGTGGGATCTCCCTCTGTTCCTGTGCAGTGCATGTCATTATCTTTGGGGACAGGTCAATGGGTCACACAGATTACATTGTGGCTCTCCTGAGGCGGAATTTTGTGGGGGAGGGGGGGTTGTGACAGGTTCCTCTAACAACATTCCAGTTCTTCCCAGCCGTCGAACGGACGGGTTCTTTACCACGTTTCCTCGGGCGTCATCATAGCGCTCCGGGCGACTGCATAGCTGCGGTTTATGCTTCAAGAGAATCGAGACTTGAGAGTGGTTTATTTTGCAACTCACTCATACTGGTACCAGCAGAGAAATGTTACACAAAGTCATATACTATTTTTAATGAAGTAAAATTGACAATTATAAATTTGATAGAAATAAATTCCATCCAAACAGGAGAGAGAACTCAGACAGGATACAGGATAAAACAAGTGAAATTGGAGGTGATGACAATTTTTTTTTTTTATCAAAATTGGACCTGGAAACCTATACAATTTTAGCTGACATGGTACTTTCTCCTGATTGGTTGAAATTGTTTAACAAAAATGTAAGGCATTTTTGAGCGGTGCACATCGCTCCGATGCCTGGCTTCGTGTGTCCCTATGTCCGTATGTCCCAATGTCTGTTTAGAGTAAAAAGGTACCGCTGGGTAACCAATGAGTATTTTTATGGAGGGACAGACAGTAGGCTGGCAGGAAATGGGGAGAGAGATGGAGTAAAGGCCGTCGGGATCGGGAATCGAACCCGCGGCACACTGCCAGACTGTATTACCAGCCAAGGTGCCTGGACCACTGAGCCATGGCCCAGGCCTAAAAAAATAAAAATGTTTTGTTTTGACCAAAGGATATCACTTACCCTAGAAGTGTGTACTAAGAAGCAGAAGGCTCACATTTAGGGCCCTATTATTGCCAGTGCCTTACCCCTTATCCCTCAACTTTTTGTCTCCACCAGGCCGAAGGCATGTGGGGAGAGTATGTTTTGCACTCCGTCCGTCCGCGTGTCCGTCCGTCCGTCCGTCCGTGTGTCCGTGTGTCCGTGTGTCCGTGAACAGCTAATCTCGGCCACCGTTAACCCGGTCGATGCCATATTTTGCACACACACTCCCTGGATGCCAACGATGAACCTCTGCCCCAAACTTTCCAGAACGGCCTGTTATAGCGCCACCAGGAGGCCGCTTTGTGCAAAACAAGTTTTTGCACAGTACACCTACAGATTTTGTCCAAACATCACGCAAATTGGTACACAGTCTCTCTAGAGCCATTCAACGAAACGGGTCTTTCAGATTTATCAGACTCCATCCTGATTGGTTAAGATTGGCTTCCAAAGTTCACAGGAGTGCTCAGTTTCAAACAAAATGCTGCAAATCATGAACACATCGCGTGATTTCCGTGAAATTGTGCACCCACATTCCCACTAGGCCGAGGACGAAATGCCACATGAACAATTTCAACTCAGCCTCAAGGTGGCGCTATAACTGGCCGAAAAGTGTTTTTACCTCTAACTGCACGGATCTGTGGATAACCTGGTGGAGACCTGTGCCCGGAAGGGCACTTTTTCTAGTTTCCCCTTTTTTTTTACTATTTTGAAAAGAAAACATTTTAAAATTGTTCAACTAGCCGATCTACATCAATGGTAAGGCACTGGCGAAAATAGGGCCCATTGTCTCTGTCGGGTGAAAACCTCATTATGTCCAAATTTTTTACTTTTCAGGATTCAAATTCAAAAGTTGCAGATCTACAAGTTCAAAATGCTTCATGCCGTGTTTCGAGCATGTGGATCTTTTGTGTGACACTGTAAATCAAGTATAAGGCATTCATTTACAAAAGGTTTGCGATAAGAGGTTTCAATATCACTTTTAGAATCCACTTGTATACTGTTCTACAAGTAACATTTTGAGCAGCTGCTCAGATTTCTTACAGTTTTGTTTTGTTATTTGTTATTTTAGACGTTATAAGCTATAGCGCTCATATCCAGATTGTTTTACAATGGGCGCTGCCGCGCCTCCTTAATTAGGAGTCATTATATTCCTACATGGCCTGCATTTATCGTAGCCTCAGTAACCTAATCTTTGATAGTAAAGAGTTCAGCTCAAACCGCAGCATTCAGACAATATATATGTGTAGTTAGCAGACATGTATCCCCAGGATATGTCTTTAGAATTGAAACGTGGCAATAAAAAGTACGATCTAGCTTATGTGCTTTTTTTCCCTTTTCAATAAAATACCTCAGGTGCAAGTACAAGGGAATTTAAAGCCACAATGGAAGTTTTACTTCCTGCCAGATATTTGAAACTTGGGCCTCCCACATAGGGGAGGATGGGGGAAGATGAACCGTCGGGTAAGTTGAACCACCCCCTGTATCTTTGAAACTACACACATGAGTTGTCATGTGACCTCAAAATCAGGACACACCCACCATTTAAACCTGACTGTGAAGATGAGAGACACATGGACAAAGTGGAAAGTACATTTATACACAAAAAAGTGTTTTTTGCTGGTCAAAGTAAAAAAAAAAACTTTTCTGGAATAATAATTTGTATGTTAAAGCAAAAGCACCCAGGTCTAAACTTATATATCATGCATGTTGGTGATATACCAATGTATAAAACCCATGTGAATCATTTAGCTAAACATTAGCCTGGAGCATAAAGCTAGCCATGTTTTGTCAAAAAGTGGCCATGGGGCAAGTTGAACCAATTCCTTGGGGTAAATTGAGCCAATTTTCTTAATGTGAATCACCATTCATATTTTTGTATTAAGTATTTGCTACTCAAATTATACTGAATGACCTTTAATTTGGATGTTTGCAAATGTTTGCAAATTTGCTATATTGTATTAACAATATTGCAAATATTATAAGGTTCTGAATAACAAACTTTATTTAATTGTCTTTATATTGTTTAAATAATAAATAAACAGATAAATAAGACTATTTGCAAAAGGGAAAACTGTTATTAAATTATTTTCAATAAGTGAATACATTATCTGTTCAAGTTAAAATATCATGTGGTTCAATTTTGGATCAACTTACCCCTTACCTGGGGCAAATTGAGCCACATGACCAGTTTTTTTGAAAAGGTCATATTTTCATGGCCCTTTGTCATAGCTGCTTACTCATCATTTCAATTGATAGAGGACATCCTGAAATATGTGTAGATCATTAGATTTGACTGCCATCTCATTTTGCCTTGCTTCCAGGACAACTTAAGTAAAAAGTGGTTCATCTTCCCCCATCCTCCCCTATACATGACTACCACTTATTCAAGACGGATTCACTTCCGCTTGGCCAGGGGGAGTTTGTGCTTATGAGACAGTACTACTACTCAAACAGTATAATACGGGACAGGGTCTTAAACGATGGTCCTGTTAATTTTAAAATTGATAACGCCGGGTATATTTTCGGGGTTTGTGATTGGGTTCTGCTGAGTGATGACCAGCCTTGCTCCCCTTCCAAAACAATGTTTTGGGCCAAACAAAGAATTAGAAAGTAGGAAAAAAACGGCAGCTTACAACGCTTTTTTTGTTGTTTTTCTTCTTTGTAATTATTTGTTTGGTCCAAAATATTGTGTTTGTTGTCATGATTTGTCACGCCTCGAGTTTGCTTCGTACGCTTAAAAGGTCTTTAAATAAATACTTTTTGAAATGTCTATGGGAAAAATGCATTGGGATTCATTTCCTGGGCTTGGCGTCGTCATGAAAGGGGGCGGGACTGCAACGCTCTATATCCTTTGTTTAGCGTTTGTTTGTTTGTTTGTTTGTTTGTTTGTTTGTTTGTTTGTTTTATGGTAATGATTCACCAGGATCTTGGATGGCTTGATTCTAGGCTTACAATAATTGATATCAATATTTTTGTAAATCCCTGTGGGAAAAATGAATGGCAGGGTCAGTGGTGGCAGAAAAGCACACCATGCACTGCAATGCCCGGGCCTATAGCATTAGTTTCCGGATGGTTTTCGGGAACGGAAATTCCAAGATGGTGGATTCGCTGAAATTGTGGCTTCAAAACGGATCTGTAGAAACAAACCAGCGAGACCAGATACAACCACCGTCCACCAGAGTAGTTAGTTGTGTTGTATTTACATACTCTTACCATACAGATTAAAAAAAACATTTTATTAATTAAAATATTATATTTACGGAATGCAGTTTTAACTCTGAGAGTGCACGTAACCAAATGGACCCATGCCAATTCGTACACTCTCAGAGTTACAAATTAATTAGAAAAGGATTTTCACAGTATGTGAATTGGCTATGTTTTCATTCTCCCAGTGTAAATGTGTTGAGCTTATTTTAGTGCATACTTGATATTTTGAATAGAGAGAATGCCGTTTTGGCCACGATCTGGGAATGTGTCAAACCGCTGTGACTGTCTGGACCGCTGTCGGGTTTTACCAAGAGGAGAAAAAAAACATTCAGGCGAATGAAGCCATAGCGAGCTCTGATCAGAACCACGTTTTAGAAAGCCATTATTCTGTCACTGTGACACTGTGTCAATATTTCCCTGACCTTGACACAGTCGCTGTGTCAACTTAGCAATGTTGAGTTAAGTGTGTGTGTGTGTGTGTGTGTGTGTGTGTGTGTGTGTGTGTGTGTGTGTGTGTGTGTGTGTGTGTGTGTGTGTGTGTGTGTGTGTGTGTGTGTGTGTGTGTGTGTGTGTGTGTGTGTGTGTGCGCGTGTGTGCGCGTGGGTGTGCGTGCGTTGAATGTTTTAGTGACCAATGAAACCAATTAAAAACAACAATACAAAAGCTTAAATAAACACCCTGATAACTGTAATTATAGGTGAAGCACATTAAGTTATTCAGGGGTTAAAAGTCCGCTAAAAGGCTGATTTGTTCTCTTAAATAATTATAAAATCATCTTAGTGTGTTTTAAGACCACAGACAGAGAATACACCCTCATTCCGTGGTCCTCTTCTATGTCAGGTGGAAAGCTCGTATACAGTACTTTTCTCTCACTTAATAATAATTAGAAAGATGCAAAGATAACATATCTACAAACTCACAACACACCGCATCGCTTGTCCTCTGTTATGACGCCTTACTATGACAAAATTGGGCATTCGTTTAAACGTCTAAATATGGAGATAGGAGGTTTCTGCACGCGACCGGCAAAGTCCTACAATGTTTAGAGAAACCTCCAGAGTCTGCCAATTAACCTAATTGAAAAGTTATGTTAGTGTACATGAATAATTCATAACACAGCCTCTGGAATTAGCACAGCAGTCAGAGAGGTGCAAATTAATTCTTCACTGCTACAATACAGTCAGTGCGTGGAAGAAGTACTCAAACGTTTTTAGTAGGGATATTTATATTTTATAGAACTCGTTTATGCCATATCACAATAGTACAATATCCCCAAATTACAGACAATTTCCAGTCTAATATCATGATATGGCTAGGGATGTCCCAATCAAATCTTTTGGCTGCTTCCGATCAATTGAAAATGTGATCGGCCCCGATTTCCGAACCCCCGGATCTGATCGGGACAACCAGTTTTTAGGATTTCAAGTCCACTCATTCCAATTACATCAGGGTCACCAAAGAGTCCTGGATTGTAAGTATGAGTAGCAATAGAAATACTCTGTAAAGATGTAAAGGTACTCATTATGCAGACTGACCCATTTAATTACATTTAATACATTCATGTGTTCATCTTTTTAACATTGCAGGTGTGTGTGTGTGTGTGTGTGTGTGTGTGTGTGTGTGTGTGTGTGTGTGTGTGTGTGTGTGTGTGTGTGTGTGTGTGTGTGTGTGTGTGTGCGTGTGTGCGTGTGCGTGTGTGCGTGCGTGCGTGCGTGCACGTAGCATTCACGGTCAGTAACTGCAGCAGTCCTGCTCTGTCTGCTTTGAGTTGTGTTAACGTGGAACACGTGTGTGTGTTTGTGAAGCAATCTGACATGTCTACAGTGTTTAGTCTGTCGGGTGCTTCCGTTTACATCAACAAGTGACGAGTTCAACATCACCGCTGCATGTCGTTTCCTTGCATCAGCAAGATAGAAGCTGTAAGAACAACACATTAATGCAACACACTCAGTGGAAATCAAACAGACTTATTGAATCACCCTCTAACACTGTAATGTACAGTAGAATTAAATATGAGGGTTTGAACTGTGTCATACAAATAAAAGTACACTCTTCTACGGAAAATGTGAACCTCTAATTATTAGAGGTTCACATTTGCCGTAGAGTCTTTTATTTGTAAAACTTAAAAGTAGTTTGAGAACAACTGTATTAGATTCTATAAAAGAAATTCACAGACCTCTACCTCTGGGAGCATACAAATGGAACCAAATGGACTTGAACTGGTCCATTTGGTACCATTTGTGTGCTCTCATGGTTATTGTACAGACCTGTAAGGCCATTTAAGTGGAACGCCCCTCAAGGATCTCTGGACCCTACTTTGAGACCCATTGCTCTAATATGGACATTTGTTTACCCGTAAAGGTAAACAAAGTTTGTGTCTCACAACGTTAAGTGACAACAAAACAATACAAATTACCTTCACAGACGGTGTACGTACTTCTGGAAAATTGAAAGGTCGCAGACACTTCATAAAATGTCTCATACTGCAGCTTGTGAAGACCGTGGATATACACAAGATCACATTCCCCTTGTTTACATTTTTGTGGCGCTGGTGGCGTTGACTCACGGACGGTACGAGTGCTCAAAACCCGGAACATTGTGAGACACGTAGCGCGACGTCACCGTGTTGTTTACTTGTAAAAGCGCATCATGGTCCTGATACACTGTGATTGGACATATTATTATATATTTTTACACTACAGACAGCATTGAGCTTGTAGATCAGCTATTTTCACTATTCAGCATACAATACAATACAACACAAGCATACAAAGTAATTCCGACTTTTACATTTCATGTTGGCTCCTTCCGTAAATTCATGACACAAACATATTACTTATAGACTTTGATAAAGGGCATAGTCAGACATGCAGATGTCTTCAAAAGTCATCCTTGTTCCTCTGTGTCAAAGTCAAGATTTGAATCAACACGATTACCTCTAATAAAGTAATCATGTGATTAACCCAGAAGTCTGTCAGTTCAACCCAATAAATGTCAAAGTTGTCCACGGCAGATGCATAAACAAACATGAGCGCTCTCTCATCTCCCGGAGTGGCGCAACTTAAAGCCCTTAAACCCACTTCTAATGATTCAGCAAACATTTTAGTTAGAAAATTGGACCACGTTTTTCCAACCTCTCGAAGAAAGGGAGCCAAGCTTCCTCCCAGAAATGCCACGCGCCGGTGTCTCTTACACCACGGCATGCTAAGCACAGGATGGAGCCGTGTATGCCAATACCTCCACAATGTAAGGGCCTGATTGTGTACAGGGCTGCCCGGGTCGCACTTAATGCTGCGCTGAGACACCCGAGCACGCTCACCACCGCTGTCTGCCAGCCAGGTCTTTTTTCCCTGGCTCCCACAGTCCTCTGAAAACAGCTCGGAATCAAGTCATCTCCCGGACACCAGTGGGGCCAGGGCTGTCAGATGGCACTAAAGAGACACCATTAGGTCTCAGAGAGGTCACAGGTCACTTCTTGATGTACTCAGTACTCGGGGACAAGTGTGGCTTTGTTTAAAATGTATCTAGGAAGGGTACGTGTGTCACTTTCTGTCCCCAGAGACAGAACTAAAGGTGGAGGAGCAGTGTTCAGTTTTTGCACCACATTTCTGGAACCTTTAAAATCAAATTAAATTATTAAATTCTGCACTGTTTAACTATTACATTCAATAACTTTTTTATTTATGTTGCACTATTTATAGTGCAACATCACTCCAAGGGTGTGCATTTGTGTCATACAACAAATTACATTACATTAAAGAAACAGTAAAATGTGCCAGCACCATGCGGTAGTGCACAGCTGAAAAGATGTATTTTTATAATGTTTATTGTGTGCCCTGCCTTAATGCTCCTATTATGTTTTGTGTAAAGCACTTTGAATTGACTTGTTGAACTAAGCCTTGCACATTTAAACCTACTGTCAAAATGTCAATCTAAGGAATATCAAACGTGTACAGTAAATGCTCTGACAGCAGCTGTCTGTTGGGAGAGAGAAACTATTAGCTGCTCCATGATGGTTTTGATCCGCGGCCATATTTGTTTCAACCTGAATCATCTCACCGTCCCTTCCCTGCCAGTGAACACAGATAAAGCATTTCCAGACATAAACTCAGGATCCCATTATTTATGATGAACAGCTCCAGTCCTACTGTATGTACTGTAGTCTATAGGCTTTGCTCACTGGCTACTGGGTGCAGCTGTAGGCTTCTGAGTGTAGTTGAGGATCAGAATCACAGGTTTACACACGTGAAAACGGAGGTGAAATTTGTTCTAGTGTTCTAGTCCATCGTATTTGCTGTTTCCAGATAGAGAAAAAGAAAGAAGAGGGGGGGGGGGACAGTTTACACACAGTTTACACAAGCATCTGTGCCATTAAGGATGATGGCGTTGGCTGTTCAAACAGCAGATCTACAAGCTCACATCGCTCGCCGCTCACTTCATGCCGTGCTGCGAGCTCGTAGAGTACATCTGCTATTTTGAACCTTTTTGAAAAATGTAGAATTGAACTACTGATTTAGAAGGCATTTGTAGAATGGGCCTCGGGTCTTACAGTGCAAGAAGAGCATGCGTGCGTGGTTGTACATGAGTGTCAGTGCGAGTGGTGTATTCCTTGGTGTTGTGGTGGGTGTGGTGTACTGGTGATGGATGTGTGGAGTGGTGTATTCCTTGGTGTTGTGGTGGGTGTGGTGTACTGCTGATGGATGTGTGGAGTGGTGTATTCCTTGGTGTTGTGGTGGGTGTGGTGTACTGCTGATGGATGTGTGGAGTGGTGTATTCCTTGGTGTTGTGGTGGGTGTGGTGTATTCCTTGGTGTTGTGGTGGGTGTGGTGTATTCCTTGGTGTTGTGGTGGGTGTGGTGTATTCCTTGGTGTTGTGGTGGGTGTGGTGTATTCCTTGGTGTTGTGGTGGGTGTGGTGTACTGGTGATGGATGTGTGGAGTGGTTCGGGGAGCCAGTGCTGCTGTATATTTCTCACACATATTCAGTGGCATGCACCATGTGACCCAGGCGGCGCGGCACTCTGCCCGACAGCTGGCTGTCATTATAGCACACAGCAGCTGTCCTGATGGGGACGACGGACACTCTCTGAGCTGTCCTGATGGGGACGACGGACACTCTCTGAGCTGTCCTGATGGGGACGACGGACACTCTCTGAGCTGTCCTGATGGGGACGACGGACACTCTCTGAGCTGTCCTGCCGTGTCCACCGTGACCACGGCAGTGGTGGAAAGTAGCATACCTTTACTTCTGAGGTATTTGTAGTTTACTTGAGTATTTATAATACTTTTACTTCTACACCTTGAATCCAAATATTGTACTTTTACTCTACTACATTTATTTGAACACTTTAGTTACTAATTAGTTTATAAAAATGGATTATTATTACAAAACATATACATTGACCACTTCAGCCTATACATTTTGAAAATAGCCGATTTACAAGCTCACAATGTGTCACAAACGATGTGATGCATTGTGACCTTGTTGATCTGCTATTTTCAAACAATTTTTATACATTTGACTTGTGAACATAATGAGTACTATTACTTTTGGTACTTTAAGTACAATCCTGTATATTGAATTCTAGAGTTTTACTTGTAACAGAGATTTGTACATTGCCGTATTGATACTTTTAACACCACTGGACGACATACACTTAATGGAATCATTCATGGACATGCTGTACTTAGAGAGATTTACTGTACTGTTTCAGCAGATCACTGATTCTCAACCTTATTTCATTTTGTCCCCAGTTTGATATGAATTAGGCTAGTGGTTACCAAAATGGGGGTCGCGACCCTGAGGGAGGTCCCCAAATGATTTTGGGTTGTCCCCAGATTATTAACTCACTCAACAGTAAACAAACCAAGATCCTATATACAGTATAGGTGTATATAGAGTATCTGCAGATTTATAAAGTGACAATTTCATGACTGTTAAGACATTCTTATATCAAATGGTCAAATATTACGTAGGACATAGGCAAACATAGAAAGAAAATTGCTGGAGCTCACAACGCCTTGCACTATTTCATAATATTTATCTGTGGAATCTCGTGGAACTAAATGTAATGAAGTGCTTGTCAGCATGGGGGGGATCCCCAGTTCAAATATGAATAATTGGGGGGGTCGCAGCCTGAAAAGTTTGGCAACCTTCGAACGATGGGCCACTTACTCCCATTTGATATCCCAGGACCACCAAGGTGATTGCTGCATATACAGTCATACATACAGAGACCAGTCTTTTCAGTTTGGTGAGGTTGAGAACTGGACATACTGTAACTAGATGGTGCTTTTGAGAACTGGACATACTGTAACTAGATGGTGACTGGTAGAAAGAAACGGGTTATTGTGACCGTAGGTCGCATTTACGATGAAAACGTGCATCCAGTCAGTCAGTGCATGCAGCTCCGACTGACTCACCAGCCAGTGAGGAGCCCTCACCGAGAGGACGTTGAGCCTTCATGCTGCTCCTCCAGTGAGGAGCCCTCACCGAGAGGACGTTGAGCCTTCATGCTGCTCCTCCAGTGAGGAGCCCTCACCGAGAGGACGTTGAGCCTTCATGCTGCTCCTCCAGTGAGGAGCCCTCACCGAGAGGACGTTGAGCCTTCATGCTGCTCCTCCAGTGAGGAGCCCTCACCGAGAGGACGTTGAGCCTTCATGCTGCTCCTCCAGTGAGGAGCCCTCACCGAGAGGACGTTGAGCCTTCATGCTGCTCCTCCAGTGAGGAGCCCTCACCGAGAGGACGTTGAGCCTTCATGCTGCTCCTCCAGTGAGGAGCCCTCACCGAGAGGACGTTGAGCCTTCATGCTGCTCCTCCAGTGAGGAGCCCTCACCGAGAGGACGTTGAGCCTTCATGCTGCTCCTCCAGTGAGGAGCCCTCACCGAGAGGACGTTGAGCCTTCATGCCCAGTGAGGAGCCCAGTGAGGAGCCCTCACCGAGAGGACGTTGAGCCTTCATGCTGCTCCTCCCGCCCCACACTCCCTGCTGACATGAGCCGCCCCAGCCTGTAGAAGTACGCGCAGTGACAATATCACCATCCCCGCCCGGCCCCCCCTCCTCTGAACACGGGCCCATTGTGTTAGTCCCATATACAGTACAAGAAGCTCACAACACGTCACTGATGCGACGTCCTGCGTGAGCTTGATCGTACAACAACAACAACAACAACAACAACAACAACAACGCTGCACAGAAAAGTATTAATTGGGCTTAACTCACCGCTATCTTCATGCCAACGCTGATGCGTGGGACAGCGGAACAGGGGATACCCCTGCATGACATTGACGGAAGCGTCGCTGTTACCTGAATGGAAAGGCAGCCGCCTGCACCTTTCATTGGACCAATAAAAAAGCACTCAGTGAATGACAGACCCACTTTGAGCCGTCCTGGTGGAGAATGACAAGCTAGAACCTGATAGCAGCGGAGGGGAAGTAGCAGGTACTCACTCCCACTCAACCCGGGTTTGATGTAACGCCAGAGCCTGCTATATACAGGAAGGATGTGGAATTGAAGCTGGAAGGAGGGGAGAAAAAAGGGGATGGAAAGCAATCTGTGAAAGGTGTACGGGCTTCTTACACCATTCAAATGTTGTTTTCTTCTGCCGCTATACGGAAATCCTTTACTTTAGTTTTCTGGATTTGAACTTTGAACACCATTACAGTCCATATACCACCACCACCTCTCTGGTCTCTCTGACCGGTGGGGATATGTTTCTGCTTCTGGTGAGACTGAATTAAATACACGCATTTCCTTTTGTGAAATGTAGACTGTCAAATATGTTTGATAATATTACAATTTAACAATACAAAATAAATATTGATGTCAACCGGTTACATGCCGGCATTTCGACATACCCCCATTCCGACATACCGCCATTTCGACATACCGCCATTTCGACATACCGCCATTCCGACATACCGCAATTTCGACATACTGCCATTTCGACATAGCGCCATTCCGACAGCACCATCCACCCGCCGTGCGCCATCATGGGGGGGGGGGGGGGGGGGGGATTGAGTCACGTTGAGTCGACCATAAATATGTGAATCAATTCTGTCAATTCAATTCTACCTTTAGGCCTATAATAAACTGTCGGGCTTGCCATCTCTCTCTCTCTATCTCTCTCTCTCTCTCTCGCCCGGGGCTCGCACCTATTTCCAGTAAACGAATAGAAGACATATTTAGGTTAATAAAACAATATTTAGGTTAATAAAACAAAAGGTGAATCTCAATTAAAATATCACCAAAACAAACATTATATAGGGTTTAAATGTTAATGATTTATTTGTATTTATTTACTTTTTCAAATTGAACCCTGAACAGGCCTATAAGAAAGCGCGTCGGAGCAGAATATAATCCAACCTTTCACAACCACCGAAAAAAGAAAGAAATCCCCGAAATCGTCCTCACAATAGCGTATAGGACATGCACACTCCATACCCTTGGGCTATGGAGGGGCAGCCCACCATGAGCAGGCATTATTGTGATATGGCTAATTTGTCTGCCAATGTCAGGCCCAGAGAGCTCTGTGTCTCTCCTCCCACTCTGTTACAAATCACTGATAATTGCTCTATTACTCTGTCGCCAGGTCTCCGTGAGCGGTTTGTGGCGAGCGGCCCCTGGAGGGCCCCTGGAGGAGGGATCTGCCTCACCTTGTCTGTCCAGCTCAGGTATGTCAGCCCCGAGGGGAGGGGAGCTATCGTACTACCTCCCCCTAGCCCCGAGGGGAGGGGAGCTATCGTACTACCTCCCACACACTGGTGGAGGAAATATGTTTTACCTAAAAGTATCCATACCACGATATATAAAAAAATACTGTTACACGTAATATATTATAAAGAAGTGAAATACTCAAGTCAAGTGAAAGTACCTAAAATGTGCACTTAAGTGCAGAGTAGATACCGAGTTGCCCTCCACCCCCCCCCCCCCCCACCACCACCACCACCACCACCACCACCACCACACTGCTCTTAAGGGGATGTAGTCCCACAGAGAAAGCTGTCAATCACTCCCAGTGTGACAAAAAAGATAATAGGGTCTGTTCGTCAAGTTTTAGACGTTCAGCCATATAATTCTGACTATTAAGAGCTTTTAAAATGACGCTTTCTCTCTCCTCTTCTCCCCTCTAATAGCTAGCACCTCCCCCCCCCCCCCTCTCTCACTCTCTCATGGTCCTTTGTTGGAGCTGTCAGTCAGAACACACTTTCACATGCTGATAATTACAACGTTCCAACTCCTTACCAACCTGTAGCATTCAGTCTGTCACTTCAACTAAAGCTTCTTGTTATGACATTGTGGTTCTCAGCGGTTTCAGCAAGGTCATCTATTGAAGGGGTTTTCACTTTCAGTGGCAGCAAAACAACAAATGTGTTCCTTCTGTGGATTTAGCTTATTTTTATGGCTCAGGTGTCTGAAAAAGGCATATTTAGATGACCCATCTTCATTTTTCACAAGGTTATTTAAACACCACTGTTCTTTCAGAAACACTAACAAACACTGTAATGCAAAGGTGGAAAACAGCAAATCATGTAGCTTCTATATTCAGCAGCCCATGCATCACTGTGGCGAGCGTTGCGGTGAAATAAGGCAGATAGCATCTATATCTTTATGATGATACCTAACAGGCTGCCAACTGTGATCATTTACAGCACAGGGAGGGTGCCACCGCAAGCCAACGGCCGCCAGCTTGAAAAGTGGGCTCAATTAAAGTCCCTTCATAAATATTAAACACCACCTATCAACAGAGTTCTTCATATAAAAGATGTATCCTCTTGTATAAGCACGTGAGTATCAACATCCCAATGTCCTTCTGTAAATACAGCTCAGAGTCATGGGATCCGCGCAGCGCTGCTTGTAATTCCAGACTGGGGCCAGGTTTTTATAAAGTGGGCAGGTTGCCAGCACAGCACTTCCAGCAGCGTGTAACGCTAGGTAACACACAGCCAGGCGGTAGAACTAATGTTTGGACCAGGCTAACATGCTACGAGGGATCAGGTTCGTGCGGACAAGGAGAGTTCTGGACAGCGCTGGTCCGTCTGTCACTAGACTGGACGGGACGCGCTGACAGACACAGAGCACTTGGAAGGCAGTGGTGGAAAGTGACTTAAAGTACATTTACTCAAGTACAATTTTAGGGTCTTTTACTTTACTTGTAGTGTGTCCATTTGTAGATACTCCTACTTCACTATACATCTCAAAGTCAAATATTGTGTAAGTTACATTGAAGATTTCCTATGTATATACTACTGTCCTATACGTATATTATTGTCACTGTGTCCTGTTTCTGTCATTGAGACTTAAGAATAAGAAAGCTTAAAAAACAAAAAAATAAACGACCGGACTCGAGAGGCAAGTCAAACATTTGCAATGAAATGGTGTTCAGCCTTGTGAACTGAAAAGGTGCTTCGCAATATTCCCTTCACCAAAAGGGCATCTATCAAGTTTCCTTACAGGCATCAGCACACCAAAGAAATTAATTTTTAAAAAGTTCAGGGAGTTTTCAAGAGCGTTTTGTCTCCTTTCAGAGGTGATTAATCGCACTGGGAATCTAGCATCATTGTTACATGAATAATAGCACGTGTTGCTAGATTATTCATCAGCTGTGGGCTAAAGTTGGTGGCCAGGAGTCAGCGTGACAGATGGATGCTGGATGGGTGCCAGGTGCATGATACAGAGAGCTATTGGAGCTATTTGCAGTGCGGTGGTGTGTGTGAACGGTACGAATTGGACCAAAACCTGGACAGAGCTCAACATGGAGATTCTGTGAGTTTCCGGGAGTCAAAATCCCGTTCATTATTTCCATAGATAGGTTTACTGCAGTGGTGGAAAGTAACTATGTACGACGTTACGTACTTATAGTAATTTTTTTTGGTATTTCTTCTTTGAGCATTTCCACATTTTTAGAAGCCTACTTTAACTTTTTACCTTTACATCTACTCCATTACATCTCAGAGGCAATTATAGTCATTTTACTCGACTACAATAATTATTGGACAACTGTAGGTAGCCTACTAGTTACTTTGTAGTAGTGATGCACGATATAATCGGTAGCGTATTG
Source organism: Protomyctophum parallelum (assembly GCF_964188405.1). Lineage (NCBI taxonomy): Eukaryota > Metazoa > Chordata > Actinopteri > Myctophiformes > Myctophidae > Protomyctophum > Protomyctophum parallelum. The sequence continues at coordinate 52,695,122 of NC_139699.1, read as the reverse complement.
AAATATCATCAGATCGGTCTCAAAATAATCCAGATTATTTTCACCGATATTTATGAGGCAATATGAATGTGACCGTCAATGGTTTTGTACTCACAGAGCAGCCAGTCTGCCTGTCTCTGTCTCTTTAAAAATTCAAGTTCAATATAAATATAATATAATAATATATTGGCTGATATGACCCCGCAAATAATCTGAGATCAGATATCGGTCATAATTTCAATATCGTGCATCTTGTCAGAACAGGTCGGCTATGGAGATCTACGGGTAGCAGCAGGTGCTGTGTCTTGAGTGTACAGGGTTTGATGAGGTCAGATGAACATATGGAATGAATTCTGTATTGGCCATATATGGAGCATGTCACGAGCGTGACAGACATACGGCCTGACTGACTATGGTTGGTCACTCCCGTGTGAACTGAGCGGTGCAGGCTGCTCAACAACACCATTGGCTCGCTGCAGTTATAGTTATAGTGCTCAGTGTGAATGGCCTTTTTAGGCTGCTCAACAGTGACACTTTAGGTCACCCAGCAGTATTGCAGCTGTTCGTATCCAAACATACAGACAGACTGACAGACAGTCAGACAAACGAGGTATGAGTTATGCCTGTTAAAAGTGCCATTTATCGCTGCTTGCAGCAATATATTTTTCACATAACAAGAGTAGAACGTTTCACGCAAATTGCAAAAAAATCCTGCCAGAAAATTAGGTTTAAACTCTGTATGTACTGTATGTACTAGGGGCAGAAGAAGAATTTTCATAAAGCTGCAATTTTCATTGGCTCATAAAAAATTTTGAGGGGTGCTAGCCCCTCCTATATTCAGCTATTACTGTGGATATTTGTTTTACATAAACATTAAATTCCAATTGACAATGAATGGAGAATTTACGTCATATGTGTCTGAGCAAATCAGCTATTTTCGTCCTAAAGTCGGCGTAAAATAGGAGTATGAATCTGCCCATAGTGCCACCCTTTGGCCAATGGTTGTGGGCTTCACGTCCCGTTTAGCATAGCCCTCTACCATATTGTCAAGTTTTGCAAAAACCGACTGCACTATTAAGCCAGAACTGCTATTTAAATAAATAACAGATCTACAAGCTCACAACCCGTCGTGTTGTGATTTGTAAATAGATTGGCTATTTGGCGCCCATACTGTATTAATCTAGGCTATATAGAAGATAAATGCATGAATATGTGTTATGTTGACCGTCTTACGCACTCAGTCACTCATCAGATTTGAAGAATAATTCATAATAATAATTAATAATTAGTCATTATTAGCAAGTCCTTCATAGTTACTTGCAATTATAAATTCCACCTCGACTCTCTCACTCCACACACACAGTGACATGCAGAAAGTAATTCATCAAAGTGCATCATATTCACATTAGCATGCATGCCAATAAGCCAGCCTCTATACCAAGCAGCCTCGTCACCTTGTAGCTGAACCTGATGTGCTGCTAATTGGGGAAGACATTCCCAGAGCTGTCATTAGGAAAGGGCGTTTCCTCCCAGAGCATAAACGTGCTGTCACCTTTGAACCTGGGCTAATTCATCACAGGGAGAAAACAGAGCATGTTCAACCCACCCACATAGCTGGTACAGGGACAGACAGACAGACAGACAGACAGACACGTTTAAGCAGTCATAAAAACACAATAACAGATAAGAATGCAGCAGAGAACAATAGCCAAGATTCAAGATGTTTATTGTCACACAGATGTACAAGTATGTGCATTGTGAAAAACTTAGTTTGGGGGTGCTCCACAATATACATAAACATGTAAATAAATAACAATACTAAACTCCATGTAAAAGGTTTTAAAATGGTTTAAAATAACTCAAATAAACAGCATACAAGGCCGACAGGCCGTAACACCATGGAAAAGTTCATTGTTAATTTTGGTTTGTTTAGCAGTCTTAACAGCCTGCGAAGGAAAACTGCTCTTCAGCCTGCTTGGTATCGGGTGTAGTTTTAGGAAGCTGTGATTTAGTTGACCTCAGTTCCATAAACTTATTTGTACTTTAACTAGTTGCACGTGTAGTTTGAAACAAAAGTGGCAGTTTTGGCCAAAACAAACTTGAATAAATGATAAAACTTAGACGGAGCACTTAACCATGCGGCTACTCCATCTGGGCGGAAGCGGAAGTCCTCTTCAGCCTGCTTGTGTTGGCTTTGATGCTTTGGTACCGCTTCCCTGAGGGCAACAATATGAACAGACTATTATGGGGGTGTGTGAGGTCCTTTATGATTCTCGGAGACTTCTTGAGACAGAGCTGGGTGTACAGCTCTTCCAAACTGGGCAGCCGACATCCAGTGATGCGCTCGGCTGAGCGCACCACCCTTTTGAGAGCCTTATGGTCTGTGTCAGCTTGGTGAAGCTAGCTGCTCATCAGCTCGCTCTCAATCGTCCCTCTGTAGAAGTTCCTGATGACTTTTTGATTCAGGCCAAACATCTTGAGGCGTCTGATTCTATATAAACACTGTTGCACTTTTTCAACCACCACAGTCGTTTCCACTCTCCACCACAGCACCGTTGATGATGGTGACAGGAGGTTGTGGATCCCTCCCCCGCCTGTAGTCCACGATGACCTACTTGCTCTTGGTGATGTTGATCAGTAGATGATTCTCCAGACAGACAAATATTCATTCATTATAATTCTGGTCATTATTAGTCCATGGACCGGGTGGAACGCCTGGTGATGGAGTGACCATCAGGGTACCGGCATGAAGGACTGACCCAGTCTGTCGGTCGTCCATGGTGGAGGGTGAATCTGCATATGGTGCTGTTACTCAACAGACCCACTATTCCCTTCTGGAGGGAGGGGTGCAATGGACATGGTGGCTGATCATACTGCAGCTTATTACGGCTGGTGCAAGACACATGAACAAGCGCAAACGTTTTCGACCAATGGTCTCGATTCACAAGTTTGCGTGTGGAGGTGACACTATGCAAGACGACGCACAACGTGTCACAGCTAGGCCCCAAATAGGCCCCGCCCATCAAACCTTTCCAACCCAGAAGAAGGGGTGGAAAGGGAGTATACGCTGGATTAGCAACTGCATACAAATCGAAGTGTTTGTATCTCTGAACACTAAACAGGTGACATAGCTTGTAGACACAGTAAAATCCTAAATGTAATGGGTTAACTGTTGCACTAGGGGTGCAACAGTTAACCCATTTTGACCTGAGATCAGATTCTAAAAATGTCTTCTATATCCTGACAGTTTTCTGAAAAAGCTATGTTTCTATGTCAGTCGTTCTTCGATTTTTCTAAAATAGCAGACCTACAAGCTCGTAGATGAGCTTGTAGATCTGCTATTTTTCAATAGCTAAAGCATAACATAATGCTAACACCAAAAGGGGTTCCCGCCCAGAAATCAAACTAATTGGCTTAATCGATCCTAAAAAATAATTTTAATAGAATAATTTGATTGTGGATGTTTTTTTAATAGCAAAAATAGCAGATCTACAAGCTTACAACATGGTGGTATGCGGTGCGTTCCGAAGTATAACGTATTGCTTCACTCACACTAATCAATTGAGTTGGTTATAAAACATTTTTAAAAGATTTGTTTGTGACAATTCTCATAAACAATATATCTCATATATTTAAAAAATCGCATCTCGCTTATTTAATTAATCACAAAAGTAGTAATAATTGATTGTTGCAGGCCTAAAATGATGTATTTTGCTGTGTACTGTGGTAGCCGGATGATAGCAGAGTGCTGTCCTTGCAGAGGTTGAGTGTGACAAAGTGCTGAAACTGTCCCTTAATCCACAGTCGCCACCGATCATGTCTGCTGCACAACATGCAGAGGAGAAAAGTAGGGAACCTTCACCCTCCAGGCAGCAGTGAATCCTCCTTTAGACACAATGTGATTCTCACATCACGTCACATTATCCCAGGGGTTAACAAACGTTTTCAGCTTGAGACCCAAAGAGAAATGTGGTGTCTCCCCACATTATGAATGAACAATAAGATGGTCTTTTCCAAATAGTGAAAAATATCATTTTCAATATTATGGGTTTTTTTAATAGCGGTGATATAACCCGTTGTGAGCTTGTAGATCTGCTATTCGTACTATTAAATGTTTTTTTTTAATAGCAGTCATGATGTGACGTGTGCTGTGAGGTTGTAGATCGGTAGATCTGCTATTTAAATTATTTTGAAAAATATTACATTTTCTTTCTCCTATGTTTGTCTTTAGTTCAAAGTTTGTTTAGTATATGCATTGACAATAAAGGGAAAATGTACGTCATGTGTCGTTTACGTCATATTGTCTCTTTATTGTTAATGGCATTTAATGTTTGTGTTGGCACTGTTTGTTTTATATCACCATTACATCACCTAATCAATTACTTAGACTCTAATATATTAGGCCTTCTCACTTCACACGGGTGTGATTTATTTTTTTTGTTTCGAAAAGCTTAGGATTTTTTATTTAATTTATTTTTTGTCCCGACCCATTGTTTGGGACCCACTGCATTAGTTGCTCTCAGCATGTGTGTTCTCCTCCCAGGCTCATTTCAAGGTGATTCACATCACATCCCATAATATCCCGTTTCGCACAAAAAGTCAATGCTCATGGATTTGTTTACAATTCAACCATTCCAAAATCGCTATCAATGTTCCCGTACATTATTTATCATAGAGCTCTCATAAGGGTCTAATATAGACACGCAGTAAGGTTCGCTATTGACTCGATAATTCTTTAGTATCTCTTTGTAAATTGGTTGTTTTCATCAGCACAAACACAACATAATTCTACTGTAACGTTGGTCTCAATAAAGACAATTGTATTGTAAAGGAATTAGGCCATAGATTTAGTGATGTGATCAGTCAGTTTTCCATATTTTTAGTTGAGTCTAATTCACAGTTACGTGTTTTGTTATTATTATTATTGTTATGAAACAACATGGTGTGCTGTAGCATGAAGTTGTGAAACGTAAATAGTACTAGTATGTCTTTATTGAGGTATTGCTACTTACCGTAAGTAAAAGATCAGCCACTAGAAGGGTATCACTTACGTTGTGCGTGGTCCTGGCTGTGTATTGTGTGTATTGTGTCATGTGTCATTTTACATGTAACCTACATTCTCACTCACTCTTCATTTCATGTGCGCTGTGTCTGACCTGCATCCACTATGTCACACTGACATGTTTAATAAATACTGGCTGGACTCGGCAAGACGCGCTGGTGGACAGTAATTAAGTAAGTAACTCGATTACTTTTGGGCGGGAACCCCTTTTGGTGTCAGCATTATATGCTTTAGCTATTGAAAAATAGCAGATCTACAAGCTCATAGCGCGCCACCGAGTGGCGCACTGCGAGCTTCTAGGTCTGCTATTTTTTTTTAATCGAAGAACGACTGACATAGAAACATAGCTTTTTCAGAAAACTGTCAGGATGTAGAAGACATTTTTAGAATCTGATCTCAGGTCAAAATGGGTTAACTTAACCACGACCTCTATACTCACACACCAAATCTCAGCGCCTAAAATAGCCAATCTACTCTAGACTGGGACTTTTTGGCGAATCACCCCCCCCCCCCCCCCCCCAGAATATGGATGCTGGGTTTCAAGTAAATGTAAGTAAGCCTACCTGTACTCAGAACACGACCTATTGCACGGACAAAGGACAGTGAGGGGGGTGGGGGAGCATGACCTCCTGCTCTCTAGGAGGTCTCCGTCTTCAATCACTCACCACAAAAGCAACACAACGCGCCTCTGTAAATATTTCAGTTGCTCCGGCACCTTGCGGCAGGCGGGACTGTGCTGCTGCCTGTGTGTGTGCTCGTGTGTGTGTTTGTGTGTGTGTGTGTGTGTGTGTGTGTTGGTGCGGGTGGAGGGTCTTTGTGTGTCTTCTTTGTGCTTCAGGCCTGTCAGACATGGCTGCTCTGCATAGGGACGCAGCAGAGCCTGCATGCATGCAACAGTGGAGGAGAGGATTAGGGCTCTGCTCCGCTGTGTCTGAGCGGCTGCCAGGCACGCTCCGTCACCTTGGCACAAGAGGACACAGTGTGCCACGCCATGGCGCTCTGTCACCTTGGCACAAGAGGACACAGTGTGCCACGCCATGGCGCTCTGTCACCTTGGCACAAGAGGACACAGTGTGCCACGGCGCTGGTCCTTGGTTAGTGCTGCTCTGCTGCGAGGTGCAAATCCAAGTTTGATTATCTCCGATTATGACTGTGGTCCATTCATCCATCCCAAAACTAGAAACCGCAGAACCAACATCTGGTTTGTTGTTGACAATGAGCAAGAGAGACTGACGTTTTGCAGACAGATTTCTGTGTGTGTGTGTGTGTGTGTGTGTGTGTGTGTGTGTGTGTGTGTGTGTGTGTGTGTGTGTGTGTGTGTGTGTGTGTGTGTGTGTGTGTGTGTGTGTGTGTGTGTGTGTGTGTGTGTGTGTGTGTGTGTGTGTGTGTGTGCTGATTTCCAAATATTATGCACCATAACTTCCATAACACACCTGTTACACATTGAGGCATATTTTACATATGGGCTATACATAGTTTATACAAAAGGTACATAAAGGCAATTTAAGTACAGTACTGTAACCTACATACAACTCAAAAACAACCAACAGTTTGGACTCCAAAAGGACTCATCATCTATCCATGTATATGAAAGAGTCTATTATTTTGACACAACACAATGCACAGATTCTGTCCTGAACAGCCTGATGTCAGTGGAGTGACTAGAAGTGATTTCCGTTTTAGGTGGATTGCTCCTTCATCCCTCAGGGAGTATTTCCAATAAGAGTAATGTCCCTCTGGTGCGTGGCCACCGCTCAACAATTTACGGGCAGATTACGGATTCTAATAAAAAAATTGCGGCCTTAATTAAAGAATCTGCTCCCCATTTTACGACGGTTGAGCACCCCCTGCCCCCCTTCCTTCCGCACCTATCCAATTTAATTATTCTGATGTACGTAATTAGCATGAGCTGGCCATTGTTGGCTTCATTTGCATATTATATTGGATAATTGAATGAGAGGGGCTGATGATTAAATTAGTGTGACAGACAGATGATTCAGCTCATTGAATGAGCGGATGGGGAATAGTATGTATACCTTTTGAATATTCATAAGCTGCTGTGGCCATACAGCGCACTTTCTGCTAATTTAAAAACAGTGGTTCTCAAAGTGGGGTCTGGGCACCCCCAGAGGTCCTTGAAGGGGATTCCAGGGGCCCCCAGATACATTGGTAAATAGAGCATCAAAATCTGTTTAAACGCTACTACTACATTTGAAAATAGCAGATCTAAAAGCTCACAACGCAGCACGATGCAGCATGCTGTGAGTTTCTCAAGCTCATCTCCAAATAAATAGCGAAAAATTTTGAAAAATGTTGAAACATCTTAACAACACAAATCTTGTATGGCGGTGTCCCTGGCGCAAACATATTTTCAGATGGGGTCTGTGGCCAAAGATATGATTTGGGGGTCTTTGACATGAAATAGTTTGAGATCCACTGATTTAAAAAAATTGCAGCACTGAAGGAACATGTGGACCTGTGTGTATGTCACTCCTCAAACACTAAAATTAAATCCTCAGTGGATGAAATTTGTAACCCATTGGAAAAAGGAATGTGTTTACTAAAGATCAGGAGAGATGGGTGATGAGACCCCTGTTGCTGAGCAACCACTCTATAGTAATTAGATTTTATTAGTATTATTAGAATATTGTCTTAACTTTTAACAAAATACAGTTTTTACTTGTACTTACAGCACCTTTAATTCGGAGTATTTTACTGTGTGTGAGTTTTTCGACGTGTGAAGGTGTTTTGGGAGAGAGTGAAAAGCTTGTTGAACTGTTTAAAAAGTGTGTCTCCATCACGGTGGCCACGCGTTCACAGAGTGATAAGACAAATGAGACTGGTGTGTGTTGAAACTCATTTGTGAACTCACTCAGTGTAAACACAGACTGCTGGTGCCAGCCTACATGCCATTTAACACATTCAGAGCTGATTCTACGAATGCCTTCTCAATCACACTTTCATGCAGGATTTTCCAAAAACGTTAAAGAATAGCTATGTACAAGCTTGCAGCACGGCACAAAGTGACGTGCTGTGCTTTATTTCAGACAGAAGTAACTTTCGATAACATAAGAGACATTTACAAACATGGGAAAAATATATATTTTTAAAAGTTTTATAGTGCCATCCTACCTAATCAGCTGCAGGCTGCTGACAGCCCGGTTACAGCTCTTTATAGGGTTTGTTAGCGCCATTAATACCCACTATGATGCTGTTGTTAGACACTAACAGGTGCTACATAGAATTGCCTTAACAGTGCCTCACACAGTGGGCACACTAACAGAAATAAACAACTGACTGGCACTCACCTATAGGAACCACCTATGCCACTCTAAGCCTTTGCATGCCTTTCACTCTGTAAGAGGACTGCTGTATACAGGCGGGTGACATATGCTCTGATCAGTGAACATCTTACAGAACACGTTAAAAGCATATTGGCCTGAGCCTATTATTGGTGTAATAGGCTAACCACCTAACTTTTTTTCGTTTTTGTTTTCATGAATCAATGCTATTGAAAACCCTTTACGTCTGTGTGTTGGTTAATAAGATATTGACACATAAAAGTATTAAAAAGCGCTTCGATAAAAATCTCCTAACTCCACTTGAGCTGGATGTTTTTTGTTTTGTTTTTTTTCCTGAAAAATGAACATTTTGGTGTTAGGAGTTAGATGGTTTCTTCCAGACAGCAGAGATATATTCTCTAGATAGACACACCCAGAGCAGCATCTTAGAGATGGAAAAGTGGATTTCCTGTCCTCTCTAGATCTGACAACCATGATGATACTTATTTTTGGCATTATATGTAATGTCATGTTTCTTTGTCATACTGTGAACGTATCCTCAATAACGGGTGAGTATATATCAACAGTTTAGACTCGAGGTCTGCTATTTTTTAATAGCCAATGCAAAAATAAAAGAAGAAAAAAACTCAAATGACACAGATGCTTTCCTGGTTTTAATGGGGAAATCGAGGGATACAAATTATATTAAAAAAATAAATCATTGCTTTTGCGTGATTGTTCGGTAACGGTGAACTCCCTGTCTTTCCAAGTCTTTAGTAAACGGAAATCACATTATCAGTTCGGGATACCAAATGTATCCAATCAGGAGAGAGAACAAAGCTCCAATTATGTTCACACGCCTATGATCTCTCCTGACCTGAAAATGTATTTTCTTTTTACTAAAGAGCTGGAGAGATGGGGAGACCCTGTTACTGAACATGTAGCAATGATTACTATCTCACTTCTAATGAAATATCATGTACACCCCCATTTAAACCAATTTTAAATGTATCTTTGGTGACTTGTGTAAGAAACCACATACAGCACTGACACTCAGTTTAACTACTTTTACCTTATTTTTTACAAAAATCAGACTCTTCTAACGGAGTGGTACTTTAGTGTGTGTGTGTGTGTGTGTGTGTGTGTGTGTGTGTGTGCAAATTGATATGTAAAATATGGGATTTGTGGACTCTTACATCACAGTCCACAGGAAAATCAGAGCACTTGTTTGAGCCAGAAAACCCCAGACCACAGAAAATCTACTGAATGTTAAAAGTTCAGGTTTTTTGGGTGCAGAAAACTTAAAATAAAATAGAAATAAGAAAAATGACAAAGTATTTTGTATGTCACAATCCCTTTAAAACAACTTTCTGTTTTGGGCGACCCTGGCACAAAATCTTTTCGGAAGGGGGTATGTGGCCACATACAAATCAATGTGGGGGTCCTTGACATACAAATGTTTGACAAGCGCTGGTTTATCATAACTGCATTTTATTAGTGGCTTAACTTCCCTCGCGCCCTACACAGTGGTCCCGGGACCCTGGTTGGAATGTTTCCACGGTGAGGTCCAGGCAGGATAAATGTTTGGAGGGGGATATTTGGAACAGCTTTAGCCTTTCACATGCTAATGTAAGCACTGGCGGTACAAGAAAGCCCGGCCTGACCCGAGGGGCACGCGGTGACACAGCCCGCTGATTCAGTGCCGGCAGTCCACGTTTTGTTTATGTGTGCGCACAAGAAATAATGCACGTCATAAAAAGCAGAACTTTGAAGGGGAACCACTACCCCGGATGATGAATGCCCCCTGCTCCAAGGGTATAAATAACTCTTTGCGAAATATAGCGCTAGAGCCACTGCGAGAGTGACTTCTACACAGTCATTTGGACAATAACAGTGAGACATGTTTCCGGGTGCTGGCGATGCTCAGTCACATGTCGTATGATCATCGTACAGGAATGTCTTAGACAGAGGATGGTTTTGATGCTGATATTACGTCTCAGTGGAGAGGTACTTCATCCTATTTTTAATGGTTTGCCTTATTTTATGCACAAGAGGACACATACAGAAAGCTTAAACTATGTCGCTTTTACTGCGGAAACCTTGTATGTCCAAGACGGATACGCCCCAAAATATGGACACTTTAGACTGGGTTCTTCATCTTAGTTTAGGCACCTCTAAAGGTTTTATGTACTTTGTACCTTGTATGTACCTTTTAAGATATAGGTGCTATATACAGTAGCACCATGATTACAAGCCAAATAAGCACTTTTACTGTGTTGCATCTTGGTTTAGTATGAGAACTGTGCACGGTCGAACATAAGCAATGACCCTGAGGGTCTCGGCTAGGTCAACCACACTGTGTGTGTATGGGGGAAGGGGGGGGGGGGGGTCAGAGCTGAAGGACGTGGGTGCATGGAGGAGGTACCAGTACAGATGATGTGGCTACAACAAGCCAGTTCCTGTTACCTTCTCTGTCTAGACACCTAGAACATCCCTTACTGCCAGATCTGAGATCTGTGCAGGAACGGACACCTCCACCGATATCTCTCTCACTCACTCGCAAGCACGCACGCACGCACGCACACACATACACACACACACACACACACACACATACACACACACACACACACACACACACACACACACACACACACGCACACGTGCAGGGAGACAACGGAGCAGATCTCCATCTCTCTGCAAACATTTGCATTAGCTGGAAGTGGGTCCGGTCAGGTTACTGATAAGAGGTAGGGGGGTGGGCGGGGGGGGGGGGGCACGGCCGTAATCTGGGAGATCTGAGAGATGCCGAGAGCCTCGTGAAAAGGAAGTCAGCCTTATACACAGACCTGGCTGCCACTGGAGGGGGGGACGGGGACTTATCTTAACAGTTTCCTATACCACCTAGTGACAGATCCTGACTGTGTAAATTCCTGTGACCCTCCGAAATGGCTCCCTGGCAGACAATGTGACGACGCTCTGTGTACTGATGTGTGGCTTTGACACAGAGAACAGAGGACGTTTTACAAGGTGCGTGGGAGAGAGAGAGAGAGAGAGAGAGAGAGAGAGAGAGACACACACAAACACAGCAGACACGTCTACTCATGCAGGGGACAAGGTATATCGTCGCTATCGGGCAGAAACCTCTTATCTCCCATCACACGTCAACCTTTCGCGCTTATTCGCAAATTAGCGCCCCACTTGATCCTATACCTCAGCGTCACACAAAGGTTTCAGAAGTTGCAGATCTGCTACTTATTCTGAATCTGAATCCTGAAAAGTAACAGTCTTGGACATATGAGGTTTCCACCCGACAGACGTCAACCGCAGCTCAACTTCAACTTCTGCTCATTGTCACGTCCACTCCCACGGTTGGCAACCCCCCCCACACACACACACACACACACACACACACACACACACACACCCTAATATAGGGTTGCCACCCGTTTGAAATACAGACTCGTCCCTTATTTGGAAACTAAAAGATGTGTCTCTATTGAAGGGACGTGCTTTCCTTATTTTGAGTCAATGAATCAATGACCCACGTTCAAACAGTATATATACAGTACATATAGCCTAGTATAAAACAGGTAGTTAACCGCTTAAACCCTAGACTTAGTTAACCGGACCAGAGTTGTCTGTACTTGGACCGCTTTTTTCTGTCTCTGTGCCAAAAATAGCCGATTTACAACCGATCTGTTAGCTTGTAGGTCTGCTATTTTTGTCTAATGTCCCTCCCAGAATATGGGCGTCCCTTCATTTTCTTGGATTCAAGAGGTGGTGTGTGTGTGTGTGTGTGTGTGTGTGTGTGTGTGTGTGTGTGTGTGTGTGTGTGTGTGTGTGTGTGTGTGTGTGTGTGTGTGTGTGTGTGTGTGTGTGTGTGTCTACTCTATATACAGTATACATACATACAGATAATAATGGTAACTCAGACACGTGTGTCTGATAATTAATTGTGTCATCAGAAGGATGGGCCTTTTTAACAATTCAAACAGATCATCTACCTTTATGACGCCACCCTTAACCTCTGTTCACAGTCATTGTGCCGCTCTTGAATGCATCACCCCCCCCCCCCCCCACACACACACACACACACACTCAATGGGAGGGTAAGGGGGTCACACCATTGACCCTCTTGAACCGGCCCGTCTGTGGCATAGGTTGTTTGTGTTCCAGTGAGTTAAAGTTTACGCTCTCTTTGTTTCCTCTGAACATTTAGCTTTACGGTTATGTAACGGGGCGCCGTAAAAGAGGGGTGCTCGGGTCGGGCTCTGTTTGAAGAACAGACACAGTTTGGGAGTCTTTAATTGGCAGAGTTTACGTGTGTTAATGCCTCGTCTTTAAAAAAGGCTGATTCGTCCGTTTGGAGCTACGGACCGTAACGTTTACCATCCTTCCCCCGCATCATAGGGCTGCCAACCGTCCCTTGGAATACAGAATCAACTCAAATACATGTCCCTTATTCAACTGATAAGGAACACACTTTGTTCCTTTTTTGGGGGGAATCAATCAATGACACACATCTTACACATTCAAACAGCTGATATACTATAAAAGTTGTTAATATAATATACCAGTATAAGACGACCTGAGTGAGGGTGAGCACGCATCCGCCTGGGTGACGGCAGACTGCTAGGCGAGTGCAGGCGCTTTGGCATGGGGGGTCAGATCAACATATGGAATGAATTATGTACTGGCCCATCGAGCGTGTCAGGGTTTGATGAGGTCAGATCAACATATGGAATGTCAGAACAGGTCAGCTCCATATATGGAGATCTAAGGGTGGCAGTGGGGGTCATTTTCTGGTGCCCCTTATTTCTCTTGGTAATAAGGGACGCCGCATGATGGGTGTCCCATTTGAATTTCAGGTAGTTGGCATCAGAGACCCTATTTCCCACAATAGGGATGCTATAAGTGGTATTCTATGAGGTACAGTACAGTGGATAGACGTCATTTAGCCTTGGCTGAGAGAGAGATGAAAACGGGACCCCCACTCTATAAGATTGGCTTATGGGTGGATGGTGGGTGGGTGGGCATCTAAAACATAAAGGTCCCAAGACCCCACTTTGATAAGCAGTGCTTTATGCATTGGCACGTTGGCAAGTTCAAATACCTGTAAAGTAACGTTCAGTGGGGAGCATAATAAAAAGGAGCCAAAAAAAGAAACGAGGCGCTTTTGAGTGTTTCCCAAGTGTTATTGGCAACCGTGAAATGAGTTTCTCACAAGTTGCAAAGGGACATTGAAAACAGGGCCGGCGGACCTGGCCTGGGCCAAGTTATATTACTCTGTGCGGGGGAGTGGGAGTGGGGCCGAGGCGAGGCCGCCCCAGAGCCATGCCGCTGCTGGTCCGGGTCGGGTTTTATGTCCTCCCGAGTCCCCACAGTGCAACACTTGAGGAGGGACAATTTGTTGGGATGTTTGATGCTGTGGCACTGAACTGACTGGAGGATTATATGAGATGGGCCGCTGATTAGTGGTGGGGGTGGCTGGCTGTGGGTTAGAGAGTGTGTGGTTGGAGTGTGTGTGTATGCGTGTGCGCGTGCGTTCGTGTGCGTGCGTGCACGCAAGTCATTTCCCTAACACATGGGGCATTGGTTGTCCCCTGATCTGCCACCTCTGAACACAAGGAGAGTGACAGAATCCTTCATTTATTATTTTTGAGGGGCGCTAGTCCATCCTATGTCCAGCTTTTGGTGTACTGTATGTGCACAAACTTTGTCCTACACAAACATTAAGTTCCCATTGACAATGAATGGGCAAAATAATTATAATAAATAAATAAACTAAAACTAAAGACTTTCATAGAAGCATTTCTTCCAATTGGCCGCATTCCCATGGCGTCCATTTTGCTCTAACGTCATACAGACCTCGTCATACTAGTATGACGTTTAAGAACAAAATGGCCACCGTGGGAATGTGGCCCATTGACTGCTGAGAAATTAATTCCTGGTGCACTGGGAATTTCATTCTGAATTCATTATAGCCCCTGCTCTTGGCAGGTTACGCGTTATTCGTCCTGGCAGCGAGAAGAGTCTTTCAGTTAATCCTGTGAAGCTTCATGCACTGCTCAGCCACTGTGGAAATACTACAGCACTGAAGAGTCCCAGAGCCTCTCACAGGCGCGTGCACGGCACGCACTAACCCCTTTAAGGAAAAGTAGTAATACCAACATATGGAAATGTCCTGTACACTAAATGTTTTACCAGAGTACTCACTGGTATTAATGTATATACAGAACCAACGTAAAAGTACTCAAAAATAATTAAACATATTTTGTTAGGACGTGATATTTGTACAGAGGCTCTCCGTAGTTGTAATGTCAGCAACGCTTCAGTGATTTAGTTGGTTCCCATGAAGCAAGCAGATCGTTTTTCGTCTATTGATTTGTTTGAACGTTGAGCAAAGTCACGGATTGTTCTCTTACGTAAAGGTCGGACTGCATGGTGTCCATGTGACCTGAGGCAAATCCTTTTCATAAGATCCTCGTCTTATATGAAATATTGCTCATTTTACTCATGTCATACTTGGGGGTTGGGGGGGAACCTCTCCCACCCCCCCAAGCATGACATAAGAGAAAAATGGCCGCTGTGGCCAATTGACTGTCACATTCATTGTCGGGCCGAGACATTAATACATCATGCTGGGAGTTTCATTCTGAATTCTTTACAGTCTCCTACTCTTGCCAGATTCTCCGTTTCTCATCCCGAACATCGAGCAGAGTTACGGAGTCTTGTCTTTCGTAAAAGTCAGGCTGGCGTCCACGTAACCCGAGGCTCATTCTTTCATAAGACCCTACGTCTCTTGACAGCGCCTTGTAACCTTTGTTCGCGAGAAGTTATGTGAGTTCCCCTTCGCTATCAGTTTGCCTTTGAAACTTCGCCCAACTCCCGGGATAGAAGAACCTCTGCTCTGTGTACTTTTCTCCTCACGAGAGCACGCAGATCAGCGATTCAGTCTCAAGTGTAGTCCAAAACATCTTGCGACAGCCCTTCATTTGATCCGTCCAGAGGACCCTTTGAACGTCGCTGTAGAACTCTGTCCTGAGGGGCTTCACCCTCAGATGATAAAAAAGTGAATTATTGGTTTGTTTATCGTGCTCTTAAAGCCTAAAGTGCATTATTAAACAGAGAGCGCATTAAAAGGGGGGTATTGTTAAAAGTGTTTTAAAAATCTTGTAAATCCCCGTAATTTATGTCGCCAGTGGTCGCGGAGGCTCACCCCCACCTCCTGGTTTCAATTTGGCCTGGTCTGGGCTCCTCCGGGGTCGGTACCTGGGATGCTGCCGGCTTTTTCTTCCCAGGCACAATTTACTGACGTGACCCCTCCATGGGCCAGTATTAACCTGAAGGTTAAGAAAGCAAGCTTGTTGGGCCGGAGAGTTGCCGGTTCCAATCTCACAGGGTTCATGGGGGTTGAGGAGGTGAAGCCGCTCTCTGCCTCTTAGCTTTGGCTAATTTGCCAGAATTGTCTTTATTTGTATGTTTATATTTATTTAATCACTTTAGCTATCTTTGCATTTTATTTTGTAATATTTTACATTTTTGAATCATTTTGCCTATAATGACATACACAAACCAACTTTGTTTCTACATATTCTGGCATAAAAGTAGTGTGTTTGATGCAGTGGCATAGTGAAATGTTTTTACTATAGCAGACCCTGCAAGTAAGTGTGTGTGTGTGTGTGTGTGTGTGTGTGTGTGTGTGTGTGTGTGTGTGTGTGTGTGTGTGTGTGTGTGTGTGTGTGCGTGTGCGTGTGCGTGTGCGTGTGCGTGTGCGTGTGCGTGTGTGTGTGTGTGTGTGTGTGTGCATCATTCATACAGGTTTTACTTGGAAAATCTACCTCATTCCAAATACAAAATGGCATAATTTTATCACCATACATATTCTTGTTCTGTGTGGATGTGGATTCCCAAATTAGGCAGTAGCCTAGTTCTCAAATGTGTGCCGGAACCCCCAGAAGAGAAGATTTATGTTAAAGGAAATACATTCAAAATTATTCAAACGTTTGAGAACAAATGGTGTACGGCTCATCAGAGGTAACCCCTTGAAAACAGTTCACAATGCGATGTGAGCTTGTAGATCTGCTATTTTTGCCAAAGGCATTATTTTGTTGAAGACGGAATAAAGCGGTGCAAATACAGTAACTCAAGTCCGTTTCACTAAGACTTGATTTACAGTTGTAGCTGAAGTCTGCTTCACTAAGAATGGAGAGTTCAAGTGGTTAAATAAACACTGAGGATTTCACTGTGTGGGTTGAAGTCGGGTCCAGCTGATGACTGTTTATGTCTAATATCCTCCCTGTCCTCCTCATGCAGGCGTACTGTCTGAAGAGAAACAGTAAAAACTTTGATATATCCTAAATAGTATGCAAAAGGTGAGTTAAACGTCTTTTAAAGTCGCTTAGCAATTAATGTATGGGCTGTCAAGGCCAGAAAGTAGTTCTTTGCCACTCAGTATATAGGCGTTCCCGCATAACTTCCGGATATGACAATGAGGATGTCACGTGCATATATACCCTCTATAAAAAAAAGCTCCACAGAGCAATGGGGCAAAGTAACGTAAGTACATTTACTCCAGACATGATGCGAAGCTTGCGAGGCTATAGTTCAGGCAGATACACTCGAGAGGTTTGCACGCATGTGCAGCTCTGTGTGGGAGATGCAGTGTATGTGACTTGTCAAGCAGCTGATCAGTCGGCGGTCTACTTAAGCTCACCTCATTCATTGCACTTCCTCCTGTTGTCAGTGTTGCCTGTCTTTTGTTTGCTCCCACCACCACCTTCTTGTTGAGTATTCACAGAGTATGACATTTGAGTGTTTCCGTATAGCATCGTGACACGTGGTCACATTTGGAAAACGTAATAATAAAATTAAATTCTGCATAATGGCTACTTTAAGACTATTTTGATGTCAATAATATAGGTATGTACACACTTTCTCTCTCAGACTGCAGAAGGAGAAATTTATAAAGTTTTGGTCTAATTGGGTGGAATATATTATTCCTTTGCGAGCAGATTTTGTAGCGGCAAGGATTGAATGATTCTGTCTTACTCATGTCTCTCTTTTTTGGTTCTGTTGTTTTTATTTTAGTTACTGCTCAATTGTTTCAAATACTCCCTTATGTCTCCCTATGAGTATTATATTGTATTGTACTTTAATTTCTGTACACATCATCCATCTCTCCCATATGCTTTATTTTATTTATTTATAAAAAGTCTGTGGACAAAGAAACACTATTTGAAAAATTGTATAATATGATTGTGGATGTCCCTAAATAAAGAATAAATAAATAAAATATATAGGTACATTATGTACAGGAAATACAATATTTCCACATTGTGATATTGCTATACTTTTACTTAACCACTTAAACCCCATAGTTTATTTTCTATTTTCTGTTATTATGGGGAAAGCTTTCGCTGAAGATAGCCGACTGACAAGCTCACAAGGTATATCGCAAGCTTGTCGATCTGTTATTTTCTTGCGAAAGCCGTCCCTCCCCACAAGGATGCCGGGGTGTAAGTGGTTAAGTACTTTCTTCCTCTCCCCCTGGGACCACCGCCCTGGCCTGGCCTGCCCTGGCTGTCTGCGGGGGCCACAAACGCGCCATGGTCCCCCCGGGAGCCCCATGGCAGAGCCAACAATGGGTGGGAGCCGTCTCCTTTGTGTGGACGCCCTCCTTAATCCAACTAGTTGGAGGAATGATTGGATTTTAATATTGGAGGGCCTGCAGCGTGATGCCGTGATGGACGACACCCGCTGAATGTGAGCTCCATGTCAGGCCAGGCAGGCTTCCATTAATGGTATTACTTCATTTCTTAAAGTGGCAGTAACGCCTGGGGAGAGGGAGGGAGGGAGGGAGGGAGGGAGAGAGAGAGAGAGGGGGGGGAGAGAGAGGGGGAGAGAGAGAGAGAGAGAGAGAGAGAGGGGGGGGGAGAGAGAGAGAGGCCACCACAGTTGGCAGGCAGAGTCTCTCCTCCCCGACTCTCTCTCTCTCTCCCCCTCCCCACTTTCTCTCTCTCCCCTTCTCTCCCTTTCTTTCTCTCTCGCTTTCTCTCGCTCTCTTCGACTCTCACCTTTCTCACCCCCCCCCCCCCCCCCCCTCTCTCTCCCCCTCTGTGGTTCTGATAAGAGTATTGTCCATAACGTGAACGCGGTCAATCTGACCTCACACAATGAAAGTCTTTCGGATTGAAATGACACGTCATCATTTACTAAACAACTTTTTTATGATCTTAAAGACCCCCAATAAAACAGTATTATTTCACAACAGGTATTCTTTTCTACCATCCCTGTACTTTCCAGGGATGCTCTAGTATAGTGAGACGTCTTCCCCGCTCAACAACAGCAGTCCATCACGCCGCTGTCTGCCATAAAGCCCATCATTAGGACTGAGCTGAGTTCTGCGGCAGTCCATTTGAGTCAGATGAATTGAAACTGAATACTGGATGTTCTGCTTTTAAGGAACACACTGAGTGCTGCTCTCATTCCTGAACTCCTCCACTGACACTACTGTGACCCTGAGGCAGAGGTGGAGAGGAGTGCTCCGCCATTTGCTTTAGGAATACCACAATATAGAAATGTGTTCAACACTTTGTTTGAGTAAAAGCACAAAGGTATTGGTTTCAAAATATACTAAGAATACCAAAGTAAAAGTACTCATTATGTACACAATATTTGCCAAACTTTCAAAAATAGCCAATCTGCAATTAAGCCAATCTAAAGTCGCATCGCTATTTTGAAAAATCACAGAATTATACAGGCGCTTAAAAGTGGAGGAGACCTGGCTAATCCCGTTCCGT